>NC_080095.1:50780201-51135826 GCF_950005125.1 Chionomys nivalis
TTTTGGTTATTTTAAAGAAGTGAAGAGATTTTTATATTAGGGAACAAAATTTATACAGAATACTTTGTCTTATAATTTTATTGCATCTCACTTTTTGAGTGTGTATGTGTGTTCAGCTCCACATATACCTGTAGAGACCAGAGGTTGCCACAGGGTGTCCTCCACTATTGCTCTCCACATAGATTTGTTTGCTTCAGACAGGATTTCTCACTGAACCTGGAACTTACCCATTTAGCTAGACTGGATGGTCAACATGCCCCAGAGTTCCCCATACCTCTGCTTCCCCCAGTGTGGTAGTTTGAATGAGAATGGTATTTATAGGCTTGAAAAACTGGTCCCCAGTTGGTGAAAGTATTTGGAAAATATTAGGGGGTTTGGACTTGTTGGAGAAGGTGTACCACTGGGGTGAAAGGGCTTTGAAATTTCAAAATCCTCCACCATTTCCAGTTGGCTCTCTCGGCCTCTGGATCATATGTAAGCTCTCAGCCATTGCTCCAACACCAAGCCTGCCTGCTGGGTACCTTCCCCTGACCATGATGGACATGACCTCTCACCCTCTAGAAGTGTGAGCCCCCAAGTTAAATGCTGTCTTTTATAAGTTGGCTTGGCCATCGTGTTTTGTCACATCAATAGAAAGGAAACTAAGACATGCTATAGATACGCACGCAAAGCCTGGCTTCTCACATGGCTGCTTCAGATTTTGACTTAGTACACAGCAAGCACTTCACTCACTGAACTGCCTCCCCAGCCCCGTTATCTCAATTTTTAAATAGATGCATACTAGAATACACATTGTTCCACCCAAATTTTGCACTAAGCTCTTGACAGATGTTTTTCAGTGTTTGCTTAAATGAGTTTCACAGATGTAATTTATGTTAATTATCAACCATTATGATTTTTATATAAATTAGTTGCAATAATTTAAGTGAACTTCAGTAAACTACATTTTTCAGTCCTGGGAATTGAACCCAGGGCCTACATATGCTAGACAAGCATTTTACCATGGAGCTATATCTGTATCTAGATGAATGATTATTAAGGTTAGACTAAGACTACAAAATAATCATCAAGAACAATGGCCTGCTACGGGAGTGAAATAAAGATCTTTCAGATTAGGGTTACAGTCTAATTCAGTAGTAGAGCGTGTGCTTAGCATGTTTGAGGCCTTTTGTTAAATCCCCAGTATGAGGGATGAAGAAAGAGGGGAGGAAGAAGGGGGGGCAAGGAGGGAACAGCAATGAAGTGGAGGAAGAGGAGAAAGAAGTGGATAAGGATGAGGAGAAAGATGTGGAGGAAGAAGAAGAAAATGAGAAGAATGAGGAGAAGGGGGAATCCCACACTCTTGAGGCTGAGGCAGCAGGATCTTGTGGTAATTTGAATGCAATTGCTCCTCCCCCATAAATTCACAGGGAATGGCACTATATCCACTTATGAATGAGTACATACCATATTTGTCTTCCTCAGTCAGGGTTACCTCACTTGGGATAATTTTTCCTAGCTCTATTTATTTGCCTCTAAATTTCCTGGTGTCCTTGTTTTTAACAGTGGAGTAGTACTCCACTGTATAAATGTACCACATTTCTTTATCCACTCCTAAACTGAGGGACATCTAGGTTGTTTCCAGGCTTTGACTATAACAAATAAAGCTGCTATGGACATAGTTGAGCAAGTGTCCTTGGGGTATGATTGAGCATTCCTTGGATATATGCCCAAGAGCAATGTAGCTGGGTCCTGTGGTAGGTTGATTCCCATTTTTCTGAGAAACCATCACATTGACTTCCAAAGTGGCTATACAAGTTTGCACTTCCACCTGCAATGGAGGGGTGTTCCCCTTACTCCACATCCTCTCTAGCATGAGCTGTTGCTTGTGTTTTTGATCTTAGCCATTCTGGCAGGTGTAAATGGAATCTCAGTATGATTTTGATTTGCATTTACTGATGGCTAAGGATGTTTAAATAGACCGATAACCCCTAAGAAAATTGAAGGAGTCATTAAAAGTCAAATAAGCAGATACAATGAAGAACAGAAACAGACAAAATAGAAGTCAGATAAAAAGTGAGTGAAATCTTTTTTTTTAACATTTCTTATAGTTTATTTAACTTTTTTTTTTATTTTATGTGCATTGGTATGAAGGTGTCAGATCCCCTGGAACTGGATCTTCAGACAGTTGTGAGCTGCCATGTGGGTGCTGGGAATTGAACCCAGGTCCTCTGGAAGAACAGTCAGTGTTCTTAACCACTGAGCCATCTCTCCAGCCCCGTGAGTGAAATCTTGACTCTTTGAAAGAGTAATAGTATTTCCAACAGCCCAGTAAAACTACCCAGTGTAATCCTTATGGAATCACCAAGAGGATGCAAGCTCTGCCTCACTGTTCTCTTTCTCAGCATATATACACATACATGCATGCACACATACATAGAAATACATGTGTGCACACACATGCAAACACATAACATGCATGTGTGTGCATGCACATGCATACACTCATATGTACGTGCATAAATACGTGCATATACACGCACTTATGTGTGCATATATGCACATACATGCACATGTACATATGCACATATGCATGCACACATCTTACATAAACATATACACACACACCTTAACAGCTAACAATACATGAGCAGCAACAGCAATGACGATGGCTGCCAGCTTGTGAAGAAGAGAGAAGCTTTGCTTGCCTCAAGAAAATGGTCATGAGGACGAGAGAGAGACAGCAATGGTTGCAATTTTTCTTTCGGGCTCTGGGCAAAGATGCTCTTCTCAGGGAGGAGGCTAAGAAGTTTGTATACATAGACTTCCCTTTTCATCACATGTAACAAGCAACATGTTGAAATAGGCCTACAGGTTTTATTAAATTAGACCATAGCCTCTGGGTAAGTTGATAAAGCTCTTTGCCTTGTGATTTTCTTGTCTCTGAAATGCGAATGACAATTGATGGCACCTAGTTCAAGAGACTCTCTCATAGAATGAATTGAGGCATGCAAATTGCTTACAAAGTATGTGCTTGCAAGTTGAAGCTTTTGTGCTTACCATAGAAAAATGGACTCCAGTACTTGGGTTTTTTAATGAGGCCAATGTATTCGCCTGAAAGTCCAGCAAATGCGTTCAACGCAGACATGACACTCTCGAATGAGAGGGTAACTCTTTTTTTCCAAGTAAATGTTTGTTTTCAAACCCTTATGATTCTAAATAAGATATTTTTTAAGCACTAAAATGGGAGGTTTGGGCCAGAAAACCAAAACAAAGCTTAAACCCTCGAATCAAGTGAAAACTTACTTCTGCCTTAACCACGATTTGCTGCCTGATTCTTAGAAACAGGAAAACTGTTCTGTGAACGCCATCAGAGTGCAGTGGAAGAGGGTGCACAGGCCAAGGGGTCCGCAGAGACTGCATGTTCCCACTGGGTGCCTAGAGAGTGCCACAGCCCGCACAGATGTGGTCTCAGGTCCCTGGATCACCTGAGACAGTAAGAGTCAGGAGAGGACTGGGCATGTAGCTCAGTGGTGGTGCACTTGGCTAGTGGATGCAAGGCCTCAGGTTCTCAGAACTGCAAATATATAATATAATAAATATTTTTTAATGAGAGGAGACTATGTGAGCTGGTGATGGTGTAGGCGGGTCTTCTGTCATACAAGTATTTATTGAGCGCCTACTGCAGGTTTAACCCCGGGTTCTGCTGGTGGAGACATGGCAAGCAAGATGGAGGTGCCTCTTCTAGTTAGAAGACTAAGCAGCCTACAACAGCGAGGCCCAGTGTGATGAGGGTCCCGGGATTTCTGAGAACCCACCCTACGTAGAGGTGGTTATGGGAGGACCCTTCTTCTACAGGAAATGGAGCCGGAAGGGGAGAGGTAGACATTGGAAACCAGGAGACATGTGCAGAGCCTGGAGAGAGAACACTGCTCTCAAGTGCTGCAAGGCTTGCCCTGCAACAGAGTACAGAGGCCGAGGAGACGAGGCCAGAGTAGGGCTGGCCCAGGACCTCACACTTAAGGAGTTTACATCTGTCTTCAGGAGGCGAGAGGCCATCAGGGGTTTCTGTCAGGTGCCAGACACCAGATATGTGTTATACTAAGATCACACCGGCTATTGTGGGTTGTGAGCCCCAAATCCAGCAGGTGTTTGGCTGGTTATTATCCATGTAACCTAATCCATGACCTCAATAGCACAGAGCGAATGCCAACAACTGTCGAGCAGGTGAGCTGGAGACGGGCAGACCTGGAACAGTGTTCATACTGGGGTAAGAGTGGACGGCGGGACTTACCTCTCAGGGCCCCGCCTAGGGCAGCTGCAGGGAAAACACTGGCACCCCAAAGGGGAAGAGCTTGAGTCGGGCTTAGGCATGAATCTCTTTTCAGATGACTCAATTTCCAGAATGCCCAGGGACTTCCAAATGGAAGAAGTGGACACATGGACTGAATATACAGGGTGGGAAACATCAACCGGAGCTTAGTCCTGGCTATAGAGGAAGGTGTTCAGAGAACTGTGGGAGGAGAAACCACGTGTCTGGTGCAGAGCCTTGGAGTGAATGCAGACGAGGAGATGGAGGGGGACGAGGAGACTTACGGCATCATAAGGCAGTGGTACCTAGGGGATGAAGTCTAGGAGAAACTACAACATCTCCCATTAACTGGTTACCAGTGAGAGTAATTGGGGGTCAATTTCTAGCCAAGCCAAGCAGTTTTAGTTTTGCCAGAGTTCAGACTTCACCTCAGATTTTTGGCAAATGGATTTGTACCCTCTTTGCAAGTAGAGCTTCAAATAGGTACCTGGGGAGGCAGGATTTAGCTAGACCCACACAGACTGTCAACCTCTGTCAAAAGTCACCAGCACAGGGGCTTAGAAGGGGAGGGGACACAGCACGCGGTCCCAAGATTAGAGAGCTGGAAGAGGCATTATTCTAGTGTCTCACAGAAGAAATTTTCTATGCAATTTTTTAAACCTCATATGAGACTGTGGATTGTTCTGGGTTTCTGATAAATATGCCATGAAAACCTGGAAATTCTATATTAAAACTGAAACATTCATGTCTTCATTGAGACAATAGCAGGAAAATGTTAAGAGTAATGTCAGCGACTCCCGTGCAGTCTGGAATGTCCAGGGCTTTTCACATTTGGGGATGCATAGCGCCATCTAATGGTCATACAGAGAAAGAGGAAGAAAAAATAAGGACTAAAGAAAATCTAATACATTTCAAGTTTCAAAGTTGTTCAGTTAACTGGTTTTGTAGATAGTAATTTTACCTTTTCCAGAATTACTGTCACGTGGGTGACAGATTGCCCTCCACATAATAGTAACTCTACGTCGCATTTTAAGCTGAAGTATTTCCTGCCCAGTCACATTTATACGCTTTTTAAAAATCACAAAACCATCCTCAATACCTTCAATAAAAGAGTATGTTCAACTAGGATTCTTTCTTTCCTAAAGTGTGACTGAGTTAAAGAGTTCCATAGGAAGCTTTATCTTGGTTTTTGCAAAATTAAAATGGGGCCCGTCTCCTGCATAGACCATAGTTCCTGCCACCACAGACCTCGAAGCCCTTGAGACTAGGGCGATGATGGTGGAATTTAATGAGGCTTACCTCTGCTGGCCCTATTTTGGAAAGTGGCAGCCTTTGGCATGACCCTCCATGGCTCAGCCCTGGGGTCAAAGGAATTTTCCATTGCTCACACATGCCACTTAACCGTGGGTCACAGTGAGAGAAGTTACAGGGACACAAAGAGTGGGAAGGACGTCGCTACTCATGGTCTTCGTGGATCTGACCTGAGGAGCAGCCAACTTTGCTCCCCCGAGAACGAAACCCTAAACTTGCCTCGCAGCCCGGTGGCTTCCTCAAAACTTTATCTCTGCCCTTCTGACACAGTTTGATTCAGACTCTATATAAATTAATAGCGCCACAGAAGAACTGATTTTAAAATATACTGCTCTGGGAGGGCTGCAAAGAAGAGTAAATGTGGCAGAGGCTAACCGGAATGCATTGTATACATGTATGAAATTGTCCAAAAGAAGTAATAAAAATCATTAATGTTAAATTAATCCTAAAGAATTTTTAAAAATTCACTATGTCATTTGACTCTCTTCCATGGTATAAGGTATATTGAACAATAAAAATCCCCTAAAATATGATGTGTAAAACTGATGTGTCCATTGGTTGTTTATTCTCGACTGTATCTGAAGACTGCAGATCATGTGCTGATTAGCAGATTGCTTGTGCAAAACTGAAAATATATCTTAAGTTAACTTCTAGGCCGCCCAGACTTGTGAAGGGGTTTCCATGCTAGGAAAGTTAAAAAAAAAAAAAAAAAAAAAGACAATAGTAAAAAGAAGAGAAGAAGAAAAGGAGGGGCAGTTAGGAAAGAAAAGGAGAGGGAATAGTGAAGAATTAAGGTATTTATTGAGGGTTTAATCATTTGCCCATTGAGTGTGAGAAACAACGATTTTCACAAAGCGGCAGCAATAGCGAGAACCACGCTAAACCACTGCTTCTGTGCTTCTTTCGGGTCTGGAATGTGTTGCATATGGAAGTGGGAAGCAGTGTAGGGTGGAAGGATGGGGATAAGGTTGAGGACTATGGCTGTCTGCTGTGGAGGCTGACATGCTCACAAGTTGGATTTTCCCGTGGCTGAACTGCAGTGGTTGAGTGTGAAATGTTCCTGTGGACCCGTGTGTTTGAATACTTACGCAATCTTCAGCCGGTGACTGTTTTGGGAGGCTGTGAACCGCTAGAAGCTGAGCTGCTGTCTTCTCTTTGCGTCCTGACTGCAGACACTACGTAACCAGCCACCTCGGGGTCCTGCTGCCACACCGTCCCTTCATACAGCTTTCCTTCAAACTGTGACCAGAACAAACCTTCCCTCCCTTTAGCTGCTCCCTCTCTGCTACCTGATGGCGTGCACAAGAAAAGCAACGAATGCACATGCACCGTTTTGCTGGAACAAAGGTTTTCCTCCTCAAGCTCAAGTCTCCTGAGGTCCCACAGTGAACTAGAGATGTAGTTCAGACGGGAGATGCATGCATGAATACATACACAGTTACCCTTGGGTTGAGCCTCAGCACAACACAACTCGGAGAACAGTGCACACCTGTAATCCCAGAGCTCAGGTCGTAGAGGCAGGAGGAGCGGAAGTTCAAGATTAGCTTAGTGAGTTTAGGACTAGCCTGGGATACATACCAAATGTATCAGAGGGAAGGGAGCACAGAAGCTAAGCTTCATCATAATTAATCAGCTTTGTCCTCTAGCTGAGCAAGAAGTAACTGTCACTACCATTGTGGCTATATGTATTGTTTTCATTATCCATGTATTGTTTCAATGGGCATGCACGATGTGAGTGTGTGAAGTATATCTGTATGCACATGTGCGTGTGTGTGCTGTAGCGTGTATGTAGAAGTCAGAAGACAGCTTTAGATGCTAGCCCTCACCTGCCACCTTGTTTGAGGCTGGGTCTCATGTTCACTACCGCATAGGGCAGCTATCAGGTCAGGGACTGCCAAGAATCCATCCCTATCCCCCATCTCTTGGGAGGCATGTGCTACCTTACCCAACTTTATCTGAGAGCTGGGAATCCAAATTGGTCTTCATGCTTGTCTAGAGTGCTAATACAGGGAAGTTTTCAAAATCCCCTTCAGGAGCTCCGTACAGGGGGATGTGAGAGTCACTGTCAAACAGGAGAGGTCTCTAAGGACATGCCAGAGACGAGTTTCCATCTCTTGTGGATTTTTCTTAAAAATCTCTCTAAAATTTTTCTTGTGTCTTCTGTTCCTGAAAAGAATTCACATCCATTGAATTATTTCTGAGAGCTTACATATGGATATTAAATGGAGAAATCGCTGGTAGCCTGATTACACAGAGATAAAAGCTGACGTGTTTGACACATTTCTTTGCGAGTCTTTTTCTATGTTTGTATACAAGGAAACACTGCGTAAGAACGTGACCAAGATACAGCCATTCAGTAGGACAGTATAAGGAAACAGAGCTGGGGAAGACCTCCCGAGACTGTGGAAATTTTCAGATAGCGTGTCCTCCAAGGAAGAAGCTCTTTCTCTCTGCTAACAGGCAGCTTCCAAGGCAGGGCTGTCTTGGTAAGTCTGTCCCAGGAGTGAAGCACAGTTCGGAGGGAGGCTGCTGTGTGGGAGACAGACGCCTTCTCACAGCTTACTAGCAGACATGGCTGCTCTGGGGGCCAGAGAACGAGATTTCTGAGTACTTTATGTACTGCTTTCTGTGCATTTTGAAAACTGATGCAAAAGAAACTTGAAAAAGATTTATAATCACCCACAGGTCCCTTCTGAGAGAGAGCTATGATCTTAGCAAGCTCACCAATACGGCTACATTTGTCTTTGTTCTTCACCTTCAGGTGTTTGGGAAACTGGGTGTTTGGTCCCTTTGGCTAGTGGTACCTGTTTCTCCGTGCCAGCAGAGGGCGCTCTGCTGCCCTAACATCAGGATGAAATACCAAGACTAGCCGGAGGTGGGGACTAACAGGAGAGCAACGGGGAGAGAAAGGACTTCCTCCACTTCTGAAGTCCAAGGACCAGCCTTTCACAAGCGTGTGTTTTGTTCCTGTTGTGCTTGTTTTCAAGCCTGCCCAGCTCTTAGGCTCTGGTGTGCTGTTCCTGCCATGGTCGTTTAGGATGGGGCCAGGGGGTCGCGTGATACTCACACTTCTGTTAGGAGCAACAACTGACAGGCCTCTACAAAGTGGGAGACTCTGTAGTGACTGCCAATCAGGCATTGGGTTTGTCCTAATCTGACCCATTATTATTTATTTAGGGTGCGTATGTGGAATGTGTCTATGTGTGCCTCCCCCCCCCCCCCATGGCCATCTGGGAGGTCAGGAGCGTTACCTTGTATTTTATTCCTTCACACCCTCCACTCTGGCGCCTGAGTTACAGCTCTACCAGCTCCACAGACATACGCACCACTTTCAACACAGCGCCTGGGACATCTACAGCTTCGTGGACACACAGGGAAGACATTTATCTCCGTGTTTGTACTTTTAATGAGAAATTCCTCCTTCTTGATTGGACAGGAGTTTTGCCTACCCCGTTTTTCCTACTATCTGGCCCATCTCAATGCATGCAGTTTTCTCGCTAATTTGTTAGTTCCGGGACTCTGGGGCCAATGTTCTCCATGAGGCTGGCCTCCAGGCACAGCTATCCTACCACTCATTCTCCTTCGTCATCCTTGTGCAACAAGCTGCTGAGAAAAAATCTAGGGATGTTTACATTTTTAAATCAGTCTTTCCATGATCTTTGATTCTGGGCATTGAAATCAGTTACAGGCCAAGATACAGATGGTAGCTTGAATTGGCCCCAGTAATCTCAGGGAATGTCACTGTTAGAAGGTATGGCTTTGTTAGAGTGGTATGGCCTTGTTAGAGGAAGTGTGTCACTGTGGGGGTGGGCTTTGAGGTTTCTTATGCTCAGGATATCACCCAGTGTCCTTCCTGTTGTCTGCAAGACATAGGACTCCGAGCTACTTCTCCAGCACCACACCTGCCTGCACACAGCCATGCTCCCCACCATGATAATAATGGACTGAAGCTCTGAAACTGTAAGCGAGCCACTCCAATGAAATCTTTTCATTTATAAGACTTGCGTGGTCGTGGTGTCTCTTCACAGCAATACAAACCCAAACTAAGACAATACACAAGCTCAGTATAGATTTCCCAGCCCCGATGGTTTAAATAATCATGCATGCAATAGAACCATACTTCATGGTCCAGAATAGCAGATTAGCAAATATGATACTAATTCCAATTACAAGAAATACAGAGATCAGTCTTCTCTGGTTTATTTTCACAAAGCAAGGTCAGGAGTTCTAATCTAATCATCAACTTCTTAACACACACAAATACAGTACACATTAATACACACACACACACACACACCTTAGGTACAGTCTTGTTCTATGGGTGGCTTTACTGAGATTCGCTTATGGGTTAAATAGGCAAATTGGGTATATAAAAGACTTAAAATTTTTGCAGAGTAAAATCATTAAGGCTGTTCATGGTATCTTACTTTGTTAGAACAAATACCAAATTATTCTTCGTGAAGAACCAGACCAGCCATGCCCAGACCTTCTGTCCACCATATGCCCTTGTTGGGTAACTCAGGCTTAATAACAACTTGTCAATAGCTCCCTGGCTGGCTTGCTTATTAAACACATGCAGAAAATCTAGCAGACTTCACAGCAGCACTGTGCCCAGATGCCTATCAGATGCTTAATCTTGGACTCAGGGCTACTCTACAGTGCTGAAAATCTTAAAAGTGGGGCTTGGAAAGGGATCTCAGCAGTGAAGAACACTTGTTGCTCTCACAGAGGACCCAGGCTTGGTTTCTAGCATCCATATGATGGCTCACAACTGACTCTAACTCCAGTCCCAGGGGATCCACGGCTTTTTTTCCAGCCTTCTCGGGCACCAGGGATGCATGTGGCACGCATTCAGACATGCAAGGGAAACACCCATGCACATAAAATAAAAATAGATAAATCTTCCTTAAAAACTTTGAGAAGAAAGCTGCAGAATCATCTAACCCTTGCCACAGACATGAGGGCCAAGACCCAGAGAGGCTGCAAGACTGGACCATGGGACCTCCATGGAATGGCCTTGTTCCACACACCATCCCTTTTCTCTCTGGTTTGCTACCATGGCAGTCGCTACAGTAATGGCTGTAAGTACTATAGTGCAGGAGGATGTTTAGGTGGTTTTTTTTTAAAAAAAAAAATACCTCTATCGCATCCATTCAGAAAGGACTCTGATGTTTCTCCTAATGATTGTAGCAGAGATTTCCATTCTTCAGTGCTAGTATTGTTTTCTCTTGTGAACACAGCAATGCACCTTCCCTTTTCCTCCAAGCTGAAGCAGGCTCCCTTCACAGCAGGCTCCCACCAGAAAGGCCTCTCCACATTCAGCTCATCTTGCTCTAAACACCGGATGCCCTCTGCTTTCATTCTTGGGCCCTGAAGTATTTCTTATGTTGCTTTATTGAACCACTTAAAGGCACCAGCAATTATTTTGAAACACTACTGAGTAATAGAAAACAATTTTCTAATTTTTCATAAAAGAGGATCTACCAGCTCAATCCATGTACAAAGACAGAGCGTCAGAGTGCTGAGGGTCTAGCTGCAGAGAGGGACAGGAATTAATCTTCATGGAGTTTGTTAGCCACTTGGGCAAGAAACTGTTCTTACATGGACTGCTTGATGTTATGTTGTATGAACTGGATATGCAGGGCCCACAAAGAAATGACTTCTAGTCTGATCGATACCATGGGCCTGTGGGCTAACGATTGGATGCCCCAATGGTACAGAAGAACTTTGGGTGACTATGCAGGCAGCAAGATGTCTCTGTCAATTCTAGAGTTCTGGAAGTAGCTTACAATGCACTTTCTGTTTTCTTAAGTAATATTATATCCTTCTGGAGTCTTTGATGGAGTTAAAGAATTTATAGTTATAGTTTTCCTCAGTTATGATAAAAGGTAATGTAGATATAAATATTATAACTGTAATTATTACTTGATACCTGTTTTGTTATATGTAATTTTTCTATGTTAAAGTTAAAATCTTCCTTTTTATTTAAACAGAAAAGGGGAGGTGATATGGGATTACCCTCTGTATGCTGTGAATATCATTGGTTAATAAAGGAACTGCTTTGGGCCTATAGCAGAGCTATAGAGAAAAAGAGCTAGGTAAGGAAAACTAAACAGAATGCTGGGAAAATGGAGGTGGAGTCCAAGAGAAGCCATGTAGCCCCGCCAGAGACAGACACCAGAACTTTAGCCAGTTAGCCACAGCCACATAGTGATACACAGATTAATAAAAATGGGTTAAATTATATGTAAGAGTTAGCCAATAAAAAGCTAGAGCTAGTGGGCCAAGCAGTGCTTTAAATAATATGGTTTCTGTGATTCTTACGAAGCTGAGTGAACCAATAAGCAGGCTCCTCCAACAAAGAACTATAAATAACTAACCCACACAGAGAAGACAGGCTTTACTGAAAGACAAATTATTGAAGAAGATATATACTGCTGGATTGAACCATCATCATTATTATGTTGGTTATGTTTAAAATATCAGGTGTTATTTTAAATTTTAAATAATATCAAGTATAGCCACAATCCAAATACCTCCTCTTTCTTTCCTTCTTTCTTTCTTTCTTTCTTTCTTTCTTTCTTTCTTTCTTTTCTTTTCTTTTCTTTCCTTTTCTTTGTTTGGTTACTTCTTTATTTTTTTAAACAATCTTTTCTCATTTTACGTACCAACCTCAGTTCCCTGTTCCTCCCCTCCTCTGGGTCCCTCCACCTTCCACCTACCTCACCCCCCATCCAATCCTCAGAGAGGGTAAGATTTCCCATGGAAAATTAACAAAGTCTGACATATCACTTTGAGGCAGGATCAAGGCCCTCCCCCTTATATCTAGTCTGAGCAAAGTATCCCTTCAAATAGAATGGGCTCCAAAAAGCCAGTTCAAGCATTGGACATAAATCATGGTCCCACTGCCAGTGGCCCCACAGACTGCCCCAGCTACACAACTGTCACCCACATTCAGAGGGTCTAGTTTGGGCCTATGCAGGTTCCCTCACTGTCCAGAGTCAGTGAGCTCCCACTAGCTCAGGTCAGCTGTTTCTGTGGGTATCCCCATCATGGTCTTGACCCCTTTGCTCATATTATCGATCCTTCCTCTCTTTGACTGGACTCTGGGAGCTCCGCCCAGTGCTTAACTGTGAATCTCTGCATCTGCTTCCATCAGTTTCTGGATGAAGTTTCTATGATGGCAATTAAGGTAGTCATCAGTCTGATTACAGGGGAGGGCCAGTTCAGGTACCTTCTCCACTATTGCTTAGGGTCTTAGCTGGGGTCATCTTTGTGTATTCCTGGCAATTTCCCTAGTGCCAGATTTCTTACTAGCCCCATAATGGCTCCCTCAATCAAAGTATCTCTTTCCTTGTTCTCCCTCTCTGTCCTTCTCCCATGTTAGTCATTCCATTCCCTCATGTTCTCCTCCCCACTTCCCTTCTCCTCTCCCCCTCTCCCACTACCCTCCCCCCAGTTCTTGTCTATTTCCCATTCCCAGGGGGATCCATGGGAACTCTTCTAGGGTTCTCCTTGTTACCTAGCTTCTCTGGGGTCATAGACTATAAACTGTATCCTTTGCTTTATGTCTAATATCCACTTATGAGTGAGTACACACCACGTTTGCCTTTCTGGGTCTGGATTACCTCACTCAGGATGTTTTTCTAGTTTCATCCATTTGCCTGCAAATTTTAAAATGTCATTGTTTTTCACCACTGAGTAGTACTCCATTGTGTAAATGTACCACATTGTCTTTATCTATTCTTTGGTTGAGGGGCATCTAGGTTGTTTCCAGGTTCTGGCTACTGTGAATAATGCTGTTATGAACATAGTTGAGCAAATTATCTTGTGGTATGAGTATGCATCCTTTGGGTATATACCCAAGAGTGGTATTGCGGGGTCTTGAAGTAGATTGATTCCCAATTTTCTGACAAACTGCCATATTGATTTCCAAAGTGGCTGTACAAATTTGCACTCCCACCAACAATGGAGGAGTGTTCCCCTTACTCCACATCCTCCCCAGCATAAGCTATTATTGGTGGTTTTGATCTTAGTCATTCTAACTGGTGTAAGGTAGTAGTATCTCAGAGTCATTTTGATTTGCATTTTTTCCCTGATGGCTAAGGATGTTGAGCAATTCCTTAATTGTCTTTTGGCCATTTGAGATTCTTCTGTTGAGAATTCTCTGTTTAAATCTGTATCCCATTTTTAATTGAATTTTTGGTACTTTGATATCTAGTTTCTGGAGTTCCTCATAGATTTTGGAAATCAGACCTCTGTCAGATATAGGTTTGGTAAAGACCTTTTCCCAGTCAATTGGCTGCTATTTTGTCTTATTGATTGTATCTTTGTCCTATAGAAGCTTCTCAGTTTCAGGAGGTCCCATTTATTGTTTCTCTCAATGTCTGTGCTACTGGTATTATATTAAGGGAGTGGTCTCCTGTGCCTATGTGTTCAAGGCTACTTCCCACTTTCTCTTCTATGAGGTTCAGTGTGGCTGGATTGAGTTTTGTGCATGAGGATAGATATGGATCTATTTGCATTCTTCTACATGTCAACATCCAGTTATGCACCATTTTCAACAATATCTTTTAAACATTAAATAATTAAAATATATCTGAAAGAATAAATGTCCCACAAAACATTTGCTGTGTATTTATTTGTGGGTTGTTGGTCTGTTTGTTTCCTTTTTGAGACAAGGTTTCTCTGTTTTTCTTGGCTGTCCTGGAACTCACTCTGTAGATCAGGCTGACCTTGAACTCACAGGCATCTGCCTGCCTCTGCCTCCTAAGTGCTGGGATTAAAGATGTGTACCACCAGCCGGTGAAAACATTTTAAATTTTTTTATTCCTGATACATTTGTAAGGACGTCCTAAACTTTCCAGTACGTACTGCCACTGAGTTAAAGAATCAGTTTGTCATCATGGAGGTGATGTCTTCCCTAAACTAACAAATTTCCCTCTGTCAGGGAAAGCTTGGCCAAAGAGTCAGCCTCTTTCCGCAGACTGGTTCTCTAAATACAGTTCTGTCTTCCGATTTCCAGTCCTTACCCTTGGTGCTGAGTCCTCTTACCTGAGACCTGGGACAGCCTGTTTCAGTTTTGATTCAATTCTGTTTCCTCTTTCCAGACATAGTTCTGGTCTCAATGCTGTCTCCCAACTTGCCTCTCCCTTACGTGGAGTCTCTCCTGTCAAGTACTAACCCCACAGGCAAATTCTCTACACTGTTGGGGACCAGCCCCATCTTCCCAGGTTAATCTGACGTCTTTTAACCTAACCATTCCATGCTCAATACCTCTGTCATTTATGACCTTTTGGTGGTGCCTGTCTGGGTCCCATTTTTCATCGTATCGTACTCACAGTTCACCATTTGACCTCCACTGTTTTTCAGTAAATCCCTTGACAAAGAACCGCCCCAAGGGGAAAGAAGTTGTGCCTGTGTTTTGAATCTCCTTTGCTTCAGTGCTGGCTAACTAAAGTTTCTGGAGAACTTCCACCAGGGGGTACCACTCCATAACATTTGAAAAAGGAAGGCTTGTGAGCACAATTTTTTAATGAAAATTGAAGTCCAGACACATGGAATTTTAGAAACTTTTCTGAACACATGCTGTAATTTTATGAGGCAATTTAATTTGATTCCTTTTAAATAAAAACTGCCCCACGGGCAGAGTAATAGGCAACAATCTTAAGCAGTATAAACCGATATAAGGGAACACCAATTAAAACCCCAGACTCCATTACTGTAACATAAATAGTCATGAATTAAATAAAATACATGCAATACCTTCAGAGAGCCAGACAAGTGAAGTTATTTTTACTTTAGCAAGAGAAACAGATATGCAAAAGTTGGCTTGAAAACAAAGGCTTTGCAAAAACAAAAACAAAGGCAGCTCAGATGTTCTGGAACTCCTTGCTTCAGTGAATAAAATGACTATTATCTCTGGGGTTTAAAAACTTACCTGCAATACTGCAAACTGGTTCAAAGTTGGAGTTTTCTGAGTTCCTTTAGGAGAAATTTAGTTAAGGAATTTTAGTGTTGTGGTTGAAATGCAGGACTCTAGAATTAAGTTGACCTTTGAACCCTTCATCTCCTGCTTACTACTGTGAGAACTCGGGCCATCTCTATCCCATCAGTCAGAATCCTGGGTCTGCATCCATTCATCGGGAATGACAACTGACCCCACCGGGTTGGTTCGTGCTCTGAAGTAGAGGAAATCATTAAAGGGTGTCTGACCCACAGAAGATAATAACTGGTACCTTCTCATTCAATGAGTGATTGCCATGAAACTCCTTTAAGATGAAATCTTAGGGTTACTGTTGCTGGGGACGAAACACCATGACCAAAAGCAGCCTGGGTAGGAAAGGTTTATTTGGCTCACAGTCACCGATAACAGTTCATCATCAAAAGCAGTGAGGATAGGAACCTGGAGGCAGGAGCTAATACAGACGCCATGGAGGGGTGCTGCTTACTGGTTTGCTCAACCTGTATCCAGGACTACCAGCCTAGGGATGGCACCACCGACAATGGGCACCCACCCACATCAATCACTAACTAAAAAAATGACTTACAGGCTTGCCTATAGCCTGATCCTATGGAGCCATTTTTCCAATTGAGGCTCCCTCCTCTCAGATGACTTTAGCTTGTATCAAGTTGACTTAAAACTAGCCAGCACAGATGACTAGGAACAGAAATCATCCCATGAAAGGAGATATTAACTATCATTATGATAAACACATTCATACAGGTAAACAATTGTAAGGCTAGAAAAAATTAAGCAACTTGACTACAGTCACAGAGCTAGTTCCTTACTTTAGAGTAAACTGGACTTCCTTCACGGCAGGCCAGCATTCTTTCCCCAACATCAGGGGACTCTCCCAGTGTCTGACAGCTTATTAACATAGAGTAAATATAGTCCTTGGTTAAAAAGAGATTTTTAGAACAAAATTTTGCTTAAGTAACAAAATAAATGCATCGTGTGACAGTTTGAAAGACTCTTTCTGTCCATATATTTAAGCGTTTGAATTTTAAGCCCTTTTCTTACTTTAGAAATTAATCTTTAGAGAATAATTTTTTAATTCTATGTCAAAATTCACTACCACATACCTTTGAATGCTGACAAAGTAAAGCTCCATATGCCCAACAACAGGAGGACAACTAAAGATGACAGACCTCTGAATTACGGAACTCCCAGAAAGTGACAAAGAAGCCTTGGGCTGCGTCTCAGTGGTAACACCAGCTCTGCATACGCAAAGCCCTGAGCTAGGTCTCCAGCACTGGAGGAAAATGAAGCTGGGAAAGGCGTGGGTAGAGAGAAAGAAGGAAAAAGGAGAAGATGACAGCAAAGAAGAGAAAATACAAAGGAACAAACAAAATATTTATCTCATTCTTCATTTCCTTCCAAAAGGCACTGATTTAGCAAGAAGAATGACAATTTATTTTATGCTAATTATAACCAATTTAAATTACTTACGTGGTTAAAACCTAGAAAAAAATAGGGCAAGAATGAAGTAGTTTTAGGAATATTTGGATGAGAAATACCCCCCCCGCTTGAGTTCTTCTAAGATTGATACAATAAATAATCATGCAGAATGAATACATTTCTTCATGTGATTGGTACTAAAAAGAGTTCACATGATCCAAGAATCTTCTAATACATTATGATGACATGTATAATAAAAGCAAAGGCCCAAGCCCCGAGCCTTTGTCATGCAATGAGTTCTGAGGGGTACATGGTTTATATCAGTCCCTAGACTCTCTGAATTCATGAGCTGGTACAGAAAACAGGACACATATAGCCGTCTCTTAAAATCCTAAGGATGCTGGTTCTAGGAGGAACCCTGAAGGATGCCAAGATCTGCAGATGTTCAAATACCCGACATAAACATGTATAGTATAGTCACCTGAATACTTTAAACTACCTGTAAATTTCTAGCAATGCAAGAAATGTCCTATATTGTCTAGGGGAGGACATGAGAAATGTCTCAACATATTCGGCACAGATAAAATTGTTTTCTTTAAATGTTTTCCAGTTAAACTTGGTTGAATCTGCAGACATGGATCACAGCACTTCACCTTAGTCTTCACTATCCCATCTCAGCCTTTCTTGTCATCAGCCAACCCAGTGGAGCCTTCATCTCTCTGGATCACCAGCTTGGCTCGATTTTCTGAAATTCTGACTCATCACTTCAGCTGCCCCTCTGCAGGGATCATAAGATGGTGACTATTTTCTTTTCCAATCCATTTTTCCAGAAAACCCCCTGAAGCTGGGTCTAGCCTGATCCGGAGAGGTATGACTCCCCGGTAACCCTTCGTGAATTCCTGACAGGCACCCTCTTCCGAGCCCTCAGCCCTCCCTTCAGCCCAGTCACACCACCCTTCCCTCTCCGGGGCTGTTGATACTGCCTTTTATTGTGCAGAAGGAATGCCTGGCCTCAGGGTCTCACTCCCACCAGCCTCTCCTGTGGCTGAGGCTACTGTGTCACCGGCTCTAGGCAGGAAGAATTCTTACAGGAAAAATGGCTGAGCCTAAGTCCAGTTGTCTCCTTCCTCCATTCTTCCCTCTCACTCGCTGGTTTTCAGAGCCGACAAGGCACTAGCTTCCCAGGCCTGAGTCTGTGCCGTCAACTCCCCCCAAACGGCATGCCTCTGCCAGCTAGAAAGAGGTCCTTCCTTTAGGGTACAAGTTCTTCTAGGTCATTATCACTGGCTTTTTCTCCTCTTTTTACAAATACCTAGAGAGTTGCCTTTTCCCACTGCCTGTTTCCCCTCTCTCCCTCTCCTGATGGCAGCTAACCCCTCCTGTTATGGAAAAAAAAAAACAAAAAAAACAACACTGCAGTTCCCCCATGGGCCAAGATGCAGCAGGTGAGAGCTGGTTACCGGGTCCATTGGTCTCATGAGGAGCCACAGCCTCCTCGGGTGAGAGACAGAGAAGAATAGGCACACCATGCAGAGAAAGTGGGGTTTTATTTAGTGGGTTATGGAGGGAAAAGGGGGAAGGGGAGAAGGGAGAAGAGCAGGGAGAAAAGAGAAACACACAGGTGGGGAAGGGGAGAAGGGAGAGAGATGGAAAGGGAGACCCTCAGGCTAGAAGTGGAAGCTGAAGATCAGCCTGCCTCAGCAGATGGGGGTGGTCGGGGCTTGTCCTCTTAAAGGGACTGGACAGACCATTACATTCCCATCCTTTTTTTTTTTTTTAATAACAAAAAGGTAGAAAGTTAATCACAATACGTTAAAGGAATTGGGGTGGCAGATTCTCAAGACTGCTTTCTGCTTATTTGTGGGCATTGTCTTGGGGGTGGGGGGCGACCTGAGAAAGCTGGGTCTTGGTCACATCCTGGAGTAGCTGGTTTCTTTGTTCCTGTCTGGTGTTTGTGGTATGGACATGTCTGTGTCTGTTACACCTGTTTAAGGTATTGGCAGAACAGATGACAAAGTTAGGTTTAGGGGAAAAAAAATTAGGACCAGGGAATTGAGAGGGGTGTATCTGACCTGTTATTGCTCAATCTCAGGTGGCTGAACGCCACTTGTCCCTCTAAGAAGTGTGTACACATGGTGCTTGTGACTCGGCCAGGCTCTCTCTGTGTCTCCTCCTGCCCACGGGTGGGTTGGCTGAGGAAACTTGGAACCCTGGGCTCCAGATCCAGGTTGTAATGATTTCTTTACAACAGCTCTGCTTTCTATCTGCCTAACATCAACCTCTACGCACACCAGTGGCTTCGGTGGTGAGTTTTCCCCTTCCAGTCAGCCAACCACAGCCTTCAAGGCTATGGTTGAGCCCTTCACTGACATTCATTTCTGGTTGCTTTCCATAGCTAAAAACATAATCAGACGACCCAGGGTCAGTCCTCCCATGCTAGCACTGCACACGCTGGCTTCTGAATCACCCAGACTGGAGCCAGTCAGGCTTCAACACCCTGCCTGTAGAGAAGAGACATCTTTCTATAGCCTTTGCAGTACTGCCGCTGAGGGCTCCCATAGGCCCTGTGGTGTTTTGGCGGGTTTTCACGTTTTCAGCTATGGTATAAACCCTCAAACTATCAGTCACCCACCTGTAAATGCTCTGCCATTGTCCCACCGGCTCCACTTTTCCTCAAACTGTCCCTGCCACCACTACCGCTGCCAACAAGGTTGGTTGGATCCAGGAGGCAGCTGTTTTCAATTCCAGCCTTTGTTCCCCACCACGGCTTGTGGCACGGCAGCTCAGTGACAGGGTGGATCACACCTCTAGGTCTCTCTTGTAATTATGTTTAAAACTCCCTCTGCTCATAAAACATGGCTTTTCCATACAACATGTGACTGCTGCCATTCTGACTGAGAGCCAGGTGACTGTGCCACCATCTTAACTGATGGCCAGGTCAAGTGGCCAAGTCCTGCCATCTTTACTGAGGTATTCCCTGCCTGGCATCCACCGCCCATCATGGCCAATGGGCCACTTGGGAAACAGCACTGTTTTAGTTTTACCTTAATCAGCAGAATGAGTAAACTATTGCCTTTGGGAAATCCGGGAAGAAGGGTCGTGGAGAAAAGGCCCTAAGTTCTTCAGGTGAGCTTCCAGGGGTGTGGCAGCCATGCAGCTGTAGACTGAAGATCCATTAGATAAAGTTGTGAGGACCAATTCCTTCCTGAAGCCTGATCCGGCAGACGGTGGGAGGACGTCACCAGAAGGGTAAAGAGGTCTGCTTATTCTTGTGTCAGAAGAAAGATGGAGCATAAGGGGAAATGGACCGTATTCTGGGGACTTGTGTAAGGGGGAATGGACCGTACTCTGGGGACTTGTGTAAGGGGGAATGGACCGTACTCTGGGGACTTATAAGGGAGAGAGGTAGAACTGAAGACAGCAGGGTCTTCTGCAGTATTCTCCAACAGCTAGCACTTCCAACCTGCATCCATTCAATGGAAGAAAATCAACTTTCCACTGTTAAAATAATTCTGCTTTTTAATTTTAGTGTTAGTCTTGTGAGTGTTAAGTAAAATCTTAAGACAGGCCTCTTTGCTGATGCAAATAACTCCAATCAAACCAGATTAGAGCAAATTAAAAATGCCCGTATTTAATAAATGCAGCACTCTCAGGTGGCCAGGAGCATGGGGGGAGGGAACGACAGAGGGAGAGCACATGCAAAACCCAAAACCATGTGTTCCTTTTTCCAGTGTGAGCCTAAATACCCTGTGGGAGTGGTCCTGATCCTCCCCAGGGCAGGGGCAGCACTTGGCAGGCTGGGAGTTGAAGTCCAAGCACTTGGCAGGCTGGGAATTGGAGTCCAAGTGCTTGGCAATTCCCAGGCCAGGGTCTGGGGTGACACTTCCAACTCAATATTTACATTCCAGACTCTTTGGATATAGGGGTGATAGAGGGCTGGGGTCTCACTTTTGACCAAACAGTGTGTACAGCTAAATATGTGGTTATATGCTAGCTACTGGTTGCTTTGATTCTTACCCCTAAGGAATACGTGCCTGTGGGAGGATAGGGCTTAGCTCTTCCACATCACAGTCCACCATCAAAGGAAGTGAGGGCAGGAGGCTTGAGGTGGGAACTAAAGCAGAAGACATGGAGGAACATTGCTTACTGGCTTGCTTCCCATGGGTCCCTCCAGACAGCGTTTCTCTGTGTAACAGTCCTGACTATCCTGTAACTCGTTTTGTAGGTCAGGCTGTCCTTGAACTCACCGAGATCCTCCAGCCTCTGCCTCCCAAGTTCTGGGATTAAAGGTGTCCACCACTGCCCAGTTCCTTGTTTTCTTCTGTATTCCAGGGTTATCTGCCCAAAGGTGGCAGTAATCACTGCATTCATTAACCAAGCAATACCCCACGGACTTGCCTACAGGCCAGCAATCCTTCTCCTCAAGTAACTCTAGGTTGTGTCAAATTTACAAAAACAAACAGCAGCCTGGACAGCACCATCTGGGGGACTACAAAGGCTCCAGTTTGGTCTCATTTCCTTTTGTTTTCTACACTGTTCAGCAGAGGGCTGAAAACTTGGAAGACAACTTTTAAAACTATTTTAAACAGGTATTTAAATTTTCCAAGTTTCGGTGGGTTTTGAATGGTTCCTGAGCGCAATACGTAATACAGGTGTGGAAGTTTAACAGCGACAGCACTGAAGTTACCTGCACTTTATGAGCTGGAGATGTGAGTGGGCTTCAGTAGCTAAGAAGGATTTAATACAACATGAACTAGGCTCTGGTGTGCTCTAATCAACCTAGATTCAAAAACAACAAAACAAAAACAGAATCCCAATCAACACTTAGAGCTAATTGGTTTTTGTATAGTTGATAAATCCTTCTAGTTCACCTTTCTTAGGCCAAGCAAGTCAAACGTCCTTGACTGTGGATATCAGCTAGATCTCCTAGGACCGGGCTGGTCAAGCAGGCAATCTGAAAAAAATGTCCCGTGGAGTCCACAGCATTTTTTCCCCTCCTTGGTGGTTTCTCCCACCAGCTAGAGAAGAAAAGGCCACAAATTCTCCCAGTCTTTGATTCTTTTTAAAATTTTTTTTTTTTTTAAATTACATAACTTTCCACCTTTCGCAGTTATTAAGCCAGACTGGAACATCTGGCTACGAAGTAATTGTCCCTTCGGTAAAGGAGAGTCGGGGTGGGCGTGGGAGTAGACACAGAAATAGGTATACAACCTGTGCTGGAAAACTAAGTGAAAACCTCCTGAAGACTCACCCTTTTCCTTACGTAACGAGGCTTAACAACCTTAACAAGGTAATAAATAATCAAGCCAACAGAACCCCACCCTGGAATGAGCTCGGGGTGGAACTTTATGCTTGAAGGCGGGCTTGTGCCTGGGAGAAAGTGGCTCAGGCCCTGCTGTAGAAGGCAGAAAGGGATGTGGCTGCCTGAGCAAAGGTATGAGCTGCTCAGATCCCATCACTCACAGTGAAATGGGGGATAAAGAGGGAGGGAGAGCAGGACATTGAGAGCGAGGAGCCAGAGCCGGCCTGGTGAGTTGGGGAACTCCGCCCTGCTCACCGGGGAAGGGCGCCACGCAGGGGCGGAGCCGGCTCAGGTCACCTGGGTGGTGGCGGAACTGAACCGCGACGCCGGGTACCTGGCCGTCCACCTCACCTGCGCGGAGGGCGGGCCGGGCGCACCTGCGCGGGCGGGAGGCGGGCCCGGGGAGCAGCCGTCGAACCGGGAGAACGCGCGCGCGCGCAGAGGCGGGAGAGGGGAGGCGCTGGCCCCCGGGCTGAGACCCCGCCGCGGGTGCCCGGCCGAGCTCTCGCCATGACCTGGAGCGCCACAGCGCGGGGCGCGCACCAGCCCGACAACACGGCCTTCACGCAGCAGCGTCTCCCGGCCTGGCAGCCGCTGCTCTCGGCCGGCATCACGCTGCCTCTCTTCTTCTGCGCCGGCCTGGCTTTCATCGGCCTGGGCCTGGGCCTCTTCTACTCCTCCAACGGCATCAAGGAGCTGGAGTACGACTACACCGGCGACGGCGGCACCGGCAACTGCTCGCTGTGCGCTGCCGAGGGCCAGGGCCGCGCGCCGCCGCCCAACTGCTCGTGCGCCTGGTACTTCTCGCTGCCCGAGCTCTTCCCGGGCCCCGTCTACCTCTACTACGAGCTGTCCAACTTCTACCAAAACAACCGACGCTACGGCGTGTCCCGCGACGACGCGCAGCTCAGCGGCCTGGTCAGCGCGCTACGCCACCCGGCCAACGAGTGCGCCCCCTACCAGCTCAGTGCCACCGGCCTGCCCATCGCGCCCTGCGGCGCCATCGCCAACAGCCTCTTTAACGACTCCTTCACGCTGTGGCACCAGCGCCAGCCCGGGGGACCCTACGTCGAGGTGCCTCTCGATCGCACCGCCATCGCCTGGTGGACCGACTACCACGTCAAGTTCCGCAACCCGCCCCTGGTGAACGGCAGCCTGGCGCTGGCTTTCCGCGGCACGGCGCCGCCGCCCAATTGGCACCGGCCGGTTTACGATCTCAGTCCCGATCCCAACAACACCGGCTTCATCAACCAGGACTTCGTGGTGTGGATGCGCACGGCGGCGCTGCCCACCTTTCGCAAGCTGTACGCGCGCATCCGTCAGGGCAATTACTCGGCCGGCCTGCCCCGGGGTGCCTACCGTGTCAACATCACCTACAACTACCCAGTGCGCGCCTTCGGCGGCCACAAGCTCATCATCTTAAGCAACATCTCATGGATGGGTGGCAAGAACCCTTTCCTGGGCATCGCCTACCTGGTCGTCGGCTCCCTCTGCATCCTCATGGGCTTTGTCATGCTGGTCGTCTACATTCGCTACCAGGACCAGGACGATGATGACAACGATGATGAGTGATACTGCTTCCCAAAGACCCCTTCCTGCTTCTTGGCCAAGCCGCTTTTAGCCGTGGCCTTTCGCTCCTTAATACAACTTCAAGCTCACCGATAGCCTCTTGTGGACGAAGGGCCTAGAGAAAGGAATCACCCTCTTCCTTTTAGAGATAACAATACTGTTCCGGGGTTTTGGATTGCCGAATGCCCTATCTTGCGATTTCTTCCCATCTCTCCCGTGGCTTTCCGAGTTGACATGTCAGGTCCTTAAAGTTGTGGCATTCCAAAAGGCAGAGGAGATCCCTGGACTGAAACTCATTAAGCCCAGCAGCCTGCAGTTGGATCTTGATTCTGAGTCTGAGCTTTTTCTTTGCCAGTAACACAAATTTCTGGGAGGGAGGTATAGGTGGGGGAGAGGGAGGGCTGAGATAGAGTGTGGTGACCACTGGTGACCTGCAGAAGCTTGGAGGAGTGGGGAAAGCATATTTGATAAAATTTAAGTCGATGAAGAGTCATCAAACCTCTCAGGTTCTGATCCAGGAAGGCCAGGATGCACAGCCTTCCCTGTAGAGTCTCTGTACCTTTGACTTTGGGAATCTTGAGTCAGGCTGGGCCTGAAACGCTCACCTGAGTTTGGTTTTTTTCCAGTAATAATTTGTTCCCGTGAACAGTGACAATCACAGTACTCGGGATTGGTCTTAAACATAGGAAGCTTGCAATTTGTGGAATGAATGAGAAAAATTGCTAGCTCTGGGAAACTAGCAGGAGCGTGCCAACTCGTAATTAAATGTAAAGCATTCTTCAGAAGGCACTATGGAAAAACCTGAAAATGCAAGGCCAGTTTGCATGGCTCAGGGAGAAGAGTCTTAACCTTAGAAACTGAGATGCAAATGATCTTAGCAGGAAGCTGTTTTCCTGGGACCCTGAGTGTCCCTTGCCTCTTTGCTCAGTTCCTTTTGAATTAACGTTATCATTTTTTAATGCTTAAAGGAATAGTTTAATTCATTTGTGTCATTTTCACGAAGAGCTATCTTAAACACAGTTTTAATTTATGGGCAAATGAAATTCATTGCTAGCGATCATGTTTAAAGAACGCAGAGGATTATATTCTTACATGCAAAATAGACTCAGGATTATTTCAGCCTTAATGGTAAAATCAGTCAGCTGATGTTGATTCCCCACAATTGATTGAAAGCTATAAAATAAAGGTACAATGAAGGGACATTTATTTTAAAACCCTCCTTTTATGGAATAATAATTTAAAGGAACTTGAAAATAAAATTTCCCATGATACCATCTCCCAGATTTCCTGAAGAGAACAGTTAACGTGGTGTGGTCCCGGCTCCCAGTGCAGTTATTTCCAGGTTATCGATATATTTGCCTTCCCAAAAGGCCGCACAAGGTCTTGCAGTATGTTTTTGTTTTTATGGCAGTCAAGCATTGAGTTACAGTGAGCAATTTCCATGCACTCTCTTGTTCTGTTGTAGCTGATTGCTTGTGGATGCACAGCATGTCTAAGATTCAAAACTGAAAATCATCTTGTCTTGTTTTTATGGATGTCAGAAAATTCTTTAGTAATTCCAGTGTGCTGGCTTTCTGACTTCTGAATGTGATAAAATTTAACATCAGACCCCAGACTGTGATTTTTGACTGAAATGCTGATCACTGCATGGACTTTTAGAAAGTTTTATTTATTATGCATGCTTGGCTCGTCGGCTAGTGGGTTTGCTACATTTTTTTCACTCTGTAGTTGAGGGTAACTATGTATTTTGCTATCATTTGTTCAACATTAGTCTTTTGTTATAACTTTTTATGTGAGACCCTGAAACATACAATCCTGTGATTAAACTGTAGTTCCAGGCCTTGTTTTCGAGGCTTTTGAAAGAGAATAAAGGTTGTGTTTGTCTTTCTCTGTTATCACATTACTTAGCTCTTTTGACCTGTGATCTTAAAGGCACAAACGGTACCAGCATTTGCCTTGCGTTGCTAGCGGAGTGACTAGCAGAGAGACATTGCAGCTGAAACATCACCTTTCAGAACAAGATTCAGTCAGCGTGAACTCATTCTTTTATGGCTAACTTCCGAAACAGCATTTGGACTTACATCTGCATCCTGTGTTTGGATTACATGATCCTCAATTATTGTTACATCTGATAGATGGCCATCTCTTTTCAATTTTAGACTGGAATGTTATTAAAGAATGTGATCGTAGCAGCCCTGCCTCTCTGCATTTCACTCAGACTGCAAATCACTAGTAGCTGTTGGTGCCTGAGACTGCAAAAGAGCAGAGAGTTTAAAACCAAACTGTCAGGGCTTTGCCTCAGTGACCCCTTGTCCTGGGTGGCGTTTTTGTTCAGTATCGGGATGTTCATTGATTGTGTTCTCATGGGTTTCCCAGCTGGAGGTGTGTCTTCTAAGAGTGAGACACGAGAGTGAAGATCAGCAGTTGGACCAGGAATAAACTGACCTACTTTGTGAAATGAAGGTACAAACAAAAGTGTTCAGTGAGATAACCACCTCCATAAAAAATTTAAATAATTAAAAAACAAAAACCAAGCTGAGTGACTCCACAGCTGAAGTCACTCAACAATATGTTGATTAGACAATTGCTAAAAAAAATTACAGACTGTTCTTTGGAACAGATGTTACTTGGTAGGATATGACCACAACTCATCTGCCACACCGCAGAGTGCTTGGTAAGTCTCTGTTATCACCCAGATCCTTATATGGACTTGATTAAAAGTTACCCGTAACTATAAATAAAAGTAAATTCTTTATTTGCACTGGACATTCATTTACATCCCACATGGCTGTAGGTAAAACAGAGCTGGTTAATTTTAGATGGCAATTAAAAAAGTAATCTTCCCCCCAGGAGACTTTCTCTTAATTCTCTCTCCAACAATAGATTCACTTAAAGGGCCTTCCCAAACCTGAGGCCCTGAAGAGAGTTCTCTTGATAGCTTTGCTTTGTAAAGAACTCTCTACATTTTTTTTTAGCAGTTTTCTAGTCGCTGATGTTGTACACCAGCTCCTCTGTAATTTTCCCACTAAGAACGGCAGTGTGCATTTGGCTCTGACACCCTGGATGAAGATAGCCATCATCAGTGCTCTGGTGTCAGGGAGGGCTCTGGAGCACGCCAAGCTTCAGTTAGCCTACCTGCGTCTAACACAGAGAAACACCTAGAAAATGAGAGCAAGCACACACTGGGGTCATAGACAGGGAGGGAAGGCTGGAAGGGAAAGGGGACCAGATATATCCCTAGGCTGACAGGATGCCCAGGGGGCATGGGGTCAGCAGCCAGCAGCAAGGCGAGCTGTGGAGAAGACAGGGCTGGCTCGGCCACAGAATCCACTAATGACAGGACTTTGTGGGATTCAGTGAATGAGTAGCAGCTCTTCCCCTGCACCCCTTGTCTTGTTGATCAGTTTGCATGCGATTTATCTTTTCTGTAGAAGTGCAGGCATTATTGTCGGGGCCTGCGTGCTCCTGCCCTCCACACTGACTCCTCGCTAAGCTCCATGGTGAACAACACCTTCCTTAACCAGTGACAACTATAAATGATGTGTAGTAATAATGACATGTTGTTTTTCTTAAAGGGCTTTGTTCTGGAAGCTCAAGGTGTTTGACATTGTGTGGCCTCAGATTCATCTTATCCACCCAAATGTCTGGGCTTCTAGAAAGTTACCAAGACCAATCAGGTGGAAATAGATTGCTTTTTGTTTTTGTTTTTCTTTTCTATTTTGTTCAAAACTCTATAAAAAGTAAGCAGAGTTGGCTGGGGACATGACTCGGTAGGAAAAGGCACCTGCGGCCGAGACTGACAACCTGAGTTCTAGCCCCAGGATCAGCGTAGTGAGAAGGGGAAAGCCAGCTCCTGAAAACTTCTCTGACCTCCACTCTGGAGCTCTTGCACACGTAGGCCCACACGCATGCACAAGCACACGCAGTAAATGGGTGTAAAAATAGTTTAAGTAGTATTCCTTAGAAACAACCACAACAACAAAAGAAGTCTAAGGGAATGAAGCTGTGACAGCCACTGAAATGGATTGCTTAATCATTTTTAAAAAAATATTACATGTGCTGAATGGTGGCACACACTTTTAATCCCAATACTCAGGAGGCAGAGAGGCAGGTGGATCTCTGTGAGTTCAAGGCCAGCCTGGTTTATAGAGTGAGTTCCAGGACAATCAGACCTGTTAGATGGAGAAACCTGGTCTTGAAAAAATAAAGTATATTTGTTTATTAATTTTGTGTGCATGCGTGTGTGTGTGCATGCGTGTGTGTGTGTGTTCATGATGTACGCTCAAGAGCAAATGTTCACAATCCACAGGAAAGTCAGAGGACACCTTTCAAACATTTATTTATTTATTTATTTATTTATTTATTTATTTATTATGTATATAATGTTCTGTCTGTGTGTATGCCTGCAGGCCAGAAGAGGGCACCAGACCTCATTACAGATGGTTGTGAGCCACCATGTGGTTGCTGGGTATTGAACTTAGGACCTTTGGAAGAGCAGGCAATACTCTTAACCGCTGAGCCATCTCTCCAGCCCCCAGAGGAGACCTTTCAGAAGTCGTTTGTTTTTCTACTTTTATCCTATGTGCACGAGTAGTTTGTGTGTATGTGGACCATGTCCGATGCCTGGTGCCTGAGGACAGGAGAAGGCATTGGTCCTCTGAAACTGGAGTTATCATTAATTGTGAGCTACCATTGAGTGCTAGGAATTGAACCTGGGCCTTCTGCAAGAACAGCAAGTGTTTGCAACTGTTGAGCCATCTCTCTAGCTCCCCCCTCCTGAGTCTATTATCTTTCTACCACGTGGATCCTAGGGCTCAAACTCACACCATCAGGCTTAGTGGGCAGCACCCTCATCTGTTGGTCTGTCTTGCTTTCTTTTCTGCTTCACCATTTAATGGTGGCACGCCCAGTGACATACCTCCTCCAACAAGGCTACACCTCCTAATTCTTCCCAAACACTGCAGACCCAGCAGTGCTGTGGAACAGTGGTCTTGTATCCTGCCACTTGTATTGTTTTAATAAAATGCTGATTGGCCAGTAGTCAGGAAGTATAGGCAGGGTGATGAGAACATGAGAATTCTGGGAAGAGGAAAAGACTCAGTCTGCAGTTGTCATCCAGATGCAGAGGAAGCAAGATGAGAATGCCTCACTGATAAAAGATACCAAGCCATGTGGCTGGCAGAGACAAGAATTATGGGTTAATGTAGGATGTAAGAGTTAATAAGAAGCCCGAGCTAATAGGCCAACCAGTTTACGATTAATGTAGACCTCTGTGTGTTTCTTTGGGACTGAATGGCTGCAGGGCCAGACAGAACAGAAATCTCAGGCAACACAGCATTCAAACACATGAGCCTCCAGGGGTCAGTCTCACTCACACCACCTCATGAGGCACTCCTGATTCCAAAGATCATACCCAGTACTTAACCTGACTCCTCCACCCCCTTAGTCAAAATCCTGAGCTGCCTGCTTGGCTGGTCTGTTTCTGTTCTTCCAACTGTTGCCAGATACTGTGGCTTCTGTGCCCCAAAGGCCCGTTTAGTCACGCCCATCGTTTACTGCTACCCTGGCCTTTCTTTGTTGCTCCTCACCTGGCAGTTGGAGGAGCTTTCTTATCAGAAGCCCGGTGTACTTTCCACACTGTGGCCACATCCCAAATAACAAACCTCATGTGTTAGCTTTCAACTTACAATCACGCATGACTACCTAGGGCCTACTATGTACGGGAGTCTAAACCCTTAGAGGGCCCTTTAAGGCCACTCAGTTGGTTTTGCTCTGGATCTTAGGTGCTTTTCTTCCAACGTCCCACAAGATTGTAGCACTCCTTGCCTCTTCCACTTCCTGTGCTCAGCCTGACTTAGGGTATTTGCCGTGTTGCCTAGATGTCTGCTGTTCCCTCTCCATCTCCACTCTCAGGCTGTTAACTCTGGGGCAGCCGAGAAGGTGTCCCCTCCTTTGTGATTTCATTGCCAATCCCCGGCACCTGGACAGGTATGCACAGATCCTTAAATAGTTGTTAAATGCCATCTAGGAAACTGATAATTCCATTACTTTACTACCACGGAACATTTCATTCCCTAAAATCGAATGTGTTGGAAATAATTCAGGAAACAAATGAGATGCAGAAAATGATGTTGTAAAAAATTGCAAATTTTAGGGTTAAGAGTGCTATGAACGCACGTCTATTCTGAACAGCATGGAAACACTATGCTTCACGTTCCCATCTGGATAACTTAAACGTTCGGTCGGGGTTTCTGCCATAAAGTAATTTGTAGAAATGAATAGCAGATGGGTTCCATTAGCCCTTGATAGTGGGATGGCTCCTCTATGCTCACACGGACTCATGTCTTGGCTAGTAAACTGCAGTACGTTAATGGAATGTTTACATTTCTGTGGTGCTTCCTTATAGAGGGGACTTTTTTTACTCACTGAAGTATTTAATAATAAAATGTAAAATGAACATTGCTTTCCTCTGCTAGGTAATTACCTCTGAATCCATTTAAACAAAAATAGCATTATGGGGAACTACCCAAGAAGGAGGGCAAAAGCAAATACAATAGTAGCTGCCCCGTTTGCTGGCTGGTGTTCGGTTTATAGCATTTGGCACGTCTTGATATCTCCATCGTAGCAATTTTAGAACTATAAATGATACCTTACAGAGGTCACACCATAGTTCCTTAAGTCCAGGGTTGTTTTCCCTGAGTATTAAGTAGCTATGAATGAATTATGTTTAGTCTGATCAGCCGCAGAAGGGTCATAAACCACCAAGTCATTGCAAACCATGGAATGCCACTTCAATACACCAGGAAAATTGTACCAGGAAAAGAATAATACAGGACAAGGGAAAGGTATTTTTACGTTTTAAAAGTATATATGTTGCTGAGCAGGAGTTATAAAATTTTGTTACATTGAACTTCCCTCTGATTCTGGAAAAGAAGTTAAGAAAGGGCTTTGGATTTATGCTAAGCCAGGGGGGAACCAGAAAATGAATTAGGAAGCGACCTTGCCCCCAGAATGAGGAACAACCTCTCCTCTTCAGTCCATCAAAAGAGGAAAGCAAAGCAAAGCCTCAAGATCCCTCAGTGACATCACAGGCTTCCCTCTACCCCGGGATTCAAGATCCCTCAGTGACATCACAGGCTTCCCTCTACCCCGGGATTCAAGATCCCGCAGTGATGTCACAGGCTTCCCTCTACCCCGGGATTCTTTTCCAGTGCCTCTGGACAAGTGTTTCTATGGTCACCGAGCAATGAGTGTTGGGGAAGCCTTCATCTATAAGACAAAATTCACTTTTAGAATCAAACCCAGCTAAATAGCTTACAGGGAAACCTGTCCAGGTGACATCCTAGGTAAACTACCTTGGCTTTCAACTTGATCTTGACAAGATCAGTGTTTCCTCCATCGTGCTAATGCAGAAATGAAACCTTGGGGGGAGAAACTGGCCCAAGGTGGAAGTTAGCTGAGAAACAACGGTGATCCCAGCTAGCCTAGTGAGCTTCAGAAACTCCCTGGCTCCTGGGAGTCCGTTAGGCATTTGTCCTAAAGTTCCCTGGCAACACACCAAGCTTGTCAAATTGTAACCGCCAGCCTGGAGTTAGTCCTGGGAAGCAGGCACTGCTGTTGTCTTCCCTGTCCCTAGGAGGAAACTGAAGTCAGGTAAAGAGAAATAACCAGCTTCAAGCAGCACAGACCCAGAGCCAGGATTTAAATTGGATGCTGGGCCTGAGGGAACATCCGTGACTCAGGGTCTCGCTGTCTGTTCTCCTCTTGATTTTTGTGCTCATCGTGATTAAGTAGAATGCCAAGACTAATTCAATGAAAGAAAAAAAAAAAAAGAAGAGAATTTGGTGCAGGGGTTGATATTGAGGAGGCTGAAAGGCTCCTCGGAGGAAAGCCTTACTATATAGCTTTTGTGACTTGGACAGAGTGATTTCAGTACGGAGACAGGCAGCTAGACCAACAGAACAGAAAAGATTTAGATAAGAAAGAAAAACCACAGAAAGCACAAAGGGGCCTGTTGTAGGAGGTGGAGTTCTCTATCCAGCGTCTTTCTTAAGTGCTCTATATAGGGTATATGCTTTTTAATACTGAAAAAGAAAACCAGGAACAGCTGGAGTATTGGCTTAGTGTTGATGTTAAACTCGTGGGGCTTCTAATACCAACCACTCTCTTCAGATGCGGGTGTCTTTCAGTGCTATGGACACAACGGACACAAAGTTACAGTTATTCATCCATAAACATTTTGAACCTTGTTAAAGAACTTGGGGGAGGGGGATCTAACTCAGCAGTTTCTTTAAATGGAATAAAAACAGGTGAATTGCTACCCAGGGCACGCTAACAGAAAGTTGAAATGCCCAGTCGTGGGCAATTCTAGTGAGGCTAGCATGTGAAGGAATCAAAGCCCTGGGCGGTGTCAGTGTGGGAGGTGACTACTGTGTCAGAGGGTATGAATGCCATGCCCTGACTCCTCCCTCCTCTTTTTCTTTCATCAGAGAGGAAGAGGGAACTCAGCTGTTCCCCAAGTCCTCTCTGTATTTTTTGTTGCGAGGCACATTACAAACCTTGGAAGAGAAGGCTTCAATTTCCACCTTCTGGTCTCTTCTGGTCACCTAGGTGTGGTTTCCCCGATCCTGCTAAGGACTAAGACCTGAATCTAACTGACAGGTCTTAGCTTAAGGTATCTAGGGCTTGTCTAACAGCGCCAAGATTCCGGTTACAAAGATGTACACTACTGCCCTCTTCTGGAAGTACACGGAACCACCGGCATTTACTATCGAGGTCTCCGGCCAGCAAGGTGCTGCTCTTACTGGATTGCATAAGCACATGTGAAATATTAGCTGCACAAATGAAAATCCCTATTGGGTGTGATAGCCCAACCTGTAATCTCAGCACTTTGGAGATTACGGTAGAAGGAGTGCTCTGAGTTCCAGGTCTGCCTGGGCTGAAGTGAAACCCTGCCTCAAAAAAATAAAACAGGCTATCGAGATGGCTCAGAGGATATAGGAGATGGTCGTGCAAGACTGGAGACCTGAGTTTGATCCCTAACCTTTGTAAAGGCGGAAGGAGAGAACCGACTCCACAAAGGGGTCCCCTGACCTCCGTCTGCTCTGTCGAACATGCATGACTCCCCAGTAAAAATGAATAAAAGTTTTAAAACAAACGATAAACACATTGATGTATAAGTAAAATTCCTGTTAGTAAATAAAATGAGTAATTATGAACTGCATGATAACTTTGTGAGTTTTCAAACATTCCAATAAACTGACTGAAATTGACACTGGCTTGTTTGTCTTTAATTTTTACTCAGATAATATAGACTATTTCTTCAATAGATTTCTAATGGTTATTACCAATTTTGCCCTCTAAAACACTCTTTTTTCCCCCAGATTAAATAAGATTTGGAAGTATGGCATAGAGCATGAATTTGCACTCTAATGCTGGGAAAGTATCAGGCATGTGACATTTGATTGTTGTCAAATAGACAAAGAATGGAAAACACCGCTGCTGTTCTTCTACCAGATACTTTTTAAAAATAAATATCTCTTCATCTTTCATCTCCCCTACACCCCATGGGTGGAACTCTTAGGCCCTGCACACACTAGACAAATGCCTTAAAGTAACCTGTAGTCTGCAGCCCCTGGGTGTGTGAGATAGTATCTCACTACATAGCCAAGGCTAGCTTTTTCCCTGCTTCACCCTCCTGGGCAGTGGGATTACACACTTGTACCACCATACCCGACTCTAAGTCTTTTTCTATTAGAAACTGTACTTTTAAAATAAAAGACTGATGGATATTGGCAGATGCCTTCCCTAGGAACTGTACGAATTTGCCTCCCAGCCTGATGGACTAACTGTTAAGCTCTGTCTGTAGCTATTTCTTTCAAAAAGGAGATGCTAGCACCTATTCCTAGAGGGAAAGTGAGTTTGCTCACTTAGGCTCCTATAAATTGCTTACACTGATGTGGGCAAAACAAAGTGTTTCTGATGTGAATGATTTTAACCCTTACATTGTTTTCTGAGGTGGAATTGTAAGTGAAGAAATAGGAATTTGTATAAAACACCTTGAATTTTGTGTAAGAGAACCAGGCACCATGATCTAACACCCAAGCAAACCATACTTAGCCCATGCAGGCTGCCCATTCCCCCTCCCATTTTAACATCATTAAAACCAAGGCATGCTTTAAGTTCTTGGCTTCTCCTAATCCGTGGCATCTCACACTCAGGGGACTGGCACCCAGACTTACTGTGAGCCAGGTGATAGTCATGATACAGTTGACACTGTAGCTGAATTGGGGCAAAGCATTTTGTTGTGTTTAGTAAAATGGACTCGGAAGTTTCTTTCACTAAAGGAATTGAGAACATTTGGCTCAGTACAAGGAAGTTTCAGGAGAACTTTAGACAATTTATGCATATTTTTCTTTGGAGACAATCTCATATATCCCGGACCAATGTTGAATTTGCTAGTTAAGGATAACCTTGAACTCCCGATCCTCCTGCCTCTGTAGTGTGTGCCACTTTGTTGGGTTATTTTTCCTTCCTGTGTCTTCAAAGCATGACACATAAAAGAACTCGGTAAATAAATCTAGAAGGATCTTTTAGTGGGGACAAAATACAAAACGTTTAAACGTAAGAAATAACAGAGCCATATTCTAATTGTAACATTTTCTCTCTTAGTAGCACATACAGGGACGGCACAAGTTATGATTAATGCCACCTTCGATTCAATCTATCACATCGTATCATAACAGAGCCGTGGAAAGAAAGCCTCTAAATTTAAAAGCAGATGACATACAATGGCAGTAACCACAAAAGCACAGCACTCAATGTGCACTACCCAAAGCATCGATCAATTTTGAGAAGAAAATGAAATTTTCAGAACTCTCTCCCTCCTCTGATGCGCCTAGATATTGGAAGGATAAAATAATGCACCAGATGCCAACGTGGATAAACCCCACAGCAGGCGGCATCTCGCTGCAACTGCTGGATGCAGGCCAGCCAGCCTTGCGCACCGTGGGACAGATGCACAAGGTGCTCAGAGATCAAAGCCAACACAGAGCTCTGCTGAAGCCCGGATGATGTCCTCACTGAAAAGATGCTCAGGAAGATTGAGTGTCAGCAGAGTGAGAACACCAGTGTCTTCCCCGATCCCTGAGGTCTGCTTTGGACCAGAAAGCGTTGCTGGAAAGGCATACATCATGAGGCCGAGTATTACATCTCTCTATGGGTTCTCAATATGAGGGGAACAAGAGTGTGTGAAGTCGATGAGCCAATATAAATCAGAGTCATTTCTGTTGACAGGAAATAAAGTTAGACTATCAGACGTGCTCAGAGCCAATATCTGCTTTCATGTTTTCAAGTTATGAGGAAAAGATGTCTTCCATTATTGTAAATGTGTCAGAGCTGATATGGGGCCAGGCCGTTCCTCCCAGTTTCATTTCTCAGCCAAGACTGGAAACCACGCTGTGATAAAATATCACCAAGGGAAGGTTCCAAGAAAAGGCTCCTTCTCCTTACACGGGCCTGCCTAAGAACTCCTTCCACTCCCCTTCTGCCTCTCTGCTCAAGAAGCAGGATCCTCTTTTGCCATCAAACATCATTTCTACCCACTGTTCGCCTAGCTGGGCTTTATTGTAACAAAGCTCAAGGATCAGAGTTTTTGTCATATGCACAAACTCCTGGATGAAAGTGTGGGCCCGTTGTAGCTGATGTACATAAATGGTCGAGATAGCGGGGGTATACGTGACAAGCATATACACAGATCAATGTCCAGGTCCGCGTTCTAGGAGACTTATTTTGGCCTTTCCTAAGGCAAGTGTCCGTGTGTCCTCACTGGAGTCCCACCACTGACTCAAGGGGACCACGAAGGACTCTTCCTTCAGGTCCGATGAAGTGCCTACCACTGTCCCCAGCAACCATCAAAGCTTCTGAAAATGTCCTTTTTTTCTTTACACAGCTGCAGGATCTGATCATGTCTGCCTATGCCTTATAACTTTCCTAAGGTCCGTAATCATCTTGAAGCCCCTCCCCACTCCAAACTCAGGTCTTTTTCAAGTTCCAGGACCTCTGCCTAGGGCCTGCTTTCCAGATTAGGGTTCTCCCCAGGCAAACAGCAGCACAGAGCAACCACACGGCAACCACGCCTGTTTGCACGGATGGTTTTTGGATGGGACACTATTAAAGGAGCAGAGTGATTAGTAGTCTGCACTGCTCAGAAAGTAGTGAATCTAAACACAGCTGCTTTCTCCTGCTTTCTGCCTATGGGACCTGCTTGTTTGCTGTCTATGCTTCCTTCCCTGTGAATGGAGGCTTGGTCTAACCCACTAGATTCTTTCCTAGTGGCAGAATTCTCTGCCTTAGGCTTTAGACAGAACTCCTTATCGTGGGTATAGTTTTATTCCTTTGTTTAATATTAAAGGATTACTCATTTCTCAGAAATATCTTGATTTTTTTTTTAATGAGAGGCTGTTTTGTTGCACTAAAGTCCATGGCCAAACAAGGTAAAATGTTTCTTCCATGCAGGACTGTTTGGACTTGCTAAAGCGATGGCATGCCGATAAGTCTCCAGGAAGGAGCACAAGGGTGTAGAACACAATCCTATTTGAACACGCACCTTGTGCCCCCTCTGTTATCCACTGCCATGCTGCAGACCTAGCATGATACATGAGGCTGCGGAGAAAGTTGTTCAGGAATGGCTTCTTGAGAAATGCAATCAAATTTTTTAAGAGTTCATAAGAGAGAGCGGTGCTGTTATCTTCCCCTGAGGAGTGTGTGTAGAGTGTGTGTGTGTGTGTGTGTGTGTGTGTGTGGTGTGTCACATGCATATAAGTACATGAGTGCCCTATCTTTGCCCACCCATATGAGAATACCAGAAAAGGACACCAGGCATCTTCCTTTGTGATTATATTGCCTTGAGACAGGGTGTATCAGTGGACTGTCAACTTGTTATTTGAGTTCAGCTGATTGGCCAACAAGCTCTCAAGACCCAGCCTGCCTCTGTGTCCAGCACTGGGGTGACAGGCAAGTGTAGCCATGCCCAGCTTTAATGAGTGATGGAGAGTGAAACTCCAGTCCTCCTGATCTCTCAGCAAGCAGTCTTACCCAGTAAGTTATGCCCCAGCCCTCCACTGAGGGCTTTAAAAGTTACATTGGGGTTTGACATAAAAAAAAAAGAAAAGAAAAATGACGTGTTTTTTTTTTCTAGTCCACAGCATGTGGCAGAGAAAGAGCCCTTGCTGTGTGCAATGCTCTTAATGTCTTCCTACCTCATCCCAACCCGCCCTTCCTTCTCCATTACTCTCAGCACAGACAATACAGGCTTTTCCCTCACATGTTCTGAGCCTGCACCATGGAGCCCAATAGCCAAACTCTAAGGAATTTAAGCCTGTATGTTTCATTGCCAGGCGCTATCCCAAAAGGTCACTGATCTTTGAAATCTGCCAGCCCCTAGAGCCACTGAAGGGGCTCGAGAGCGTTAAAAGGTTCCAGATGTGGACGGAGTAGCCGCTCCAATTTCTTCTGCCCCTGTTGCAGATTCAGGGTGTGACCTTCACAGGTCATGGAATCTCTGTGTGCTTTCATCTCCCCATTTATAAAATGTAGCCAATACCTATGGTTCCCCAGGGTATTTAGGGACACGAGAATTGAGTCACCACAGAAAGAAAACTCGCTGCCTGAGCTTTGCATTGTTGGTGATGAAGACCTTAGGTGCCACCTAAGAAAGCAGCGGCTGAGGGGGAGCTATCACAACTGGACACAGTGAACTCCAAACTCTGGAGGCCTTGCTGCTCTTTCACATCAGACAACATCTAGTTTATATAGGAAAATGTTTAATTAACAGTGCCCTGGAGCTGGCAATGCTGCTTCTTACGTGTAACAAGATACCTGAAACTAGAAAGCCAACCCTGAAAACCTAAACTACTGTAAAATTATAAACTTTAACATAAAATGGAGATCTTTAAATAGCCGTTTTGTTCGATGTCCTTAACAGACAAGATTGCCACACAATGGAACTATGTAACTGCTAGCAGCAGGCATGCCAGGAAGATAAAATAAACTGGCTTTATGGACCCAAGGAATTGATTTTTAATGAGATTCTGCTTGGCTGTAATGGCATCCTGAGAGGGCGATCCAGTTTCCATGGCCTCTGGTACACAGTTATAAGGTGAAGAGCAAGGCCTTGGTTAAACAACGCCTGTGCGCTGACCCTTTTAGCATAGAGATTAAATAAAATAAGGATGCTGTTCTGAGATATTCTCCAGAAAGTGCGCACACACACACACACACACACACACACACACACACACACTCCAAAGGCTTTTTCCAAGACAGTCTCTGCTTTGCTAGTCTGAGTTTTAGTAAACTGAATTTAGTAATTGAAGTTAAATACACACATTTATATTTACCTCCCAGGGTACAATGACCTCTAAGTTATTAAATTGACTTAGTGATTCTGTCACATGCTCCTAGCGTGGATTCCCTGACAACTACTATGTTTCCATTTAAATGTGCATAGCAATGGTTACACAGAGAAAGCCATATGCCACAGACAGTGGCACCAGAGAGTAGAGAACCTAGCATAGCTTCTTGGTAAAGAGCTTTAGGGCTGAATCTTTCTTTTGTCCCTTTCCAGCTATCTGTCCTTGAACGTGTTGATTAAATTATCTGAGCCCAAACCTCACCTTCTATCAATGTGGGTAACACCTGCCTCACAAGTTTGTAGCAAAGATTAAATGATACAAAAAAGATTAAATGATACAAAGGTACATAATAACTTCCATAAGCCATAGTAATGTAACACTAAAGAAAAGGAGGTAAACCTCCCCTGCCCAGGGTTATGTATAACATTTACCATAAAGTTAGAGCTAAACAGCATTGAACTTTATATTTATGTGCTCATGTGGCATCAATAAAATTATATGTAAGATTGGATATGGTGGCATATATGGGGTTTGGAGGTCGAGCACCTGTTAGTGTGTGTGTGTGTATGTATGTGTGTGGTGTTTAAAAAATAAGACCTCAACACAGGCTTTAGGTAGGAAGATGAGAGTAGAAAGAAGGATCAAACTGATTATCGTCAAGAGTCAGTGATGTCGGTGTGTATTGAACCACTGACTGTAATTAATCCCAACCTCATCTGGAGGATCAAATAAAAAACGAGCCAACGAGCAAAAGCGTCATAAAGTGATCAGCACAGTGTTTGGTGCTCAGTAAGCAATTAGTGACTGTACAAACAGTCGTGGGTAGCTGGCCAGGGATTTCTGCATACGTTCAAGACTGCTCTCCTTCTTAATAAGTTCAGCTTCTCTTAGCATCATCATCAGCTTCCCATTTCTGTTTCCGGATCCCTTCATCCTCTCTTTGTTCCTATTGTATTTCCCAAATATCTAACTTTCGATTTTAGGCTGAGATATAATATGTAACATAAAACCACAAACTAGCCTTGGGGGTTCTTCTGGGTGTATTTTGTCAACTGTGTTTAAAAACTTGACCATCATTCCGTATATGATACAGAATGTGTGTGTGTGTGTGTGTGTGTGTTCACCTATTCACATTTGAACATGTGGGTGCACACATGCACATATGGACGCTAGAGCTCAATCCCAGGTACAGTTCCTCAGATGCCATCCACCTTGGTTTTACTGAGATGAGGTCTCCCACTGGGGTCTAAGGCAATTTGGACTAGGCTGGCTAGCCAGAGAGCCTCAGGGTTCCCCAGCTTTGGGACGATGAGATGATCATGTATCCGGCTTTTTATGTGAGTTCTGGGGATTAAACTCAAGTAACTGAGCTTGCACTACAAGCAGAGTACTGAGCTCACCATCTCCACATTCCCAGATACAGAACGTTCTCACCGTCCCCAAAAGTTTCTTTAGGCCTATCACAGTCGATTGAGCCCCGGTTCTTTCGGGCTCCTTTTACTATAGACCAGCTCTGATGGTTGTCAGGCTTCGTAAAAATCAATCACAGAATATTCTGTGCCACTTCTTTGAATGAACATAATGTTTCGGCGATTCTCTCTATTGCGCTGTATCAGTAGCCTGTTCCTTTTTCTTGCTGAGTGGCAGTCTCACACAGGAGTATTCAATCCATTATCCTCCTTTCTCCCTTCAACGAACAGTTTGTTGTTTTCCAATCTGGAGTTATTATGAATAATAATAGCAACAAATATTCCTGCCTAATTACCTTTGTGGAGACATCTTTGCATTTCTTTTAGGTAATGCCTGGGAGTGGAACTGCTGAGGCAGATGCCTGTTTATTTCCATGAGAAACAGCCAGTTTTCCAAAGTGGCTGGGGTCATTTGGCATCCTGAACTCTGTAGGATCTAATTGTGGTTAAGAGACTAAACCAACAAGGACCCATTGTGCTCAGTTCATTTTGCTTGTGTTTTTGTTTTGGTTTTTGTTTTTTTTTTTTCCAACTCTAAAAGGATGCCTGGGCCAAGCAAAATAAAAATTCTGAAACAATATGGATGTCAATGGCAGCAGATGAATTTTTGCTTGCCTGATGGCAGAATGTCCAAAACCAGAAGTAAAAGCAAGAGCTTCCCTGCCGACTCAAACCGCAACATGAATCATGGTGAGAAATCCCACTTGGGTGAAGTGTGAACCTAAATCATAGGTTCTCTGGCTGAGTGGATGCCCCTTTCTGCTCCTGGGCTCAACATCCAGATGGGACCATCATTCGGCAGGTTGGGTGGGGGAATGCTTGGTGAAGGGTGGTAGGGACATGAATTGCTTCCAATTGGCTGGTTGATTTGGTTGTAAAGACAATGGCTGCCCTGGTCCCAGGGAGCTTCCCATCTGTTTCTCATAGAGCTCAGCCACCCATGCTGCCTCAGCCAGCCCCGCCTGCAAGCCAGGCCAGCACTTTATTGATTTTTGTCCTGCCCTTTTAAAAAGATGAAAGTTTCTAAAAAGCTTTTTGCATGCAAGCGTGTGCGTGTTTGTGGGCGCAAAGGTGTTGGTGACAGCAGGGATTTCAGCCTCAACCTCCCCAGCCCCCACCCCAGCAGTGGGGTGAGCTGCACTGGGCTGCCCGCTGTAGGGCATGTATGTTTGGAGGCAGTTACTCTGGGATTGGCACCCACAGTGGTGGAGTTGGCAGAAGTCTGTTAGCAAGTGATGACAACAACCTAAAGATAATTAGTTGACAATGAGTTGAGACCTCATTAGCCCCTCTAACGCCTCATGGTCTGTGATTAGGGTGAAACACGTGATGGCCCTTTCAAGAGCATCTTGTCTAATACCAGAAATTGATTAGATATCAGCAAAACAGCTGATGCTGCTTTGCTATGTCTTTCAGAATTTTGTAACTATTCACAATGATTACTCCCAAAGGTTATCTTTTCTTTGAAAACCAGGGGATTTAAGGTTTGTGCTTTTATTTATTTATTCATTCACTCATTCATTTAGATGAGTTTACACTATAAAGCCCAGGCTGACCTTGAACTCACAAGTCTCCTGCCTTAGACACCTACATGCTTGCATGTGTGCTTGTGTGTGCGTGCACACACACACACACACACATACACACACAACTATCTCCCACTAGCTCAGGTCAGCTGTTTCTGTGCATTTCCCCATCATGGTCTTGACCCCTTTGCTCATATTATCGCTCCTTTCTCTCTTTGACTGGACTCTGAGAGTCCAATCCTAGCCGTGCATCTCTGCATCTGCTTCTATCAGTTGCTGGATGAAGGTTCTATGGTGTCAATTAAGGTAGGCATCAATCTGATTACAGGAGAAGGCCAGTTCAGGTACCTTCTCCACTATTGCTTAGGATCTTAGCTGGGGTCATTCTTGTGGATTCCTGGGAATTTCCCTAGTGTCAGGCTTCTTGCTACTGACTCCGGACTGACAGTCAGGGAACCTGCACAGGCCCAAACTAGGCCCTCTGAATGTGAGTAACAGTTGTGTGGCTAGGGCAGTCTGTGAAGCCACTGGCAGTGGGACCAGGATTTATCTATAGTGCTTGAACTGGCTTTTTGGAGCCCATTTTCCTTAGACAGATACCTTGCTCAGTCTAGATATAGGGGTGAGGCCTTGGTCCTGTCTTAAGGCGATGTGCCAGACTTTGTTGACTCCCATGGGAAATCTTACCCTCTCTGAGGAGTAGATGGGGTTGAGGTGGGTGGAAGGTGGGGGGAGCAGGTAGAGGGGAGGGAGAGGGAACTGAGATCGGTATGTAAAACAAGAAAAGATTGTTTTAAAAAATAAAGAAAAAAAATCCCATCCTTTTTGTCCCTCTAGATTTTGTGGATCAGTAGAGTTCGCAAAGATTTGTACTGAACTTCAATAACTGAAAGTCTAATGACTGGAAACTTCCATAATGGCACTTTGCAGGTGTTTAAATGAATCTGGGGTAGTTTAGAACTACTCCAGCTTCAAGTACCAGGGAAAATGACAGTTTTCATGGTCCTGATTGCCCTTCCTTAAGGTTTAGTAGGATGCTAAGCTGAGATGCCTAGGTCTCCTGGAAGAGGTTCAGTCCCCCGGCTCTCAAAGCAATCCTCCACGTAAACCACAACACACATCCTGGAGCGTCTCTTTGCTCCTCAGTGTTTCTTAGGAAAATTTTCGTCCTTTTGGGAAAGTGTGGCTACCCTACTTTTAAACCACAAACATCAGAAAATATGCTAATGCTTCAGAATGGCAAAGACAACGTTCATTATAAATTATTAATTAGTGACAAAGTTGTAATCTTTTTCAACGTTTCTTTTCTTTTTGCATCTGCGTGTTGTGTGTGTGTGTGTGTATGCATGCACGCGTGTGTGTAAGGGTGCTCACACCCATGTGGAGGTCAGAAGGTAACTTTCAGGAGTCTCCACTTTGTTTTGGAGGCAGGTTCTCAACCAAGCACCTTTTAACACAGAAGGTTCACATTAATGAAGTCAAGACATCTGAGTTTGAACTCTTTGAGGATAGTGGGCCTTGCCCTGCCATGGGTCACAGACTCACTCCAGGGATTTGGTGGCTCCTATGCCTTTCAATGCAGAAAGAAGCGCTAAGTTAATTACACATCAAACTTACTGGACTTCTGGGGGTCTGTGGGTTTCAGGTTGATATTTTCCTCATCGGCAACAGAAGGACGTTTTTGCTCTTTTAGACATGGTGATGACTCTTAATTTATAAAACAAATGAAGGGAGACTAGATCATCTTCCGATGGGAACTGGGTTTGAGAGAATCACATCAATTGCTAAGAAATCCAAAGGAGGGAGAGGAGTGGGGAGTGATTTCTTATAAAGTAGGGGTCAAGTGGACAGCAGACGTTTATGGAGAAGATAGATTACCAGAAGCTCTAGGTGAAGTGGGTCCCTCAGTATCTAAGCCACCTATCGGCAGAGAGGACAGTTGAAAATGTCATTCCGAGACCTCCCCTGCAGACATGTCCTTTGGTGGGAGGTGGGGCCCTGAGTTCCAATTTAACTCGGTCTCCAGGTAATTCTAAGTTTGTGAATCTGCCTCTTCTGCTCTTTCTCTTAGCGGGATCTTTTCTACAAAGCACTTTATATAATATCATTAGCCGGTCACCATGAACGAAGGGCTTCCATAAACAGCCAGAAAATGCTTTTGATAACTCCAGTTTGGGCAGTGAATGTCAGCAGAGAGCCCCATGGAAGGCAGCTGTAAACAATCGTCACTCTGCCGCACTTACCCCCAGAAAGCCACTTGGGCTCGGCCTACCCCAGTGTTTCATTTTTCGGTACTTAGTCATTTGTTACAATAAAAATTAAGTTACAGGAAAGGAACGCCGTGACAGGATAATGGACTCCCACTCAGAAGAAGCCAGCCTGTGTCCAATTCATCATTGCGTTTATAGTGCATTAGAAGACATTACAGACGCAGCATCGTTCCTCTGGGGCAGGAAGAAAAGCCAGAGTGAGAGGGAAAGAGGAATTTGCTTCACGAACTTGGCAAAAGTGAAATAAAAATAGAATATAGGGGGGCTTTCAGTGGCCATGCTCAGGGCTCAATGGCCAGGGTTCACAGTCTTTGAGACTAGCATTACAATTAACTAAAAAAATTAGTTCATTTCACTATGTGCCACGCGAGCGGTTTGTGTATTAAAATGGAGTGGTTTGTCCGAGCAATTACAGGAAAGCACGAAGAAAATGGGCAAACGTTTCGGCAATTTAAAATGATTAAAGCCTACAAAATATTTTGCAAATATGAAGTCCTGGAGAGAGCCCTAATAATAATATTAGTGCAATGGATGGGCCAACGATATCTATATTGTCTGGGTATTTTAATTGGCAGATTGAAGCTTCATTATAAACTCATAAGAAATCTATGTCTGTGTTCTCATAAAAGGAAAACCGCTTATTTGATGTCGGAAAGCTGAACTTTGAAACATAGGCACTAAAAGAATGTGGCATTGAGTAGGTATGTCTGCCAATTCAGGCCTGGAAACTTAATAACTTTATAGTTTTTTTTTTTTATGATTGGACCCTGTACTGTGGTAAGCCTGAAGGAAAATGAGGGGCCTCAGGCCACCTGGAATAATGGGACCAATGTCTTAATTCTGGGCTTCTTAAGGTAACATTTTTTTCCAAACTCTACTTTTATATTAAAATAACATTATTTCATAGATAGACAGTCTGAGGGAGGGCTGCATGTTTCCCTCTTAATAACGTCTTTAATTCATTTCGGAATCTATTTGAACAAAACCCTGTGTGGTCTTATTTTCTTCCCTATCAATCTCTGCTATTTCCAGGGCGAGAGGTAATTTTGACCATAAACATGGCCTCCACCACACATTTCTAATTTTAACCTATTTGTCTCTGTTTGATTTACATTGGGTTGAGAGCAGATTAACTATTGCAAGTTTTTATTGAAAATTAATTAGGTGGCTAAAGTGCCCGTGGCAGAGTCTCTACCAGGACAAACTTCTCCCTGGGTCGCCAGCCTCCTCCAGTTAAAACACCTAGCAACTTTAAAAAAAAAAAAAAGTCCATAAAACCAATGAACTAATTAGTTCCAGAGTGGAAGGTGATCCCTTTGAAATCAGACGCTGTCTTCCAGTGCGCAGGGGCCACATTAGAGTCTGCATTTCATGCTATCAGGGAGCTTTCCTGGGCAGGGGGAAGAACAGCTCATTCTGGCTGAAGCACCTCACAGGGTTCACAAAGGTACCCTGTGGAGCTGGACACAGCCGTGCCTGGGGCCCCTTTCTGAAGTCAGGGCAAGGAGAAAGGAAATGCACTTAACAATACCATAAAAGATTTGTTTTTAAAAAAGTTACCTGAGTTGAAAAATAGACTCCATGAATGTGTATGTGCAGAGAGAGAGAGAGAGAGCTAGCTTACGCTTTTACAAATCCCGGGTATAAATGTGATTTATTGTAAATAGTTCCACAACATTGAAATGAGTTTTTATTTTCGACGTATGCCGCTTCAAAGAGGAGCTCCGTGGGCTCGTAAAAATGCAGAGAACAAATAGGGGCCTCTAAGTCCAATTTATATGCCATGCCCACTGTGCACCGAGACACATATAATCTGTAAAACGTCAGCTTCAAAGTTCCACGGAGATCAGCGTTAACCCTGACCCCTGACCCCACTGCCTCTGGCTGGGTCTGTGTGCTTTCTTTACCAGCTGTTTTAGATAAATGTGGCCCATTTTTAAGAGATTGTCTCGGTGGTTTTTACATGAATCGTGGCAATAGCATTAGCTCTCACCGGAGAAACCACCTTTTCCAAGAGGACTTTACAGAAGGGCCAATCACTTAATGCCTCGTGCAAAGAAGAGTGGATTAATAAATATGTCATCCTACCGAAAATATTTAAACAACTCTCGAAGAAGAGAGCAAGGCACACAACAAAAGGAACGCGCAGAAGTGTGTTTCCTGTCAAAATACACAAAGGAAGTACTTTATTTGGACCGTTCTCTCCATAAAGGGACATGGCGGGCCAACATAAACAGAGAGGAGGAATCTGGTTTATCCCACTTTGGAGTTTGGAGGCCATCAGCTCAATTTAAGTTCTGAGCCCCAAACCAGGTTATCTCCCTTGAGGCTACTCAGGGAGGCCAGTGACAGTGGCAAACAGATAAACTTAGCAAATCAATGCTCCGCTATTAAGTGGTATAAATGGTTTCTCACGTAGCCAAGGAGAACAAATAGCCGAGGAGAACAAATAGCCGAGGAGAACAATTGTCTTGCCAGGATCAGTTCAGAGCAACGCACATAACGGGTTGGTGCTGCTAAGACTATAAACAGCAGTCTCTGCCAGAGTCCGGGGAAATTCTTACATTCCCACAGAACAACATAAATCCTGAATTAATGTTTACGGAGAGCTTACCACCTGGAAGGTAGGGCTAGATGTGGGGAGACTTTAAAGATACAGAAAACATACATTATTGGCCAACCCCCAAAAATGTAACATTGAGGATTCAAAAAGCCAGCCAAATGTCACATGGATGAGGGTCATGCTCAGGAGGTGGGATCTCAATGGAATTGGGGTTTTGGTTGGATGTGGAGGAATCTGGGGATGTTCACTGAAGTAGACATGCTGGGAAATCAACTCAGCTTCAGATAGGCAACCGGAAGGAAGCAAACATCCTTGGCTTTGCTTAGGGAGGAAAAGGAAGGACAGGATTCAAAATGAAAAGAGACCATCTCCTTTTGGGATGCTGCACCCGGGAGCCTGTTTAATCCAGTTCTGCTTAGCCCTGGGAAGCTCCGCGTCTTGGGTGGAAATTCGGCTGCCAAGCATTTGCTTGAGCTGTGGGACTGTGCTTTGCAAGACACCCAGACTCTAAAATGATGAAGAAAACATTGCAAAACCTTGAAGTGATCTCAATCCCTTCTAATCCACAGGCGTTTGAAACTGGAGTCCAGGTTCTCACGCTCGAATTTCAGGTGCTAGAGTGCTTTGGCATTCTTTCATGGAGAGAGACTATCAGCAATTTAGATGGAATAAACCGCGAGTCGTGCCTTTCACACGGCAAAAGGTCCTCCAAATAGATAAGAACCCCTAGCAGTGTTAAAGGAATTATTTTTGAGAGGGAGTGTTTGTTCACTCTGGGGTATCATGTTATTAGACAATTGGGCACCCTCCAGTGTGTCACCCAAACCCTCGAGGTCTAGATCAGGTGTAAAGACTGGTTTTGAACCTGATCCAGGAGACTTTGTCCCTTTTAAGGAGCGGCTTTCATGGAACAGCCAGTATTTATATAATATTATAAGATAATACCCTTACTTCAGCAGGCTGGCGTGAGAATTAATTAATGTTTGCCAAATACTTTGAGTTCTGCAGATGAAAGGGGGTGGGAGTGTCCACTGGTGTTATTACCTTCGTCTGTATTTGAAGCTGACTGTTATGAAACATCTTTTCTTTCTTTTTCTTTTCTTCTTTTCTCTATCTCTCTCTCTCTTTAAAATGATCATCTCTTCTTTGGGGAGAAAAGGCAAAAACTGCCTTATCTGCAAAGGGCAGATGTGGTGGCTAGGGTTTGATCCAAAGAAGAGACTGAAGTAGAGGCCTCTCTTCAGAAGAGTGTATCCCATCTCTCAAGACCTCTCCTAGGAGCCTTGGGGGTGTCAAGTTCAATCGGCGACTCCTGCTGAGAAATGACCAAATGTAGAGGGAAGGACCAGCTGCAGATTGGTGTAGCATTTATGCAGCAATCCGGATCTCTGCCAATTAGCAGCTCTGCTGAGGGGTTTCCGTGAGGTCCACAACCAGTTTACTAAAGAGAAAAATGCTTCCTTAATCCTGCCACAAGGTTCAAGGGCAACGGTGGGAAACCCGGTTTGCTAAGCGTTGACTGCTTTGGTCTGAGAGGGAAGAGTTCGTTCTGTTGTGCTGTAATCCTAGTCAGTGCAGGGATACAGCATGCTGCAGCCCTCAATGGGACCATGAGAAAGTATAAGATTGGAAGGAGACAGAGCAGTGCAAACTCTAAGTTTGAAGGATCAGAATTCTTCTCCCCTCCCCAATAGCACTCCTCACAAGCAGAGAACATTGTCTTCATTATCTTTGGAGCCGTGTCTACAATTTGTACAGTCAACATTGCGTCACCATGCAAAATGCATCACTGGCTACTTATCCTGATGTTTCAGAGAACCCATGTCCAAAAAAGACAGGCTCTTGTGGACCGCCCTTTGGCTAAATCACTGTAAATAGTGGTGGGAGCAAGCGTGTGACTATATCTTGAAGTAGGAGCATTCAACTTCCTTCTTTTATAACAATCCTCTTCCAAAACCCAAGAGGCTACCTAAGAGTTCATTCACACCCAATGACCTAAGGATCCTCCATGAGGTCCCACCTTAATGGTTCCATTCCTTTCCAAAAACGCTACCCAAGAAACCAAGAACTTCATCACACTAGATCCTTAGGAGACACTCAAACCATAAGAGAAGTACAGAAGCATTTCCCCTAGGACCATCCAGGCCATGATGCAGAGACGGTGGGGTGTGGCAAAGGAGGAAACAGTGTTGCACTGATGGGAGCTGTCTTAGTTTTCTAGACACAATGGCTAAAAGCAATGCAGGAAGGAAAGGGTTTATCTGCCTCCCAGTTCTCAGGCCAGCGTCAGGGAAGCCAAGGCAGGACCTGAAACAGAGGCCATGGAGGGACGCAACTTACTGGCTTGTTCCTCCCGGCTTGCTCAGTTTACCCTCTTTTATGACCCAGAATCTCCTGCCCAAGAGTGGCACTACCCACAGCGGTCTGGGCTCTTCTACATCAATCACCAATCAAGGAAATACCCCCTGAGGCTCATCTACAGGCTAATATAATAGCGATGTTTTCTCAGTTGAAGTCCCCTCTCCTCAGAGGACTAGCTTGGGTGGAGCCAAAGAGCACAAAGGGTGACCACTCGTGCCTGTCTCCCCCATGAGGACAGTCTTACGGATAGGATACTCCTTATGGAGAGGAAGCTGGAAATTCCCACGAGTTTTCTAACCCCATCCTTCGGTAAATGTTCATATAGACAGAGACACCTTCATAATTAACTTATTTTTTATTCATCCCCAAATTAAAGGCTTGCCTACCAGTGGTCCACCATTCATAACTTCCCTCCCCGAAATTCACACATGCATTGCTGGTCTTCCAGCGTGTTCTTGTGATGGCATATCAAGATTTGAAAAGCAGAAATTCACTTTTCAGGGGAAAGTTAATGGCTTATTTTCAGGATAAGTTAGATCATTCTCAAATCATTCTTTTAAAAAAGTATTCCAGTGTTCTCCCTATTGCCCACCACAGGTTAAGGACCAACAATTCTAAAGTATCCAAATTTCTCTGCAATAAAGGAAGAAAGTCTGGCCAACGGGGTGTCAGTGTCTCCTTGAATGCATTTGATCACCACATTGTCCTCTCTCCAACTCACCTTACTTCGGAGGAGCTGGGAAAACAGCGTGAGAACCTGTCCCTCATCTCAGACTTCTTAGAAATGGGCAGCACACTTTCCTGCCTGGGCATGAACAGCCTGGAGTTCCAATAGGCAAGCTGATGGGAAAGCAACCTTTTAATTCATCAGCAGTGAGGCTTTCCTAGAGCCCGTGTGCATGATACGCGAGGCTCTCTGAAAAATCACTGCGGTACCAATAAGCTATAGAAGTGGTGAGCATGTAACTAGTTTTGTTTCTACAGCACGAAGGAAAGGTAAATCTACGTGTTTGATTTTTAACCCTCATCTAGTTTAGAAACAAAAAAAAAGTGTTTTTGTTTGGTTTGGCTTTTTTGTCTATCTCCGCAAGCACTCCGTAAGAGAAGTCTTTCTGGGTTAGTCCAGGGTGGTGCGAGTATGTCCCTTTCACCCAGCAGAGGTCGCTCTTGCCCACCATAATCTTCAAAAGCTCTCTCTCTCTCTCTCTCTCTCTCTCTCTCTCTCTCTCTCTCTCTCTCTCTCTCTCTCTCTCTCTCTCTTCCCCCCCCCCATACCGGCAGCTTTAGGCAGAGGCTACAGAGAGCAATAACGTGGGTGGAAGCATTGGTAGTCTTGAGAAATGGAACAGAAAAGAATCTGTGGCTTGTGGAATAATGTTGCAATGTTTGGGGAAAGTAATACTTTAACCATGAATTGTGAATGGTAGGCTTCCATCTGGATAAATCGATCAGTTCCTTGCGTAAAAAGACAAGCTTGGCTCCACTCTGTTAAACCTGCCCATCTTTGTCTCTTCTCTGAGTGCCATTATCAGTTTAGAAAACAGGGATGTAAAGTCAAGCAGTGCATGCTGTCACCCACTGGCCATTCTCAACCCGGTATCTCATCACATTGTTGAGGGCAGTCTCTGTGACACAGCTCAATGTGGTCCAACCTTGGGTGTCTCAGATTGCCTAACCTCTGGTGGGAGGTAGGTTTGGGGGCAGCAGCTTCCTCTTTCAGGAATTCAGCAAGTCCAATGGTCTGTGAGGACCAGGTGAGACCTATGCATACATGTGATAGGGTTCCTGCATACATATTGATAGGGTTCCAGTGAAGAAACCTAGTCTTCTCAAAGACCTCCCCACTCGGCTGGTCTTCTAGATAGAAAACAGGCTGCATTGACGAGGTTCTGCTAGGACACTGAGGGAACTGGTGTGGATTCTAACACAGAGGGAGGTGACCCACTGCACACTGAAGCAGGCTGCATCCCAAATGGCATTAAAAATAAAACACTCCAGGGCTTGGAAAACAGCTCATTGGTTAATAGCTTGTACTGCTGTTGCAGAAGAATTTGGTCCCTAGATCCGCATGGTGGGAGTGGGGTGGGGGAGTGATTCACAACAGCCTGTAACTCTGGCTCTAGGACACCATCTTCTGGATTCTGTGGGCATCTACACTCATACCTGCACAAACCTTCACACAGACACGCACAAGCATAACTAAAAATAAACATTTTTAAATATATATGCTTCTCTTGACCCATCAGGGCCAGTCACTGGCATTTAAGTTAAATATTTAGAAGACCTTAGGACTGAAGCTGTAGCTCAGTGGAGCATAATGTGCCCCAGGCTCCCTGGGTTTAATTCCTAGCATGGAAAAATGATGTAGGATACCCCTCTGTATGATGTGAATATATTTTATTACCATTGGTTAGTAAAGAAGCTGCTTTGGCCTATGACAGGACAAAATATAGCTAGGTGGGAAAACCAAACTAAATACAGGGAGAAAGAAGACAGAGTCTGGGAGATGCAAGCAGCCAACAGTAAAACAAGATGTGAGGTAACTAGTCACAAGCCTTGTGGTAAAATATAAACTAATAGAAATGGGTTCATTTAAGTTGTAAGAGTTGTTAATAATAAGCCTGAGCTATTAGGCCAAATAGTATGTAATTAACATTAAGCCTCTGAGTGGTTATTTTAAAAGTGGCTGTGGGATCAGGTGGGGTAAGAAACCTTCAGTTACAGAAAAATTACCTTACTTTGCTCTCTAACATGCTAGACAAAAAAAAAAAAAAAAAAGGAAAAAAAGAAAGAAAAGTAAAAGAAGAAAAAGAAGCTTTTTTTCAGAACTGTTTTAGGACTACAGTACAGAGAGTTTCTGTATACTCCCTGCCTCCCCCCACCCCGATCCATTTGTTACAGTTCACAAACACAAACCCACATAATTATCTGCCAAAGTTCATAGCTCACTCTAGGGTTCATTTTGTTCACAGTCCAGAAAAATGTATAGTGACCCAAATCCACTATCACAGTATTCTTCAGAAGAGTCTCACTGCCCTAAAGTCCTGGATGCTCTGCCAATCCTTCCTTACTTCATCTCTAACCTCTGACAAGCACTGTTTACTGTCTCAATAGTTTTGCTTTTCCAGAATGCCATAGAGTTCGAATTATACCGCAGGTGGCTTTCTCAGATTAGTTTCTTCCATCTAAGATTCCTCCACATATGTCATGACTTGATAGCATGTGGCTCTTTATTGCTGAATATTTCATTGTTTAGTTTGTCTACTTATCTCCTGAAAGATATCTTGGTTGGTTCCAAATTGGGGAGCACTAAACATCTTCAGGCAACAGTTAACACAACTGCTCATAACTGGTCAACATGCTGAGAAAAAGGTGGCCAGAGAGTGCTCAGCCTTCAGTGGGACATCTGTATCAAGCCGCCTCCACCAAGACTCAGAGGAGAAGCCATTAGAGTTGCAGAATGGGGGGAGCACTATGGAATGCGGACGTCTGCACATGACATGCCCATTACAAACTCACCATGGTTGTATCCACCTGTGGTGTAGCACACCAACAAGAGCAGTTAGCCCAGCAGTCAGCAGCAGCTGAACTCAGGAGGTTAAAAAGATGATAGATAGATAAATAGATAGATAGATGATAGATAGATAGATAGATGATAGATAGATAGATAGATAGATGATAGATAGATAGATAGATAGATAGATAGATAGATAGATAGATAGATAGATAGACAGATATATAGACAGACAGATAGTTGGGAGGGGACATGTGGGATGTCTGGGAGAAGTGAGACATGGAGTTGGTGTGGATAACATCTAGGTACATTGTGTATTTGTTTAAATGGTAAAGAATAAACAAAAGATATTCTCAAAGACTTCATGCAGATTCTAGTGTGAACTTAACTGTCATGTTTAGTATAATAATTGCTATATCTTATCATACACCTCCACCCCATCCCATTACTAGGGATTGAGTTTAGGGATTTGTACATGTAAACATTCTATCACTGAGTTACACACCTAGAGTCTCAGTCTCTCTCTCTCCCTGTTCCCTTCATCCCTCCCTCCCATCATGAGATAGGGTTTTAGTAGTTGTCCAAGTAGGCTTTGAACTTGGAATTTTCCTGCCTTAACCTCCCAAGTAGCTGGGATATAGCCTACACCACTGATACTTGGTCCCTAGATAGCTAGGATTACATCCTATTCACTGAGGCTTGGTGCCTAGATAGCTGGGATATAGCCTGTGCTATTGAGATCTGGTGTCAGTAATTTTTTTTTTTTTTTTTGCTCTAAGTTTTGCAGTTGTTGGATCAAGCTGTGTCTTCAGAATGACAGGCCAGATACTACCCCAAGGTTAAAGCTGGGGTCTGACAGACCCTTAGATCCTTGCCTCCTACATCCCCTTCTGGAGAGCTCCGTGGCTAAACTGCGACGGTCACAGAAGTCGGCATGCGAGGAGACTGCAGTCTCGACTGAAGCCTCTTCAGCTGGGAGCACAAGTGCTTTCCCTCGTGGTTTATCCAGAATTAGCGCACAGCACCTGTGCTAGCATATGCTCCTGGTCATGCTGAGGTTTCCAACTACTCATCGCCCATATATGTTGAATCATTGAATTAGATGAGTCTGAGCTTCACAGTCAAGCCGAAAATTCTGTGTAGTAGTGGTGATAGTACTGCTTTAATAGTCCCCCCCATGCTGGGATCAAACTCTGGGCTAATCACAGGCTAATTAATCAGCAGGGTTCCTCCATGCCCTGATGGGGATTTTGATCCTTAACATAGAATAGTTGTCAAAGGGATTAGAACTCCTGAAGCACATCCCTTTCCTTTGGGTAAGATGTGCATTCCTGGCTCCGATCCCCCAGACTATGCCGGTGGTCATGGCATTGGTGGGTCAAGAATGGAGGCTGAAGGCTGCTGGATAACTGGATCCAGCTCTTCGCTCGCCCTCCGCAGTCAGAACAGCAACAGTCAATATCTCAGCTTTGTTTACGCTACCCTGGTTTTCCCATCCCTAACACCATCTTTCCCAGCGTTTTTAAAATTTGGAGCATGTATTTTTCTAAAAGATAAACTAACTGGAGATTAGTTTGATGGTTGAGGTAGCGCGTTGAATGTAAAAGCGCAAGTTTTCCAGTCAGCGCAGGAAGAAGCGCTCCCGCTGCTGGGTGAGACTGCACCAGCCACGACAGGAGTGCAAAGAGTCCCAGGGAGACGTGCTGATGTGGGGTAAGCGGCAATGTCCCGGGCTCATGAAACCCAAGGTGTGGGTGACTTGTGCCACTAGCATGCCTATTGGTAAGAAATACACCCTGGAACTATGCAGGGTAGACCTGAGCCCCGTGGCTGTGCAGACACTCCCCCCTAAGCAGATGAGTATGCTGTATTTGGGAGCCGTCTTAGAATTATAGAAAAATACAGCCCAGGGAACATGGAGGCTGCCTTTCAATGGTAACATTCCCAAAGGATCTGGGCTGTCACCCACAGGTGACAAACATTACTTCCCCTCCTGCAGGGTCTCTTGAAGCCTCCAGAAATCAGATACTGGGGCTGGTTTTGCCCATCAATGTCTGCTAGTCATTCCACAAAACATCCTTTAATCAATCAACTTTCAAAGTTTGTGGCTTTTTCATTTAAACAAATTCTCAAGGAGCTGGAGTCTACGCGGAATACACAGAGGGACCAAGTGGCAGCATTTAAACATCTATGGAGGTTGTGTCTCTATAGAGGTAAGAAGAAGAATCATTTTTGGGGGGGTAATTACAATTCAGTTTACTTCTTTGGTTGTTTTCAAATGCCAGCTCTCCCCAGATTCTTTATGGGTGGCAGAGGGCATACACTGTCTCTACAGTGTTCCCGGTAGGCATGGGGTACTGCGGTATGGTGTAGGCTGTGCTGGCGGAGGTAGGAGTCACAGCCCGCAATCTTACTCATGGAATACTTCTGCAAACAGCTTGCTTGCCTGCAGGATGGCACTGGAGCCAGTGGGGGCAGAAAAAGGGACTTTGTGCAATGGAGGACAGGGGCAAAACTATCGGTGTGTATGGCACTCAAGGGGAAAGCTAAACAGGGGGAGGCTGTAGAAGCAACCTGACTCAGCTTAGCTTATGGAGTTTGGGGTCAAGTTGGGAGTCATGGCAGGGTTTTAGCAGGAACTTTTGGATAGAAGTTTTTAATGGGTACACAGCAGCTCATGGCTCGGAGGGAGAGAGATCAGAAGCTCAGGAACTATTGAGACGGCTGCTGAGGCTGCAGCTGCTCCCAGAGGCTAACGAGGACATTCTCTTCTCAATGCAAAGGTGCGGCGTGTGGTGACTGTCCTCACGACATGCAAACATCAGTGCACCAGTGAGCTCAGGACTCTTAACGTTAGGAAGAAGGCCTGGTGCCTTGCGTGTGTCAAGTCGCACCTGGAGGCGGTCTTCCTCACGCCACTGAGTACCTCTGAGACTAGAGACCATCAGCTTCCAGGAATGATTCAAAGAAAGCCTCCCCTACCTCTTTCCCTAAATCTTCTTATGATGCCTTTTTATACAAGGACTCTTTATTTCTTTTCCTTTTGTATCTATTAGGTGTGGATGCTAATGGATCTGAGTAAACAAATAAGACGGCATCATAGCCTAGGTTAGAAACTTTCCCATTGCCCCTCAGATGCAACCTCTCCTTCCACAGTCTATTCTCTGCTAGGCAGTTGATTTGCCATCTCCAATGGATGAACTCCCTGCCTAACTCCTGTGTGAGCACCGTCAGTTTATCCCTTGCGGTGGTAGTCCTGGACTCTCTCCTGTTTTCCACGTCTTCCGACGAGCCTACATCTCACTAAGTAGGCCCCACCTTTTTTATGCTCATGTGAACTCAGGTGAGAACTTCTTACATTCCTGCTGGCCTGGGACCTTTCCTGCATCTATACTATGATAAGAGGAGGATATGGAGCCCCTGCATAAGAGGATCAAGAAAGAAGATAGATAGATAGATAGATAGATAGATAGATAGATAGATAGATAGATAGATAGATAGACAGATGAATGGACAGATGAACAGATGGAGATAGACAGACAGACAGACAGATGAACAGATGGAGATAGGTAGGTAGGTAGGTAGGTAGATAGATAGATAGATAGATAGATAGATAGATAGATAGATAGATAGATAGGATAGATACATACATACAGACAGACAGAGATATCCTGGAGTCCTATGACCTCCTTCCCACCTATCCTAGAGCTGGCTGACTGCCCGTCTGCTCAGGCCCCTCTTTTGCTCATGCTTCTGTTATCTGAGAAAAGGCTGGCCCCACAGATCTGGTTTGAATTTATGTAAAAAAAAAAATCCAAATTGGTTTGCAAGCTCCAATCTGTGATTCATAAGCACTCCGTCATCGGTATTTCTTGTCTGAGTGTGTAACTTAGTCGACGCATCACAAGGAAGGAAACAAGAAATATACAGATGTCATCCGATGTCGGGTGAATAAGAATAGAGTCTTCAAGGGTTAAGAACGGCCACACGCTGCGCCTCAGGTACTATGTAGGCTTCCTAGAGCACTTCTTTCGGGTTCAAACAATAAAGTAGTTGGTGGTCTCCTGCCTATGGCCTGTTACACATTCCTGGGTTTTATTAGGATAACCATAAGCCTGCACGAGCCACCCTGATGTCAGTGGTAAGTTTTATAGAACACTCACAGGTTCCTTCTTGGATTCGGGGGGAATAAAAAGTGGGAGACGGAATAGGGAGCAGGTTGGACGAGCAGCTGGGGGCTGGTACAAGTCCCAGCTCCTGATGGGAATATTTAATAACCGCTCATTACAGGCAAAGGTTGACCACCAGATGTCTGTCTCTGCGGTTCCAGAGCCCACTAAGCTTCCGAGTTCCTCCAGGAGCAGGCATGGAGGCTCGCAGTTAACTCTGCTCTTCACACATACTGGATGTCAGGACATGCGCAGATGACTCTGGGGTACCGGAGGAGGTGCAGTTGCTGGAAATGGTTCATCTGTTATCCCTCAGCCACATGATGGCTGCTTCTGTTCCAATCACGTCCCAAGTAGACCCAGGATAGTAGGCTTCAAGTAGAAATGTAACGGCTTGGTGTGGGCAGGCCTGAGTTCCTCCCACATCAGATCGGGAAGGGCCCAGGAGGTCACTGCCTCAGTCGGTCATGGTTAATGGGACGCTGACCTAGCTTTGCGTTCCTGGACTGAAGAACTCCTTCCCCGCTCGTCAGGTTCTAGGTACGGGGATCTGTCTGCCCAGCTGTGTTGTGTTCCCTTGGCGCATGAAGTTTCACGACAGGATGCTCTCAGGTCGGTCACATGTCTCAACTCCCTATGTTTATGTAGGAAAGAGTCTCTTGCTGCCTTCTACCACATGTTTCTGTCTTCAAGGATGTTCCATCGCCCTAATCCACAACGCAGAGGCAGACCACAGGCTGTGCCAGCTTCAGCTCCTCCGGCTGTGTGTAGGGGGAGCTGTTTTTTTTTTAATTAACTTTTATTATTTTTATTTATGTGTATGTGTGGATTTGTAGAGGTGAATGCCTCATACATCTGGGTGTCCACAGAGACCCTAAGAGGATGCCTGATCCCCTGGAGTTGGATTTCAGGTGGTTATGATCTTCCCAGTGTGCTTGCTGGGAACCAAATCCAGGTTCTCTGGAAGAGCAGCATGCTTTCTTAACTATGGAGTCGTGTGTGTGTGTGTGTGTACATAATTTTGTGTGTAGGAGGAGTCAGTTGAACTGATCTTATGAATCCAAAGTCAAGAACTCCAAAATGATAGATAACAACTTTTTGCAATTTTTTCTCTCTTTTAGTTTTCTAAAATGAACACAGCTTTATATTACCACATCTTGGTTAAAATCTTGTTTTCCGTTTGCTTTAAAGCAAGATGCAAAGGCTGGCATGTTCATGCATGCCTGTCATGTCAGTACTTGGGAGGCTGATGCAAGAGGACTGTGAGTTCAAGGCCAGCTTGGGCTAAACAGTGAAAGCGTGTCTCTAAACCACATCCTAAAGGCTGAGAAAGTTATTGACAGGATCTAGAGGGCCATGCTTGCCCCAGTGTATCTTTACTTGAACTCCAAACTGTAGCACTCTGGGATGCTTTAAATCCCTTAAAGTCGCCTTGCCTTAGGGTCCTTAAGCGTGCTATTGTGTCCACCTGGAATACTCTTTGCTCCTCTTCTTTTTCCCTTTAGACTTTGGTTCTAAACCGGTACTTCAGAGAGGCCACTGCAGAGGCTCGGGTAAAATGTCCCCTGGTGGCTTGTCTTCTAGACTTCTCGGTAGAGCCTGTTGTCACTGGAAGCAAATTAATTCTTGGTATGATTACTTAGTCAGTGTCTTAGACTGTAAACACCAGGAGGTAATGGATGTTGAATCCTCAGTGCCTAGCTGAGTGCGTACCCAGTATACAGACTATTATCTAATTATTCGATTAATTATTTAAAAGCACATGCTTATTACAAAACAACTTACAGAAAGTACAGAAAAACAGAGAAGAAAATGAAAGTTTCTTTAATCAATAACTGAACCTCCTAAGATAACAAATATTAATATGCTGATATATTGTCATAGGTTTTTTTCCTTCTAAATGCAAACATGGCATACAAATAAGCATTGCTTGCCAAAAACGTATCCTGTGGCCATGTCTTCTTAAGATGGTCTAGCTCTTGCTGTTTGCCTCTCATGTCAGCTGAGGAAGTTCTGAGTTCCACCAGCTATCTCTAAAGGAGATGAGATTAAATCCAGAGCCTAGGAGCAAAGGCAGGCTTCTCCCAACCATACCCCACTGTCCCTAATGGTTCTCAACCTTCCAGACACTGCAACCCTTTAATGCGGTTCCTCATATTGTGGTGACCCCCAAACATAAAATTATTTTTGTTGCTGCCCCACAACTGTAATTTTGCTACTATTATGAGTTGTAAGGTACTTATCTGATATGCCAGATATCCACTATGTGACCCCTGTGGAACGGTCATTCGACCCACAGGTAGAGAAACATTGCTCTACAGTATTGGCTCAGTCTTAGTAACTGGTATTCTTAAATATATAAAACCATGCCATTTCACCATTTTAAATTTATTTTCTTGCTATTGTCGTTTCTCTTTTCCTTGGTTTACATTAAAGGAGATACCTTTCAGGATCGCCACACCAGGATGCACTCCTGGTCCTTCTGTGACATGGGAAGTGACTGGAAACAGACTGGGTGCCTAGATCATCCCTACTTCCAAATAACCGTGTGGTTTCTTTCCAAGTACCGTCCACTTTATCTCAGAGAACCTGTTCCTACCTTTGGCTAAGTCCACAGGTCAAGGCATCTTCTTAGTGGCTCAGAGATGTCACAGAACATGCTAGCAAGTCATTGAGTCAGGACTGCAACCCAGGGGCTGGAGAGATGGCTCAGCGGTTAAGAGCTTTGCCTGCTCTTCCAAAGGTCCTGAGTTCAATTCCCAGCAACCACATGGTGGCTCACAACCATCTGTAATGGGATCCTGTGCCCTCTTCTGGCCTTCAGGCATACACACAGAAAGAACATTGCATACATAATAAATAAATAAATATTTAGAAAAAAAAAAAAAAGGACTGCAACCCAGCCAAACAGGTTCTGAGCCACTGCCCAAAGTGATCCCACCCAAGCAGCTCAAACTATGAGGAGACCTCAGAGTCCTTAGAACCGAGGAACTTGCAGGCACATTTTGTGGAACCGTAAATACCCATTTTATTTTATTCCCCCTGGAACTTCACATTTCATCAGATTTATTTAGAACAAGAAAAAAAATGAAGATGAATCTAAGTGAACAATTGTACTCGCATTTGTTGCTGGTTACCAAGAACCATTGTAAGCACCTATGCGCTGAACCCCTTAATCCTTCCAATGACCCCATGAAATAGAAGAGCTGTCCCCCTTTTATGGTTGAAGAAACCGAGGCATGGGGAGACCGGCACTATGTCAGGTCACACAGATGTCCAGTATTGAAGGGAACCCCTTCTGTGTGATCTCACTCTCACCGCCACAGGAAGCAAATGCCTCCTTGGCAAATGTAGCAATGTAAATGTGCATCTTCTGGCCCCTGAACTCAGGATATGCCTGTTAATAATGGCAACCAATGCTGCACTTCTTCCTTCCTCTGGGGAAGGAAAAGCTTTTGCTCAATGGAGTCGATGGTGGCTCCTACCCTCCAGGATATGGTAGAATAGAAGAATCAACTCCCCTTCCTAGGATGAGTCCTTATAGTGACACGAACTGGTTCTTACCTATTTTTAACAAGATCGTGGTCCTTCTGCTATGCAGTCTGGACAGTCAAATTCTGGATGGTTGAGTTCTGTATTAGCTGGGAGGCCTTTTGCTTCGAGCAGATCCTGGAAAAGGAGGTCATGAGAAGGGATTAGTCTAACACCATCGTATGTGTGGCAGGACGTCAAAATTTGCACATCTATAATGTGTGCATGTGTGATTACACACATCCATGGTCACTGCTACAGTACACACAGACAAAACCATGTTTGATTGGTTATACTGACTCAGATGAATGGAATTTAAATTATATGATACTTTCTCTGTACCTTTGGAGGGAACGAGACATGACCTAAGCCGTTCCCAGAAGCCTTTCTGCTCCACGCACTTTAGAGTTTTTCCCTTTGCAGATGGAAAAACAGAGCTGAGGGCGACAGGCTCATTGTTCGGCAGCTTCGAGGAGATTTAACAGAAAGCTAAGAAGAAACTTATGACTTTATTCTCCCTGCTGGGGATTTAGCATTGTCTTGATTAAGTGACATTGAGACCAAAAACTGAAATAACAGAGTCTCAGAGATGAGAATTGAGTCCCCCCCAGGGTCCAGATGAAGCAAAAGACAAAACAGGAAGCATGCACACTTGAAGCCTGAGGCTTTTGGTGGACACCCACACAGCCTCCCTAGCCTCAGCTGAGCGGGTGTGGGAGAAAGTTCTGGAAAATGCACCCTGGGCAGGCTTTGGAGAGGATGCTCTTCTACCTTTTTTTCTTTTAATGTTAAAATCTTGGCAGAGTCCCACGTTCAGGCCCATTAAGATCAGGAAAAGAAAAGGGGGGGGGGAGAAAGAGAGAGTTTTTTAAAGAGACAATGAACACATCCACTCTTAAAAAAAAAAATCCTTCTCCAGAAAGCTTTTGTAAAAATGTTTTTCAGCTTTGAAAAATGGGGAGATTTGGAACGCTGTTGGGACCGTGGAATGACTATTAAATGTGCCGTTTGGTTAGCTCTCGTGCGCATGCACCTTAACCTCCCTCCATCCTTGGAGAGAAACAGTCTTGTCTTCTCCCCAAATGGAGTGGAACCCGTTTCTATGGATGGACTAGATCGGCCTGTGTGTTGATGCGGTTGGGTGGAGTGCAGAGGACAATTTGTTCTCATGCGCTGGCTCCAAAATAAGAGCCTCCTGCCTGGAGAAGTTTCCTTCCAGCCCCCTCCGATGCAATCAAGGGTCCCGCCAAATCCTTCCTCCGGTCTCAGGTTTCCGTTACATAAACTGCGCTAATCAAACAGTCTCCTTCCAGTGCAGAAAGAACAAGGCTATTCAGAATAAGCATTTCCCAACAAGCCCGTGGCTCATGTAACCAGAGCCCAACGCACAAACTGTGAGAAATCCGGTCCCTCGCTCAGGTGAGCTTCATGTCTACCGAATCCCAGGGCTGAGTTTTGTCCTCGCTGGCTAAAGCAGCATTGATTTCACAAGACAAAGGGTTTCTTCCCCGTTCCACACTGGCTGAGCTCAGCTTCAGGAGCCCAGAGGATATGGTACTTTCGGACCTCCCCCTCCTCAGTGAACCCCAAGCACAGTCTTATAGTCAACGCAATTAAATACTTCTAGGAAGCTGTTGAGTGGCTACTTGGCATTCCCACTGTATGATATTTAAGCCATCTCCTATTTCAGAGTATTTAAATGAGCCCCATTTGGGGAGTGATTATAATTATTTCATGAGGAATGCTCTGTTATATAAATATTTATGCCACTGTTTCCATAAATTCCTAGCAGCGGAATTTCTGAGTCAAGGATATGCCCATTTTGATGGTTTTTTGTTACATGTTGCCAAATTACTTTCCAGAAAGGTGAAATGGATTTATAGTCCCATCAGCCACTGCCAGATACCATATCCAAAATCATTTTACAATTTTTTTTTTACGAAAATGATTAAGTAGGAAAGAAAAAAAAAAGCTCTCAGAACTACTTTCCTTAGGAAAACATCGTACATACACGCAATGTCTGGTGAGCCATCCATCTATTCTCCTGTCTGCTGCTAGGAAAATGTCCCCGGGAGGGGAAGCACAGCTGTGCACAGCTACCAGGCCTCTTACAGCGGATGCGCCACCTGCCCACTAGGTTAAAGTCCTACGTCCTTCCTTTCCTCCTTGCTGCCTTGCAGACTCCAGTTGCAGCTCTGATTGCGAATCTTCAAGGAGCTCTGGGAAGAGGTGACCAGAACTTGCTAGCTGAGGAGAAAGGAGGGCTCAGGTTCCACACTGTCAGCAGAAACCTCCTATAAACAGAGGCTGACACATCGAGCCCTTGTTGTTAATATGCTGTCTAGACTTAAGATTGCTCTTTCTCTGTCTTCTACACGTCAACTTTTGACCTTGCTTCTGTTCTTGCTTAGGTACAGGTGACTGCATTCAGCCATTCCTTCTTTCATGGATTCGATGGCCAAGCTATGTGTCATCTAAGAGGCTACAATGACCCAATGACAACATCCTAGCCTCTTCCCTCTACATACTGAAGGAAAGGCTTCTGGCCATAAGGGACAAAGTAAAGGGCTAGGCAACACTTGCCAACTGTGGGCAGCATTATAAAGTATGGTTTTAAATTAATTTTTTAACTGACATCTAAAACTATATATTATGAATATTAATGGGGGCATGTACCATGCGATAAACAAAGATTTACTTTATTATTTTACTTTATTATATGCATGTATCTACAAGGAGGGAGGTGCATGTGAGTGCAGGTGCCCACAGAAGCCAGAAGAGGGCATCAGATCCCCAGGATCTATAGTCACAGTCAGAGGTGAGTTGCCCAGTGTGCTGGGGACTACACTCTAGTCCTCTGGAAGAGCAGCAAGTGCTCTTACCCAGTGAGCCACCAGCCCAGTGCCCCTTGCTATGTTTTCATACATGAATATGTTTAGCACCAGGAAAGTATGGATGGGACAGTTAGGAAAAGAGTTTGAGGGTGCTACATTTATAGTAGAAACAAATTACTAGCAAAATGATTTTGGATAAGGTTTATTTTACATATAATTTTTCATAGGACTGTTTCTCCATCTCCTCCACATTGCCAAATCCCCAGCACCCTCGTTCTAATGTATGCTTGCTCAGTTACCTCCTTCCACACCATGTAAATTTATTAAGCATTTGCTGTATGCCAAGCATTCTTGCTCCCTAACATAAAAATGTTCTCATTTAATCCTCTCAAGTGCAACCACACACTTGGAGTGCTGTTATTATTATAATTCCTGCAGGAAGAGATTGAAATATAAGCAATTATGAAGATGACAGAGCTAGTGGGGGATGCATTCTGGCTCTTAGAAACACGCCACTAACCAATACTCTCTATCTACATAGAGAGTCTAGAGTCTATCTAGATTCTTCTGTTTGAAGTTTTTCATACACATACTTATCCTGGTACTATCTTATCTGAGTCTTGTAAGCTAATCTGATTATCACAATGCAGGTTGAAAATGGGCTAATGTTTTTCCTATTTCAGTAAGTTGGTAGTTGACTAGAACTTGCACTGTGAAAAGCCTAGTTGTAGTATTGGCAGTGAGGGACATCCAAGAATGACAAGCCAATGGGAAGAGTGATTGTGACGAGTGCAAGAAAGGTCTAGTAGGTAGGATGGTCTTGGGAAAGGTTGGGTAAGCCTGTGGCATCTTCAGTCACTGGCTCACTCAGCATATGGGGCATGACATACAATGGATATAATCTATAAGCCTTTATCAAGAATGACCGACTGGATGTTAGGAAGAATGGCCTTTTCTCCTGTCCCTATGTGGAAACCATGGGACTTAGTTAGAGAAAGTTGTGTGTAAAAGTCTTTTCTCCCCATCTTTCGCCATTACTGAAATGATTAGGATCCTAGAGCTGATATATAAATTCAATATGGTAGTGTGATTTTCCTTGACAAGCTGTTTCTAAATTGACTGTGTATCTTAAAAAAGAAGAGGAAATCAGGTTTTATCTTGATGGGATTGCCTTTATGTGTGACTTGTTATTTTCCCCTTGAAATTTTTAATTTTCTTTCTTTGTTCTGTCCATTTAGGAATTTGATCATCATGTATTGATGTGGGATGTCCTTCTGTATATGTGTTGCTTTTATTGGTTGATGAATAAAGCTGTTTCGGTCAAAAAAAAAAATGTCTGACTGTTCATGTGTTTGCCTTCGTGATTAAGAAATCCGAGTCTCCAGAGAATGGCTACAGTCTGTCAATGATGACCAAACACTATGTTTAATGGAAACCACGTAATTCCACCATGGTCTCTCCACCACATCTTGTTTTCAAACACATTTTTGTGATTAAAAGGCAAGCAACAGGAGTATGACGCATGACTCGCATGGATCTATCTGTACCCCAGGCTAGCATAAACCAACTGAAACGTCACGTACCCACATCAAGTTGTCACATCCTTTTTCAATTTGACTGACCCACAGCATCCCACGTAAAATTTGCTCTCCTGATTCTTTTCGGGGCTGGGCAGTTTATGTTAGAGAGAAGAGGATGTGCTGGAAGGTGTGGCCAAGGAATAATATCATCTTTGGCTTGCATCTGTCTACTTTGGTCCTGGAAAAGTATTCTTAGATTTTAATGAGTCATGAAGGTGGTGCTGACATGTAGAACAATATTTTTCATGCTCTTCAAGATGAATAACTACACAGTGCCTCCAAGTGGAAGCCCACGAATGCCTGCTGGTCAGAACAAGTAAGCCAGCAGTTGAACTCTGTGGTGGGACCAACCCACCCACACCACAGTTAGGATAGGTAGAATGGTACATTGAAGACCAAGTCTTTAAGAGTGTCCTGACGGGACTGCCAGTAATTAGTAAGGCATTCTCATTTGTCCATTCATGATCTAGGAATTAAAAACTTTCCCATTTCTAAGATTACACTTGTTTCTTCTAAGAACGTTCATAGACTTCCATAAGAGTACATTGCTTTGCCCTGTTGATTTTTACAAACTGACCGGAAAAGGGAAATCTTTCGTTTCCTCGATGTCAACCTAACATCTACTCGTATGCTGATGGAGCTCTCTCTTAAAGAAACTTCAAGGAATTTATGAATATTATAATGTGCCCTACACTGGTTTCCATATACCCTTCCTGGAGCCACTCAGGAGGGAAGGAGGGTCTATATGTGACGGTCTGCATGTCACACTGTCTCAGCATCAGAAGTGTCTATCCTGATTCCATACATTTCAAGTTAAATTTCAAGTTAAGCGTGTTCAGCAGGGTGCCCTAGTCGGGATTTGTGTTTAGTATCCTCTGGGCAGGAAGCGGTTCCCAAGTTCCAGGAGGCATACTGGATCTGCCCAGCCCACAGTGTAGGGACTAATGGAGACACAGACTAGTTGAAAGCTGGGTTTTTTTTTCTAGTAGAAAGTTCCAAAGCTGGAACAAAAAGCACACATGCGATTACCAGCTCGTGTGCTTGTCCCTTTCTGTCCTCCTAAAACTGACTGTCCCACAAGCCACACCCCTTTTTTCAGGACTCAGTTCAAAACAAGAGCTGGTCCAAAGCCACTGCAAGGAAAGAAGACAGTGCTCTTAGTAGAGAGTGGATGCTTCCAGCTGTCAAGGGTGCTTTTGATGCAGAAGGTTCTGGAAGATACGGTTAAATTACAGAAGTCTACTAAATAAATAAACTGCCTCTGATATTGGGTGCTTCCCCACTGGAGTTGATCTCATGATGGAAAAGTTCTAGTTGCAGTCATAGCTTTAGCACAGGGTTAGTCAATCCATTACAGGTCCTGCCAATTTACCAAACACAGACTAAGAAACTGGCTGAGGAGATACTTCAGCCAGGAAAGGGCTTGCAGGGCAGTGCAACCAGAAGGATTTGAAATTGATGCCCAGAGTCGACGATGTGAGTGTGGTGTCGGGTGCTTGTGATCTCGTCACTGGGGAGGGGAAAATAAGACTATCTCTGTGGTTCTCTGGTCAACTGTGCTGGTGCACACTTGTAGGATGTGCTGAAGGAGGCAGTTTATCCACTTAGTAGACTTCTGAGCTACCATTCTGTAATTTAACAGCTACCATTCTGTAATTTAACCGTATCTTCCAGGACCTTCTGCATCAAAAGCACCCTTGACAGCTGGAAGCATCCACTCTCTACTAAGAGCACTCTCTTCTTAAGAGACAGGGGGATGACGAGTTCAAGGCCAGTCTGGGGTTATCTGGCCAGATGGCCTAATTGATTCAGATTTGGTGAACCCTGGGTCTCAATAAGAGTTCTCTCTAAGAAAACAAAAACAAACAAATAAACAACAACAACCAAAAGGTAAACAACTCCGAAAGTGCAATAGCCAAGGCTGTCTTCCGGTCTCCGCGGGCACACAGGCACACATATGCACGCTCCTACATGAATATGTGCATACACACACGCGCACAAAAACACCCTAATGTGACCCCTTTTGACTGTGGCTTGGCACTTGCTTCAAAGAACAGAACAGGGGGAATAAACGTGAGCGTTGCTTTACACAGAGGGGCCTGGTAGATGCTAGCTGGGCCAGGGGCTCAAAGGAATCCAAATTCTGGTCCTTGCCAGCTTCAGTTTGGATTGTTTACTTCAGGGGCACTGATCAAGTCATATATTATAAAGAAGCCTCCCCTTACCCCTAACCCAACGTTATCATCCATAGTAAAACCCACGTGGTCCACGATAGTCTGGACCTCCTGATATGTGTGATAGGAACAGCGGTACACCTCTGTCATCTCCTTCATGGCAAAGCCATAACCTCAGTCTAATTATGGGGGGGGGAGCCTCAGTTGAGGGGTATTTCTACAGAACACCCAACCCGGCAATTCTTGGTCATCGAGTGAAGTCTGAGGAACGTTGTCTTAGTCAAGAGGATGCAAAGAAAATGTGACGGCAAATGTAGAATGCTGGACCGACAACAACAACAACAAAACCGCTAGTAGACATATACCTCCCGACATTGTAGCTGTGACAAAGGTGTCACAGTGATATAAGGCAATAACAATGGAGCACGGGGAAAGCACAAGTTTCTGTTCTCTTTCCATTGTTTCTGTAAATCTAAAATTGTTCTAAAATAAAGTTAATCAGGAGCTGAAGAGCGATCTCTCAATGCACACTTTTTGCATTGGAGTTATGAACCATGTGAATACATTAGCTCTGTGTATGTGTGTGTGTGTGTGTAGCGCACGTATATCTCCTGGGACTATAGCCTGCTTCAACATGTTGAAAGAGAACAATGAAAAAGGGGATGCTTATTAGGCAAAATGTTAATTTTTAAAAGTATAGCTTGCATAGCAAATGAGGGCCAGACATGTGGGGATAAGGTTGCCAGTTGCAAATGTGCTCCCCCACAAGGAGCTATTTGTGGCTGCCTGTCTGGACTGCCCAGTTGTGAGTGTGAAGTTTTGAAAAAGCAATTTGGCTCTGAGGGGCCCCCCGAGAGTTAGCTCTCTTGCAAGCTTCTGGCCCTTCCTTTCTGGGTGCTTATTTTCCATGACTGTTTAATGGCAAGCAGCGCCTCTCATCCACTCTGCTGCAAAGACCCGGTGTCAGACAGGAAGGGAGGGTTGTATATTATAGATCTGAGCCCTAATAAATAAATTCAGAGGCCGATATCATGCTGTATAATGGAGTGTGGGAAAAGAGCAATAAAGATCAGGCAACAGAGTCTTCCCAGGAGGCCCAGGAAGCGGGCAGGCGGTGGGGAGAGGCTGAACTTGGGCCAACTGGTAGGAGCTGAGGATGGAGCTGGAGCCGCAAGCAATGTGGCTAAACAAAGCTCATCTTAGCTGAGGTCTCAGGGCAAGACGCTCTGTTGAGAAGCCAAAGAGAAAGGTTACAGGAAAACACCGTCACTTCATTTTAAAGCCAAATCAAAGCCCTCTAACTGTCCTTCTGACGTCATTCATTGACTGGGCCTTGTTGGTAGAGGGTGTCTGCAATCTGAAAGTCCCATCTTCTTTTGCTGTGAAATCTCGCCCCTGTGCTATGGGGTTCCCAGTCCATCTACCTAGATTCTTGAATGTATTGAAGCTGTCTAGGTGGATGAGACTGAATGAGTGTTAACATCTCTTCCAGTCTCTGAAATGCCCTTGCGTATGGGAAATGGTTTGAGTCTTCCCAGCCGGGAGGACTGAGTAAGAGAAGAAGATAACTGGTTGGTGAAAATTTAAAGACAGAACTCGATGGCTTTTTTTGCTTGCTTGCTTGTTTGTTTGAATTTTTGTAAAGGTGTCTTGACAGGCTGCAAACATCTCCTGGGATTTTCAAGTCTCTTAAATGTTAAGTGCATGAAGCTGGCCACCAGGGAAAAAATGTAGAGACGAGAGTTGGTCAGACAGATGAGTCTCTGAGGCTCAGTTTCACTCCTGGGTTTGAACCAGCTCATGAGAGATCTCTGGTCTTCAAAGAAGGCGTGGTCCACACAAAGAACTCAAAGCTTTTTGTCCATGCAGAGTTTCTTTTCTCAAACACTGCTTATCCACCGTGAGGTCAGCAGCCTTTGTTGAAAGACTATCTCACGGCACACAGAAGGAGGCTCACACTCAGATGGTTCACAAGCCAAAAAGTTCAAGTTGATGGCGTCTGGAGCCCAAATCCTTTCCATTAGCCTATCAATCAATCCGAGAGAACACTGCTTGTGTGTGAGAATTCTAAAACAGGGGATGCGAGGCTGCCCTATGTCTTCTAAGCCCATCCATGTATGTGAGGAAACCTTGGAGTAAAATCCCACTGGTTGTCTTGAAAAGACACACACGAGAATACCAGACACGAAAATGCTTCTCTGGTCTGATTTGCCGAATAAATGACAACCAAATAACAGAGCAATAAAGGACTATTTCAAAGATATCATTAGGATCATTTTCTAGGTCCTTGATACATTAATTTCATAACTGAAACAGAATAACACACATCAAATTGTGTAGCAAGAGCCATATCTATGCAGAGGCTTAGAGCAAGTCTGACAACTTTTCTGAGATTAGAAAAGAGGAAAAATATCTCTTTGCAAACCTAGTTTTCACTGCTCTGTGGAGACAGGGGCATGACCAGGCAGTGCTCGGGGAAGAAGCCCTCTGCTCCAGAGAACTCGGAGATAATGAGGAAGCAGCACCCGAGGACAACCTCTGGGGACCATCTGAATTACAAATATTCTCCTACATCACCTGCTAGCAAAACATCAGATGGGAGAGCCTGCGGCTGAAACCCTTCCATGTCCTACTGAACGAATACTTTAGCAAATGGTCCAAGGAAGGAGCCCTAGGAAGAAAACAGAGGGAGGAGGAAGCAGAGGATTGTCAGGAGCTGGAGGGGATGGCAAAGAGGGAAACTAAGAAGCCACTTCAAAGGCAGCTGTGCCCTAATCAGTGAGTGTGTTTGGGGGCATCAGATCCAGTCCTGGAGTGCAGAATGAATCAGAGCAAAGAGATGAGAGGAGAAGCCGGTCAGGACTCAGGTGGGCATTGCCTTCCTATACTTCATCCCTTTCACAAGGATGGAGGAATGGAGCGAGGGGTTGTAGAAGAGGAAGATGGCTCAGAACTTTCCTAAGGTGAAAGAAAAAGAGAGAGAAGTGAGAGTCAAGATAATGGAAGGTGAGAAGGAGGAGGAGACAGGAGAGAAAAGAAAAGGCGGAACCTAAACCCCTAACACAGTCGCAACAACGCTGTCTACGCCTGTGCCCCATATAACGTTAGCTTGGTAGGAAGTCCCCTGGGGGATTAAGCATCCAATGTCAATTTCCAAGAAATAAATGTCTGCCACCCATCAGGGGTCTCCTGGTGGGTTCATCTCTCAGGGTCTCCCACCCTAAGGACCAGTCGCTGCCAGGCAGTGCCTCACTTGCTATGCGCCTTTGTCTTACTTTTCCTCATTTCCTGACTAATCCAAAACCCTCACCTTTGTCCTAAATCTGAAGTTCAAGATTCCTTTTTATAAAAAATGACCTGCCACTATAGCATGTAATTTTTATGAATGTCTACCCAAGGCTAGGAGCACCAAGTAATAAGATTCAAATCCCCATAGCCACATTATTCTGCCAATCCCCCTTTCCCCCCAGATTTACCAGAGTGCAGGCTGCCTGCCAGGAAAATACAATAAAATGTGGGAACAGGAATAAATAAAAATAAAATGTTAAATTATGTATCTTTGCCTCCTTAGTGTTTCTCTTTCAGACTTTAATCCTCTCCTATTTTTCCCATGATATGTTACTTTCTACCCAACTTTGCCCTTGCCTCCCATGTTGATTTTAATACACCTACCCTTTCCTTATGAATTTTCCAGGTCAAGAGGTCACTCTCTGCACCGCCTTCCAAAGTCCCCCCTTGCCATTTCTCATGTCCCTCTGTGGGGAGCTGGTCCTTCCAGATGAAGTAATTTTTGTCCTGTGGGTTCCGGATCATGATTTCATGTCTTGGCCGAATCTCTGGAAAAGTCTTACCTGGTTTTCAGTATCCCAGCATTCCCTTCTGGTTGCTGTTTGTGGGCCCTTCCTTTCCTCGTGCCCCACTGTATTTCTTTGAGATGTTCTTTAACCCTCGAACTCCCTGTCCTTCCTAACAGGCAGCTGTAGCAGGTGTGTGTGCGAACACGCTTCCCTTCCCTTTGTCCCACTGGAAAAGCTTCAAATAGCTTTTCCTTCCTGCTGTGTGTGCTAGCTACATCTCTGGCTGGACTGGTCCAGGAGGTCTCCATTGCAATCAGGAGCCAGTGTTTTGACAGAAGCAATGTTGGGGAATGAGAGCGATTGGAGCTTTTACCACTCAGAGATCCATTCTACAGTTGAGTCACACACAGTAGGCAGCTGGAATTCATTAAGGGAGCCATCTGATTTGGGGGGGGGTGATATAGTTTGGATATAATCTAGAAAAGCCCATGTGTTGGAAGCTTTGTCTCCAATGCAGCCCTGGTATGAAGTGCAACCTTGGGAGCTACCAGGGCTCTGCCCTGGCCTGTAGATTCCTGTGTGTATGGAGAACCGCATTAATAGATTAAGGGGTTCACTGGAGAACGGCTTTCTTATAAAAGCTGGTTCTGTCTGATATGCCTGGGTCATCTCATCTTGTTGCTCCCCCTCCTTTGTGAGACAGCAAAGAGGCCTTCCCCAACTGTTACCACACTCTTGTGGACTTCCTAGACTCTAGAACCATGAGCTTAAAAAAGACTTCTAGTCTTCGTAACTTAACCACCATATATAGGGGAGAAAATAGTCTAGGACAGATAGAGTGATGAGGTTTTAGGACCTTTCTAGAATCTTCTAGCCCTACACTGCTTCTCCTACCATTAATCACAGAGCTCAAAAATCCTAAAGCTCCTGCAGTCACACATTCCTCATGCCCATGGTGAGAACACACTTGAGTCCTCCCAAGGGCTCGGTGAGGACGCTGGTTCCCAAAGCTTACACAGTAAATCCTCCCCAACATTACAACCTCTCTGAGCCCCACACTCCCTCCTCCTATACCAGGCAGCTCTGACATCTCCACCTCTTTTCTTGTGAGCCGTTTTCTCTGTAGCCTTGAAGCAACAGCAAAGACAAAAATGATTTATGGGTACTCTTTGCTATAAAGTTGAAACTCATAACACAATTCCCTAAAACTTTGCAGTTGGTGAAACCATAACAACTCAAATATTATTCTTGCAAGATTTTTTCCCTTTCATTTCAACAATGGAAGCTATTCCTCTGGGTAACATGAAGTAATTCGACCGATAGGTTAAGTGAGGTCTGAGAGGTATTGGAACCAGTTGGGACAGTGACAGCGCTGTCCTTCTGTTTCTGTGGGGTTCTGTTTTTCTGGGTTGGCAGTGCCTCTGGACTTGTGAGGCTAATCTAACTCCACTGGGGTAGAAGTGACAGGAAACCTGCGTTAAGGAGAAACCATGGGTCAACAGACATGGAAATGACTCAGAGTCTTCAGACGGCCTGTCAAAGTTTACCATCCTTGCCTTGGTGGGACAAGGCGGCATGAAGAACATAAAGCCTTCTTCGGTTTTGGAGTTTCAATGGCATTGCACTTACCAAACGATTGCCAGGCTATTTGTTCTAGAAAGATTATCTGCTATCTATTTGCAACTCAAACTCAACTTGGCATTCTGTACTTTATCTGGAGAGGCTAATAATATGACTGCCATACTTCATTCCCAAGGAGGGCCCAAACCGCTACCCATCTGTAGCAATCACCTCTAACGCACCTAGGAGTCTCAAATTCTGCCTCTGCTCCAAATCCAAAGGAGGGTTATGTAGTCCAAGTTCTGGTCCTTGCCAGCTTCGGTTTGGATTGTTTACTTCAGGGACACTGATTAAGTCATATATTATAAAGAAGCCTCCCCTTACCCCTAATTCAAAACAGCTGGACCAGCTTTTCCTGCCAGCCAAGCCTTCCTGTGCATGCCTTTGGAGAGGACAGGGCTTGGGATGAGGGTAATGGTGGGGGGGGGGCAGCTTTAATATTAAGCAAGGGCATCTCCTTGTGCCCTTGTAGAAAGACTCTTTACAAAGTGTCAGGTTACAAAGCCTCGGGTTGGGGGAGACAGGGACAGGGCATCCAGAGGCACAATGTGCGAGGATCAAAGAACCCAACCTGTCAAGTGCCGTGATATTTCTTCAGTGAGGAAATGGGTTCGCATTTTCTCCCCGAGGCTTTTCAGACAAAAGCCTAGGTTCTGCTCGAAACTCTAAGACATTTATTAAGACGCCAAACTGTGCCTGTCCACAGAGCCTCCGTCTCACTCGGTTTTCAACTCTGAGGGCAGGAGAACATTTCTTTACGGGGCTGTGAGGGTCACAGCCTGGGGAGTACGGGCGTTTGGAAACGTGCGTGCGAAAGGTGAGGAGTGAATTAACTTTTAAAGTTCATTTTAAAATGAAGAGGATGTTTGGCCTAAAGCTATGAGGTGATGAAGGGCTGGCTTCGGGCATGCCCTCAGCTCATCTCTCCTCTCCCCTCCCGGCAGAGCTGGAGGAGAGGGAAGAGGGAAGAAGCGGCTGGGAGCGCAGGAAGGTTGCCATGAGTCCAGTAGATGGCATTTCTCCTCTCGCAGATACTTCCAAAGTTGCCTTCCTGGAGAGAATCCAGTTTGCTTTAATTTCATTTTACAGTCAGCTCGGTCTGAGTGGACATGAAAGTGCAGTCAAGGTCAGCAGGCCATGGGATGAAACAGACCGACGCGGTGCAGTTCTACCTTCGCGTCTATTGACCAGAAACATAACATTAGCTATGCTGAGGAAATCAACAGAAGATAAAATCAAAACCCAGTCTTCGCTTGGCTCCAAGGCAGGCCCTATATTTGCCTTTTGCGCAAGCTTTGGAATATCTGCTCTAGCCTGACAGGCGTTTGAAAGAACAGACGCTCTTTGAGAAAGTCAAGGAGGCACTTCCAGCGCTCGGAGGCTGCCCGTCAAGATGCCAGCACAGATAGAGCAGGCCTGTGGACGCGGATGCCTGTCTGCCTCCAGGGCGAGGCAAGACCAGTGTTTCTGTTTTATTTTGTCTCTGTGTTGGTTATTGTACCTAGGGCCTGGAGAATGCTAGGCATGTCCTCGACTATTGAGTTACATACCCAGAGCTTTCTTCATTTTTAAATTTTATTTTGAGACAGGGAGAGTCTCATTTAGTTCCCCCAGGCTGCTCTTGAACTTGCTCAGACAGACCATGATCTTACAATCCTTCTGCCTCAGTCTCCAGAGTAGCTAGATTTATGGGCCTGGATTTTTCCTTTCTACTTGACATGACCCTAACTGTTTCTTAAAGCCATGAAGAAGATTCCGAAGGGATGGCCTTTAGGCAGTGAGGAGGGAAGAGACAATGACATTGCCATCACGGCTGAGGTGATGTGGGTGACGTCAGAAAGATACATGGAAACTGGGTGGGAAAGGCCTGACCCAGGAGCACAGGGGTGCTTCTGCAGATGCAATAGAAACTCTAATATGAGTTAAGCCAGGTCTGGGGGTGCAGGCCTACAATCTCAGCCACTTAAGAGGCCAAGATGGGCCTCAGCTTAGGCAACTTCCTGAGATCTTGTCTCAAAGTAAAGATTGGAAAAGAAGCTGAAGATTTAGTTCAATGGCAGAGCAACTGCTTAGCCCTGAGAGGCCCTAGATTCAAATCTCTCGGTTCCCCCAGCCCCAGAAAGATACATGATAACCTCAGGGCACACAAAGTACTAGAGATGTAGCTCAGTGGTAGAGCATTTGCACAGCATTCAGAAGCCCTTGGTGGATCTTAGCTCCCAAACCACAAAAAGATGAACTAAGGAGACCACCATCATCACCACCACCACCATCATCATCACCATCATTGCTGTCGTTGTCATCTTCATTGTCATCATCATCATTGTAATTCCCTCTCCCTCACTCCCCTCTCTCTTGGGCTATAACTTACAGTAAAGGTTATGAGTCTAACAGAGTTTGATGATTTTTCACAAATGGTACTCTGTCTCGACACCCTTCAGTTCAGATACAGAACAAAGCCTAGAGTAAAGACACCCTGAGCACAGCATTCCAAGGTATAACAGTTTCAAACCTTTAAAACTTCAGAATAGCTTGTACCCCTATCTGGCCTCAGCTCTTTTCTGTGAAAAAAAAAAGCCATATTAAATAAATTAATACAGATAGCTGCCTTCATTTTTTAACGCCAGGCTACACAGAAATAAGCTTTGTTTTTGCCGTGGAGTTTAGCCAGCACTAATGTGACTTTTAGAATCCAGGCGTTCAGTAACACAAGGTCTCCTAAACCTTCCAGGGAGTAAAGTGAGCATGGATGATGAACTTGGAGAAGGAAAAGCAAAATGGGGAAGGTTCTCACCCTTCAGAAAGGCTGAATAGGATCGCCTCCACCCGTTTACCATAACTTATTTTCCTGGGATCTTTTGACTTTTAGTATTTGTCTTAAATCCCTAAACTCTCTTCTAACCTGATAGCAAAGGTGCTCGGTATCTAGATTGCCAAGTAACTGTGGAGAGAGGTGGCCTGAAAGTGCTTCTCAGCCAAGGGTTTCAACTAGCCAGCGGCTGGGAACCTGCAAGGACGGTGTGCTGTTACCTTGGCTCAGGAACACAGTGGATTCCCAGAGGCCCAGGTGGTCCTGTTAGGTGTCTCATAACAGTACTAAGCTGCAGTGTTGATTCTGAGCTTGGCACAGAAGTCCTTTGTGTCACGGGAACCTGGGCCGCACGGAAGAACGGGTCTGTGGCTACGTGGAATAGAGCACAATAGAAGCAGACATGTGCTCCTTTCCTAAGCAGTGACAAAACCCAAAGAAGAGGAAAGCCCCAGGTGAGAAGTCTGGATGAATTAGATAATTAAATGCCAAGTGCTTATTCGGTACCCGTTGTTCACAAATTCGTTTACTTTGCAAATGTTTATAAATGCTTCTTGAGCATCTGCACTGGCCAGAGTTCTTTGAGAAGAAAAACTAACAAACAAACAAAACCCAGAATCAACGGGATGTTGTCAAATGTGGAAAGAGAGCTCTCCTCTGAAAAACTGTGTCAATGCCCACAGGTAAGCCTGGACCCTGTAGAGCCAAACATTTAGGTAAGTGTTGATGGTGTCATCTCAGGTCTGAAGTCCATGTAGCAATGACAGTGAGCTAGAAAGGCAGGTAAGACGTCCGTGCTGCAATCTTGAGACTGAATTTTCCTAAAGAAAATTTCAGTTTTGCTCTTAGGGCTTTTACTAGATTGGCCAAGACTCTCTTGCTCTATGAAAGGCAATCTGCTGTATTCAAGGTCTGTGTTTGTAAATGTTAGATTTTGTTTTAAAACATGTCCACATCCACACAGGCATTTCATCAAACAACTTGGCACCCCAGCCTGGCAAAGTTGACAGACAAAAGTAACCATCACACCATTCAATTGTGTAAACCCTGTATTTTGCAGAGGAAACCCCTGGGAAATAAAAACAGAGTTAGTAAGAAACCAGGTGGCATCCACGCAGAGCGGGCATAAGGACCTTCCCTCTTAGAAATACAACCTGCTAGATGGTGAATGCAGTGTAAAATGTTGTCACCATGATTTTAAGTGCTCTAACAACTGAAAGAAAGTAATGAATCTACAGAAGCTAACAATGCCCTGGAGAAGACCTCTAGAGGACTGTCAAACCCTGATGACCAGGACTCCCATTGCGAAGGTTCAGGACCCAACCAAGATAAGGAACCAAGAAGAACCCTTCACTTGAAGTTGGATCCCAAGAGCCATGCATTTTAGAGTAGACTAGGAATAAGCTTCTGGTGTCGAAAGGGATCTCAAGAAAGCGTCATAGTGGATGGACTCAGACTTTGTTTAGTTTTTCGACCTGAATTTGTACTGTCTCTGTGATCTAAACACAAGTGGAGAATTTAGTTCAAAGTACTTCCGAGTCACAGTCCCCTCAGGCAGCTAAGGACAACAGAGCATCTTTTCTATAGCTGTCAACTACAGCTCAGGTTTCAAAGAATTCCTACAGCCAAGTACCAAGAACACGACGTCAGCATCAAAAATCATACAACCCGTAAGCAAGCAAGGCACAGCAAACAACTGTTGGCAGAATTAGGTGCACGAAAGGTTTCCTGTTCTGAAATCACCAGACTCAGAATGCAAATCATTTTAATTTGTTTTTTTAGAAATGAATGTTTGAAAATATGAACAAAAAACAGAAAATAGGTTTTTTTTTTTAAAAAAAAAAATAGAAGTTCTAGAAATTAAAAACTCAGTGGAGGTGCTGTAAACCAGAAACTGAACAGATAAACTGGCAATGAGATGTGAAGGAATTATTCAGAGTTTAGTCAAGACACACGAAGACAGAATTATGAAAAAGCGGCTAAGAAACTTAGAGGCTAACTAGAGAAAGTCTTTTGTAAGTCTAACAGGTATTCTCATTATTTTCAAAATAACAGAAGATCCTCAGATCTGGTATCCAGGAAAAGTCTAATTCTGACAATTAATTACTGTAACAGAATAAAGGGACAGCAAAATAGAAAGAAAGTCATATAACATCTGGAGAGAAAGTCAGAAGAAGCTTGGGGTGGTGGCTCAGGACTGTAATCCTAGCAAGTGGGAGGCTGGGACAGGAAGGGCTGGGGTTCAGAGGCAGCCTGAGCTACAGAGTGAGTTCCAGGCAGTTGGTCTGCACAGTGAGTCTCTACCTCAGAAAGAAAGAAAAGAATCAGGGCCAGGTGGTGGTGATGTACATCTTTAATTCTAGTACTTAGGAGGCAGAGGCAGGTGAACCTCTGAGTTCAAGGCCAGTCTGGTGCACAAAGCAAGTTCCAGGACAGCTAGAGCTGTTCTGCAGAGAGCCTTATCTCAAGAAAAAACAAACAAACAAACAAACAAACAAAAAACAACAACAGAAAAACTAAGAAAGGTATAAAATAGCAAGAAACAACAAATAGTGTTCTATAACATATCAAAAGACAAAGCAGAGTAATATTTATTGTGCACAATATACAATACAAACAAAGCCAATCTAAAATTTTTATACCCAGAAAACTTGTCAAAACCTATATGAAATAGTGAAATAATAAAAAATGTACTTAATACCAAAAGATACTCAGGACAAACTACAAAAACACAGTTCAGGAGAAACAGACCAGAGCACAAGAACACGCGGTAAATGTTCTGGTTAGTTTTATGTCACCTAGACACAAGCTAAAGCCATGTGGAAGAGGGGTCGTCAATAGAGAAAATGTTCCCACCAGACTGGCCTGTGGGCAAGCCTATAGCACATTTTCTTGACTGATAACTGATGTGGGAAGGTCCATCTCACTGTGGCCCATGCTGTTCGGCCGGGGTCCTGGTTGCTATAGGGAAGCAAGATGAACCAGCCATGAGTAAACCAATAAGCAGTACTCCTTCATGACTTCTGCTGCAGTTCATGCCTCTAGGTGGTACCCTGCTTGAGTTCTTGCCCTGACATCACTCAGTGATAGACTGAGACATGGAACTGTGAACTGAAATAAACCTGTTCCTTCCCAAGTCACTTTTAGTTGTGGTGTTTTATCACAGCAGTAGAGATCCTAACTAAAATAATAAACAAGTATGTTGTTCACAATGTGTTAAACATTGCACTTATTTTATAAAAGTTAAAAATAAACCAGAACTTAATATCAAATAACCAATAAGTTGGGAAATAGATTACCGGAGTTAAGAATGTTTTAAGATCCTTACATTTCTCAGGAAGCGAGGAAAATTTTGAAACTAATATATTTAAGTAAAATCAAGCATTAAGTACCTAGAATACACAGAAAAGACACATAGTGTAATGCACAAATCCAGACTTGCAGAGGAAAAAAACAACAAAATTCAACTCATCATCAAGTAAGGAAGAAAAAATGAACAAAAGAGACAGGGCAGATACAATAGAAGCCACCCAACAAGGCAGTATATTTAGAAGTAAAGGTAAATATAATGGCAAACAAAAGAAATGTAAGAAGAAAGTTCAAGCATTTTCTGTTTTTGAAGTTTATTCATAAGAACACAGAGTGGCTGGAAGTAAATTATGAGAGAGAGAGAGAGAGAGAGAGAGAGAGAGAGAGAGAGAGAGAGAACTACACCAAGAGGAGGCTGGTACTGTTGTTTTACCAACACACCGACATTTTGTGTGTCGGTGAAATACTGAAGACCAAACCAGAGCCTTCCATAAGCCAGATAAACATAGGCGCTAAGTTGTCTCCAGCCCCAAAAAGATTTTAAGAGAATGGGGACAATGCTTATTATTGACAAGTAGAGTCATTACAAAATGACAAAAGATTTGATGTATTCAAAGATATCATGGCTCTAAACTGATTTTTCTTTGACAGATGTGACAAAGACTGGGAAGACATGATTGGAGACAAGTCCCAATGTTTAATGCGTGCTCCGTAGGAGAATGAGACGACGGGATGCTGACCGGGGGGACATGGACGATGGCTAACAGGGCGGGAAACGGGTGATGGAGCCAGATCGCAGCAGGTTCTGTAAGGTAGAGGAGTAGGAAACTGGTACCCAGTTATAGTCTTGGGGGGCGGGCAAGGAATACAGCAGAAATAGAGTTACAGGAAACTCAGAAAATACGGCTGTTTGTGAGGTGGAACAGATGGAGAGTGTGCCCCCATAAAGAAGAGGTCGCAACACCTCGAACTTGGGGAATGGAGGAACCTGAGGGAAGATCTTTGTCTAAGAATAGTACAAGTCTGTTGAATAGTCTCCTTTCCTCAGACAAAATCAGCGGGACAGTGTGACTCATTAGTGAGCTATTTTTATCATAGGACATGACCAAAGGTGAGTATAATTCCCTAAAATGACCTGGTTAAAAAAAAAAAAACAAAAAACAAAAAAACAAAACAACTAAGATGCTTTGTTGACACCCAAGGGAGGCCTGTCCCTTTCTGAACAGAAACAGGAAGAGTGAATGGGAGGGAGGGGCAAAGAGGTGGAGGGAAGGCATGGGAGGAGAGGAGGGGAAACTGTGGCCCAGGTGTAAAATAAACAAGTAAATTTAATTAATAATAATAATAATAAAAAAAAGCTTGGCTCCTTCCCAACAGATTCCTGGAAGGCTACCATTTTTATCCTCAGAAACTAAGGTCAATGGCCCCACCCTATGTGGATCAACAGTTCCTTTATTTTTGGACCCCAAGAGATCAGTTTAAAATGTTCACTGAAGGATTGGGAATGGGGCTCAGCGGTGGAGAGCCTGCCTAGCATGTGTGAGACACTGGCATGGGGGAAAGGAAGCAGCAATGGAGTGAAGCATCTTGGGAAGACTGCAGTTTTAGGTCATTTAAAGACTCAGGTTTATTCTTTGAACAACTCCTCATAACAGTACCGTGAAGTAGATTCCAAGCTGTAGTTATTCCATATTAAAAGGTCACCTTTATTTTCCCAAATTAATTGCACATCAGTTACTTTATTGCAGATGTGTGATTTGGTTTCCATGTCAATCTTTTTTTAAAGTTTATTTATTTTTAATTTTATGAGCATTGGTGTTTTGCCTGAACGTGTGTCTGTGTGAGTGTATTGGAGCCCCTGGAACTGGAGTTACAGGCAGTTGGGAGCTGCCATGTGGGTGTTAGGAATTAAACCTGGTCCTCTGAAAGAGCAGCCAGTGCTCTTAACCACTGGGCCATCTCTCCAGCCCTCAGGCCAATCTTTTACAGGAGGAAACAACAACGCTTAAATATGTATTTCAATAAAACTTGACACAGGTTGAGCATCGCTGAAATGCTCGGGTTCAAAAATGCTCAGATTTACAGTTTTTTAGATTTTGGAGTATTTATCTATTCATAGTGAGATACCCTGAGGAAAGGATCCAAATTTAAATGTGAAACTCAATTATGTTCTTTGTGTGCCTTATGCCCGCAGAGCTTAAATAATAGAGTTTCACATTACATAATTTTCCAGTGGTGGTGTAATTGTCGGTGCTTGGAGGAGTTTGGATTTGGGATTTTTGGGTAAGGGATGTTTAACCTGTATATTTTCTACCCTTTCCTAGAGACATATTGAATGAGCACCAGACCCCAGTGATCTCTCTGTTCAGGAGAATTATTTATGGACTAACCCACCCACGTGAGTCCAGCCTACATCTCAGTCTGATGCTCAGGAAGAGCCCGCACCATAAATAGCAGGAGGAAATCTAGATCCTACACAAAAGACTTCATCACGGACCGAGGAAAAGGTATTAAGTAACAGACATGTTTCCAGGCCCCGCTTATTTATGATGCGTGTTAAAAAGCCTGGGCCGGTTTTGAATGAGCTGTGTGTTGGGACCTCCTGCTACATGAAGAGGAAAGTAAGAATTATTTTGTAAGTCAATAGTACTCTTCTATTTTCTCGGCCTGATCGCCTGTCGAGGCCGCTGATCCTGACTTACAGCCATCGAGAGGGGACTGCATGTCATCAGTCCGGTCTGAAGCTTATTATTGTTGGTAGCTGTTCCCGATACTGTCTGGATTTGTACATAACAAATTGTCTCATTTGATGTCATTTGTTGCCCCAACATTTGGCTGTCCAATGACTCAATTCAATTCTTTCCCAATCTGCTTTTATTATAGACCCTATAGGTCAGGACATACATCCTACAAGACTTCAGACTGGAGTCACAAGTCTCCAGGTGCCAGTCACTCACCCTTCCGACTGGCTGGCTATAATTTGGGGTTCCCACAATTCCTAACTCCACTTTCATAATCTCCTAAAGTGGCTCACAGAACTCAGGAAAACTTGATACTTGTGTTTACTGTACTGGTTTACTGTAAAGGACACACGTGATTGGCCAGAAAAAGAGAAGCATGGGACAAGGTTCAGAAGGGTCCTAAGCCCAAGTGTTTCTGTCCCCATGAAATGGAATGGAATACTTTTCCAGCAGATGGATGCTTTCCCCAATCTGGAAGCTTCCAGAATCCTACTTTCAAAGAGTTACTAGTTTCTTCTGCAGCCCCATCTCCTCCCTGCTGATGGAGGAGAAAGGGTTGACATTCCTCAGCTGACCAACTCATCCTGAGATTTCCCAGGGACCCTGCCCCATCACTGCGTAGCATAAACTTACTTGTAACAGAAAGAGGTTCACTATGAACAATGGGAAACTCTCCTCCCACTTAAGACCTTCCAAGGTCCTCAGTAGATCTGAGCTAGGAACCAGGGACAAGACCTCTCCCACTGCAGCCACCTGGTTCTCCACAGAGGCTGGACAGGAGAGGGGTATTGCTCAAGTATAGGTATGTCTGGGCTGCTAATAAAGGCGCTTGTGGGCATGGTTTCTGGAGAGACTGCCTGAAGATTCTGTTTTCTAGGCCGAGACTACTGCAGCCCGTCACAGGGTGAAGAATATCATCAGCCTTTGTAGGAAGTTTTCTTGTCGGACTATCTTTGGATCACCAACTTACAAATAACAACATGTAGACTTACTATTAATTATGAAAGCTTGGTCTTAGCACAAGCTTTTCCCCACCTAGTTCAAATTAACCTGTCTCTATGAATCTACATTCTGCCATGTGGTTCAGCTACCTCTGCTCTCTACCATGTGACCGACTTCTTCGGGGTCTCCAGGCGTATCTCTGCCTCACTTCTTCCCAGAGTTCTCTCTCTCCCCAGAAATCCTGCCTATTCTCTGATGCCTAGTGACTGGGCCATTCAGCTCTTTATTACACCAGTCACAGCAGCACATCTTCACACAGGGTACAAATATCCCATGACAAGCCTTGGCAGCCTATGAGCTAATACACCAGCATAGCTCCCAAGGAGTTCTGAGAGTCTGGACCTGCACACAGCTGCTCCTGGTTCACCTGGACCCCAGGTCTAAGGCTGCCAAAACAGTGCACATTTTCTCCTGACTTCCTGTTTGACCTTGGCCACGAGGTCAATAGCAAGGATGTCTTCTGCACAGAGCTGGGCAGGCAGTTGCTGGTGAGACACTCTTGCACAAGTTCTTTTTGTGTCAAATTATGGAGGTCTTACTGTGGGCACAGCTCTGGCAGAGCCTCTCAAGACAGTTCTCCTTATGCATGAGAGCCTCCCTGTTGTGCTTTGGATGTGAAATGCCCTTCAGAGGCTCAGGTTTTTGAGCTCCGGCTTCCCAGCTGGTGATGTTGTTTTGGAAGATTGGAGTCTTTAGGAGCTGATGTAGTATTGTCATCTGTCAATCTGTTTGTGTTGATTTCATTGGTTAATAAAGAAACTGCCTTGGCCCATTTGATAGGCCAGCCCTTAGGTGGGTGGAGTAGACACCCTCTCAGTCCTCCCACCCTGAGCTATGGTACATGGGGGCTTCTGTTCACTCTTAAAACACCTGGACCAGTGAACAGACTTAGACTAACCGCTGGTTCGAAACCCTCAATTTCAAGAGTCAAGGGTGGGGCTGTGTTCTATTCTGCAGAGTGCTGGCATGGTAGTTGGCATGGTAGGCACTCAGTAAACAACTCTTCAGTGAAGAATTCTCACTTTCAAATTACAGGTAACTCACAGGGCAGTCCTTTCTGCTCCAGCCCTGTTTGTTATGGCCTCGGGTATGGGATGAGCCTTATCCAGTCCTGGCTGATGGGCGCAGGAACAACCCATAGTGCCATTGGTCAGAAGATGCTTTTCACTCACTAATTTTCATAACTCTGTTTACTTGGGAGGAAATCTATTCCAGATGTGCCAGGTTCATTAACATTGAACTCATCACCACGTGACACCCTAACAGATTCTGATGGCCATGAAGTCCTTCTTCACAAAACAGGCACTTGCCAGCTATAAATGAGCATAAGACCTCAGCTTGCATTTGGGTCCCAATTTAGACTCAGCAAAGATGGGGGGGCTGAGGGGTGAAGCTTGGCAACTCCATTGTCTTCTCTTTGCTGAGGCATAAATGGGATTTCAAAGACCTTGGAACGTAGGTTTTCTCATGATATGATGCATGTCACAGTGTCATGGTGTTAGCCACTAAAAGGGCAAGGAAACCAGGCTCTCCCAAGTCCTACAAGTCCTTCAGTCCATTGGAGAAAGAACTCAGGGATGGCACAGAGGGGAAAAAGGGCGTTAGAGAAGAGTGAGCACGCAGGCACACATTTGCATACAGATACACACCCCAAACTAGAACAACCTAATGACCCACCCACCCACCAGGACACAAAAGTGTGCTGAGCCCTCCAGCAAGCTAAGAGCTGAGCTCACCCTCTCTCCCCGCTCCTCTCCCTCTGCTTCTCTCTACCCACCCTTCTTTCTCTGACATCAGGGTATTTTTTGGCACAAGAAGATGCCTCCTCGTTCCATTGAATTAACTCAACACCGCAAAACTAACTCAAAGCGATCTGTAAGAATATTTTATGGCTCAGAAAATGTGTGTACAAGGGTGGTTCTCTGAAACTGTTGGGAAACACTGTCTTGGCACAGGGATTTGCTCCCTCCGCTAGCTCCGTATGTTGCAATTTATTTGTTTCTGAGGCTGTTGCCATCTGTGGCTTGGGAAGATCCAAGAGGAACACAGTGCCATTTATTCTTGAATATTCAATACTCATTGCCGAGTGTATAGTTCACGAAATAGCAGACAAATGAATGAATAACTCTCTCCATAATGCTTCTGTATTAATCAGACTTTCAGATCCGACCACATAGACTTAGATACACATAGAGACAACATGGGCCAACATGGAATGGAGAGAAGGAGAAAGGAAAAGAAAGGCAAGACAAGGCTCCTATTTTTTTTAAAATATTTATTTATTTATTATGTATACAATATTCTGTCTGTGTGTATGCCCGAAGGCCAGAAGAGGGCGCCAGACCTCTTTACAGATGGTTGTGAGCCACCATGTGGTTGCTGGGAATTGAACTCAGGACCTTTGGAAGAGCAGGCAATGCTCTTAACCACTGAGCCATCTCTCCAGCCCGAGGCTCCTATTTCTTGAAGAGTCCATGAGTGCAACTACAGAATTTTAAACTCAAGTGCCAGCAACATGCTCTCAACAGAGCTCTCCATTAATATCCATCGACTGTTTTACCTCCGTGTTAGAGCCTTTCCAGGTGACAAAGCCCTGAAAACTTGACATATCTCTGCTTTCCAAGGATGCCATCAATATAACACCAGCAACACAAACAGCCACGTGTGCTAACACTATGGCAGCGCCCAAACACCGCTCAGTGATCAAGGACACTGTGTCTTTGCGGAAGTTCAAAGTCAAGGGCACCTAAGGGTAAGGAGTAAAGCGCTAGTGTGCTTTTTAAACCTGTGTTTTCTCCGTATGCGATTGGATTTCTTTAGTCATTCTGAAAACCACATATTTGCTAGACCACAGCCAAGCTTGGATGTAGAAGCATCGGCCTCTGTCTGGAAGGAGGGGAAAGATGATGTCATCGCTAGCTGTTAAGGGCTGGAGGGATTACAAGATTTGGAGTGGGATTTGAATAAACCTCTGGGGCTAAGAAAACTGGGGCTGCTGGCGGCCTCTTCACCTGCCCAGAAACGCCTCCTGCCTGCAAACTATAACAACTGTCCTCTTGGCTGGGACGCCAACAGCTTGCTTTGGGTCATTTTTTCCACCCTGAGTTTCAAGGGATTTTTACCACAGACCTTGATTCTCCCCACCCTGCTTTTATGCAAATCTTTCTGACGTTATTTCAGAGGGCGAGCAGTCTGAAGTGTTGGAGGGGTCTTAATGGAGTGGTAGGTCTCCTTGGCAGCTTCGGAGCGACGGTGGAGAAGCAATTATGGAAGCGAGGAGTGGGCCACAGCCATTTAGGGATCACTTCAGCCCTCAGAGGGCTGCACAGCTGTGTTTGGCTTACTTAGTCATGTGAGGCTGCAAACCAAGACTGCCATTTGAGTTATTTCATAGCAATGGAGCAGACTTTGGTGTGTCTGATGTGTGCAAAGTTCCTACTCAATCGAGTGTCGATTTGTAGAATTAATAGAGCTTTCTCACCAGCAGGTACTCTTAGTCCTGCAAAAATCCACTCGAGAACAAATGTTGGTGTTGACCCTCACTTCTGCTGAGCCAGGCTGGTGCAACCTTTTCAGAATGTCCTCCAGGAGAGGGATGGTCCCATGAGAGATCTGTGGATGTGTTCATCTCTGTGTTTGTGTTCTGAAGGTCACTGCAGGTGCCAGGCACCCTGGTACTGCTCACGCTGTCACGCTGAGGGGCCACCTGAACTTGCAGCGTTCCAGCTCTGACTTTATCACCCAGTGAGAAAAGGACATTCGCTTTTCCTGCAAGGCAAGCTTGTGCCCACGCCAGAATCACCGAGAGACAAAGACACAGCTTTATCCTGTTCGGTTCTCACACTCCGACAGGTTCTTGTCTATGTTCAACATCCCTTCTCTGTCTCTCTCTGACAGCATAGCAGGAAAAGGCATGGTCTCTGCCTCCCACTTCCGTGACCGTGTACAGTCTCACCCTGAGAGGTCAAGCCTCAATCCACAGCACTCAGACCCTTTGCATCCACAGCCCTCACACTTGGTGATATGAAGTGTCATTCCCCCACCCCAAAGTTTATATCTCCCTTGAACCATGGAATGTGACCTTACTGGGGGAAAGGTTCCTTTAGTAGTCACTTGCCTCATTACCATGACAAAACACCTGACAGGAGAAACTATAAGGGGAGCGTTTATTTTGGTCCCCAGCTCCAGGGTGCTATCCATCATTGCGGGGAAACACATGGAAGGAGCTTGAGGCGACTGTTCACATTGTGTCTACAGTCGGAAACAAAGAGAGATGAAGGCTGCTGTTTGTTCCATTTCCCCTCCTTATTCAGCCAGTGATCCTGCCCTATGGGATGGTGGCACTCATAATTAAGACGGATCTGCCCTCCTCTGTCAGCCCAGTCTAGAGAATGTCTCCCAGGCACACTCAGAGGCTGACCTTATCTAGATAATCCTTCACAGGTGTGCCTGGAGGCTGGCTTCCAGGGAAGTCCTGATTGTGTTGACAATATTAACCATCACAGGTTCAGTGTCGGTGTACCTCATTAAGATGGGGTCACACAGGACGGGGAGCAAATGAATAGCGGCTGTATAAAAAGGTAGGAGAGGATTCACGGAGTCGGGAGGAAGGCACTGTAGAGCCGAAACTGCCTGGTTTAGCTGTAAGCTAAGGGACACTGGGAGCCATAGAGGTTAGGAAAAGTCAAGGAGGATTCTCTGCAGCCTGAGAAAGTCCAGCTCCAATGACACCTTTACTTCTGGTTTCTAGTCTCGATAGTGAGGAAGTAAACACTGGAGTCTTCACTACCGAGTCAGGGGTAATTTGCTATAGCGGCTGTAGAAACGAACATACCAGCCTTGATTTTTCTGTCTTTCCCCATCACACAGTCCCCCTGGCCAGGGTGTCTTAGCTTGAGATCTTTATCTCAAAAGAGAAAGGCGCTTGGCTACAGGTGAGTTCCTGGGGAGGCCATGCCAGGAAGACGGTGAAGAAAATAAACCTGAGAGGGAGTTTTAATTGACTGTTAGCACCATGAACCACCAGAGGCTCAGTCCTACTGGGCTTTCTGGGGAGCAACGGAGAGTTAATTCCAAATACATCTGACCCAGGAGTGGAGCAGCTACATACTGAAGCTCACCTTAGGTAGGAGGCTGTCTCTGGCTACCCCTGTATCCTTAGCACCTTAGTTTTGCCAGTGCCTGAGAAAGTTCTGGGGGAGGAAAAGCCCTGGTAAGCTGTAGGCAGGAAGAGAGTGTTCTTTTCACAGGGACCAGGTGAAGGCCAAGGGAATTCAGGGTTCAGCAAGCAGGGTGTCTACTGCCACCAGCTCCTGCAGAACTTGTCTTCGTCGACCTAGGCCTGGGAACTGGGCTCTGTCGTTTCTTGCCTACAGATTCTCAGTGTCCCCTATCGTCTGCCCCTCAGAAAACATCTTTACACTAGGCTGTCTCCAGAATCTCAACTACTTCCATTTCTTGTCTATTCTAACTGGCAGAGAGACAGGGACATGGAGTTTTCCAAAGGCCTATGGCTCTCTACATGGAGCAAGGCCAGCAGCCTTTGTACTCTTATATGGATGGGATTCTCCAGTAAAATTCTTATGGCACAGGGTAAGGCCATCCTCAGTTTGTCTGCATATATTGCCAAAAGGCTTTCCAGAAAGTTTCTCCGGCTCACATTTCCCATGAGTTCTGCTAACTTCCAATTGTATTCTGTGACTTCCTACCCTACATAAATTAGGTTGTGGTGTAGATATGGTTTGCTGCTTCAAGATTCAGGACACAATCATGGGTATAATGGCGTTAAAGTTGTGAGACCTTTAATAGCTGGGACCTAGTGGGAAGTAACTAGGTCATCGGAGGAGCTGCCCTACCAAGATACTAACCTAACCTTGTGTTCTTTTGGGGAAGCTGGCTCATGGACCGCCCCACACTGCATCCCTTTCCTTTCCTGTGCCATGTTGTGACTTTATGGAAAGGACTCTTACCAAAGGCTGAACTGATCCTGCAATTCCAATTGCTGGCTAAATCCCTGTTTGTAAAGCACCCAGCTTGAAGTATTTCGCTATAGCAACAGAAAACAAACGGATACAACGAGTACCACCTTCCTTCTTTTCTTTCTCCTATGTTATACCTTTCACTGATTACATTCTGTCCTTTTATATAAAGTTCATGGCTTGAGTTCTTGTATAACATTAATCGGCGTTCCTTTGATCTGTCCATCTGTTGATATTTGTAGTCCTTTAAATATTGTCCAAGCGGTGCTAGAATTGCATTGCTTCCTTGATGGGGCCATGTTCCCAGCCTAGGAGCTCATGATTTAGAATGCGCATTGAGGACTGATGGAGACAGCAGGTCATTAAATGGGGACATAGCTAGTTGACTGGAGAACTTCTACAAATCTTCTAGCTTTGGAGTTCCTTTGTGCACCCTCTTCCCCATCATCTTATCCACCCCCTGCATGCTCTGTCTACCATCTTTTCAGTTAAGTAAGTTAACTTCCTCCCCCCAGAGACTTCCATCTTTCTCTTGCACCTTCTGGAATTCCTCTATGTTTTCTCCACTGTCCTAGAATCCTTTTCTCTGTCTCTGTTGTCCTGGGTCAGCGTTACTAGTGTGCAGGTCGCCTATCTCCCTGCCCCTACCTTTAACTGACTCCTTATCTACACCCTCTCTGTAGCCTCCCACAGAGAAAACAAGGACAGAAACAGCATCTACATGAGAGATCTTAGTTTCCCCCCAGATTGCCAGTTCAAATTATCCAGAATGGAGTTGACTGGATATTGCTAAGCTCATGCTATAGCTAACTATACTTTATGCATTAAGGATTGGAGAGACTATCAGGGGCATTCACTTCCGGTTATCAGCCTGGATCTTGCCCCAGTGATTCCAGGCACACTCTTGAGCCTCTTGGGTTGTTTTGAGGTAGCATGGCTCCAATTATCTTTGCAGCTTTCCCGTCAGACTATATAAAAAAAAAATCTTAACTCTGTCCACTTCATTCACTATCTCCCCCCCTCCCATTTCCCGTCATGTAAAAATCTGCTGGCCCTCTTCTATTTTAGGGGGTGTGCCTACTCTTCTCTCCAAACACTTCACACTTTTATGACTCCACTTGTGAGCTGTGCGGCCAGGGAAAGTGATTCAAACAGTTTGCACCTAGTTTCCCTGCACATAAAGTGCAAAGCAGTGAAACTTGCCCCGTTGAGGTTTGCAGCGTCGAGTTTTAAAAGCTAATGCATGCAAAGGCACGAGGCCAGCGCTCTGCCTATGAATGGCTTTAAAGTAGAAATGGGCTATCAGCATGATGGCCTGGTGAGGGCTTAAGAAGAGAGCAAAGCAGGGTCCTGGACCACTGTGAACGGACAATTGCAAAGTGCTCTGGCCTCAAGATACCAATGAGATTATCTATGTCATACATAGATAAGGTGTACTTATCTTTAGCTTCTTCTTTGTTTTGTTTTTTGAGACAGGTTTTTGGGTTTTCTTATTTTTTTATTTTATTTTATTTTATTTTTATTGTAAGAACGCTGGCTGTCCTGGAACTCCCTTTGTAGACCAGGCTGGCCTCGAACTCACAGAGATCCACCTGTCTCTGCCTCCCAATTGCTGGGATTGAAGGTGTGAGCCACCAACACCCAGCCCCCTGAAGCTTCTTAAACTTCAATGTACATTATAGTTACATGGAAACAACCTAAATGGCGGGTCCTAATTTGGTGTGTGGGGAGCAGACTCTATAGTCTGTGTTCCCTGCAAGCGCTTTGGTGACCGCCCCCCCCCACACAGTGCCAGCACGTGGAGGTACTTGTGCGCTAGGACCAATAGGAAATTTACTCTTATTGTGGGTACTATAAAAATAATATTGGAAAACACTACAGAGAAATTATCTTGGAGTCTCACTCTGAGCTGTCTCCACAAGGGATCGCTACTCACCTCCTGGCAGCCTAGGAAGTCAGGCCTGATTTGATCCAGGAAGCCGAGGGCTAAACCGACTCCCTCTGGCTATGCAGGAACACTGTGCACTTCACAAATCCTGACAAATCCTCAGCTCAACCTTTCAAGGCCCCCACAGGGCTGGGGTGCTGCTGGGCATTATCTGCATGTCTGCGCTGGTTTTCCCAGCCCTTGGGGCTCCCGGTTTGGCGCCTCTCTCCCAGACCACCAGGGACCTGACATCCCCACCTCTTCCCTGGGGTATCTGATTTCACTCTGCAGCCACTGGTTTTAGATTTCTTTTCCTTGGAAGACAGGGACAGCTGGGAATGTGGCTCTCATCCTGTCTGGGTTTTCCCCTGACAAGTGGCAGTAGTGGCAGGATATGAGGTGCTTGAAGCCCACTCATGATGCTATTATCACCACGAACAGAGTCAGCAATGGCAGGAACAGGTGCAGAGAGGCCCTGGTTTCATTTGCAGGCAAATGGGAGCGGCCAGCCAGGAGAGCGCAGAAATCACAGATTTGAGGGAAAACAACCAAGTGAGAGGAGAGACTAAGAGGTGGAACTCAGAGTTTTCAGGACCTGAATCCATTCTGTGTGACATTACAGTGATGGGGCGGCAATGAAACAATTCTGTGGAGGTCACCATGACATGAGGAACTGTTTTCAAGGGGGGCAGCTTTAGGAGGGGTGAGAACCACTGCCTTAAATGCACAGCGCCAACAGTGAGCCCCGATCTCACCTACAGGCGTTGGTTCTTTCAGCTCTGTCAGCCTTGGTCATCCAGAAAGGCAAGATGGCCACCAGATAATCTGGGAAAGTGGGTGTATGAGTGAGTCTGTGGCAACTTTCTTAACCCACTCAGTTTTCCTATCAAACTAAAATTGCTCAAAATGGCTCTTCACTTTGTTAAAGCGGACATAAAAACTAACCTCATTGGGCTACTATACTTACCCAAGCACAGAAAATACACAAAGCCCTGGAAGTTGGTCTAAAATGATGCAAAACCCATGAAATAAATGTCTACATTCCTCCAAATAACCCAACTGCAACACCGCTGGGGGTGGGTTAGAATGAATTATCACTGGCTTCCTACAGACATTCCTCCCCTTCTTGATACCTGTCACCAGAGACGTACCCCTGTACACAGTTTATGCATTTCTGCATGCAACAGAAATAATATCTTTCCAGTGTCTCTCCATATTGTGCCCTTTCAGTCGGTTGCTTCCTATGCTTGCCCCCCAGCTACCACTAAAGTCAGACTGACGCTTCTTGTGCCCCCAGAACCATAGTAATAAAACACAGACAGGGACGTCAGACCCATGCCATATCTGTAGAAATGTGGACGAGAAGAAGTGTATTCAGACAGAAGGGTCCTCTCACCTCCCATCTCAGGCCTAAACATGGGGAAGGGTGCGGGTGTAGAGACAGAGACCCAATGACTGTTGACCCAGCACTCCAGAGGTTGTAGCCCAGCCTTGGGAGAGCCCTTTGCTTGTTTTGGTGAACACCATTTCAAATGGGCATGCTGGGAGTGAACCCTCGCCGATAGCTTACTGAAGTGAATGGTATTCACCTGGCTCTTATTATAAAAGTAAAATGTGCACGTGGAAATAATCATTTAACTGGAAAGGTATGATATAAATACTCAAAATCATGTTTCATGATCCCCAACCCAGGCACTCTTTTTAATGGAAGCAGTATTATGTGTTTATGGTTGTCCCCCGCCCCCAGGAGTCAATTGTCTACTTTAAACGGCATATTTATACTGTTTATTGGTTCATCAGCTTTAAGGAGAAACTATTGAATGTTGCTTTGCAAAACTAAAAATTGCGACTCGTTTTAAACTCCCTTACAACTTTAATTGGCCTTTTTATTTCTTAATTCTGTTTGCTACTTTTATGCCTTAAAAATACACACTTTGTCGGGTGGTGGTGGTGCACGCCTTTAATCCCAGCACTCTGGAGGCAGAGGCAGGCGGATCTCTGTGAGTTCGAGGCCAGCCTGGTCTAGAAGAGCTAGTTCCAGGACAGGAACCAAAAAAAAAAAAACAAACAAACAAACAAAAAAAAAAAAACACCACTTTGCACAGTGTCATTAAACAGTTCCCCTTCCACCAGGTAACACAAGAAAACACCCCCTCCTTTCCTATCCCGTTCTCTTCCCCCTAACTTCTGGTGACATGACTCCTTTTCTGTGTCCAAGGTCAGCCATTTTGTCATTATCTGCTGTAATCATAAACGGAGTTTCACATGCTGTATCTGTAGAAATTTTATTTTTCAGAAGTCAAAAGAGCATTCGCAGTGACCGTGAAAACATTTATTGGCAGTGGATGCCATCACTGTCTCTTGACACTCATAACAAGCTCAGCCCATAGAGGGGTTTGCTTCATTTTGACATCACGACGCTATGTATTCCCTGACAATTCTAATTGCTTTTCTGTTTTCTTGTTGACCAGAGAGATGTATAATAGGCAATGCCATCCTGTGTGCTGCCGAAGGGTCAGATCTGGAAAGAAAGTGATTGTGTAGCTGCCGACAGATAGACAGAGGCTTGTGGTTCCTGACTTCCCAACTATGGCCCTTGTGCATTCTCTCTCTTCCTCACTCCCTCCCTGTAGTAAATGTCAGTCATGCCCTTCAGTCCTTCTGCCTCCTCAAACTCGTAATATACAGCAGGGTTGGCTCTGGGATTCCAAAGCTGTACTTAGTTTCTGTGTTGTATATTTGCTGGGGCACAATATGAATGCCAGGGTAATGACTGGGGGCTCATCATTGACCCAAGGAAAGGAGGGATATTAGTAATTGATATTAGTAATTATGATAACTGTAAAACTCCTTATAATAAATATTTTATGGGAGCTTGTGATTTTAATTAATACCAAACTTACCAGAAGACGGGGGGGGGGGGGGGGGGGCGGCATAGAGCAGACACGAGGTCTCCATAGGGAATGAACGCCTTGATATTTCCAGACACTCTCCACTTTCTAACAACACAAATGCTATCAGTTCCCCTACATTGACTGTGGTGTCTTAATAAATCAAATTATCAAAGGCTCCTAAGTGTAGAAAAAGCGAAATGAAAACAAGTGAAGCAAGCATAGATTGCTGCTCCAACATCAAAGAACCCAAACCATAAATCCATAACATTCGCTTTCAAATGCCGATGATGAAAAATATGGAATGAGTTTCTAAGATTTAATTTTAAGGCTGCAGAAGTATGTGAAAACAGAAGAGAAATGCTGAGAAGCAGAAACCAGAGCAGAGGGCGCTTCGTTTTAGAATTCTTAGCTTCTCCAGGGAGCTAAAGAGCTTACGTCCATAATGGCTGGAAACCAAAGCAGAGCTTGCAGACTCCATCATGGCTGGACACCATGGCAGTTTGCAAGTTCCTTTCTGTAGCAAGTCCAATCATTCAGCCCCAGCTAGCAAATCAGAAACCCAGGCGGTGTGTAACACATTATTAAATTTATGCAAGAGCTCTGAATTCATCAAGGAAAATAAAAAAAGGTGTTAAATACCATGCGTGATTTACTGGAAATCAAACCATCCAGTGTTAAATTGATTTTCAAATCTCTGGTTCCCTTTTGTGTCAAGTCTTACTCATAGTAGTAGAGTCTGGTCTTTTGGTTGTTTGTTTTTGCTTTTTGGTTAGATAACTGTCATTCTCCTTTTGACAACATCCCAGTTTCCTTCCAGGGAATGGGAACTCACTTTCCTGATTGTGTGTCATCTTGATGGGCCGCGCAGTCCCCTCACTTTCTAGACCTTCAAGCTGAAGGGGCTCCACCTGCCTCTTTCCAGCCTGCCACAGAGCAATCCATGTGCGGGCCACACAGGCCCATTCAGTGGGATACTTTCCACAGCCTCGGAAAGTCAAGTGAAGAATGCCAGGGTCTGTGGGCACGAGGACTTGTTTTCCTCTATCGACAGGCCTCGAGTTCCCTTTAGTTCTACCCATTTTCCAAATCCAATGTCTGCCTCTCTGTTGGTCTGTCCCCAGTCACCCAGCAGACCCTTTTTTTTTGTTTGTTTGTTTATTTCAGTTTTTATCAAAGAAAGTCCGATGGGCATATTCATTCAAAGGGGAAAAATTCTGTATATCTATTACTTGAGGCATTAAGGGGACAGAGACATGAATCCTGACCACAGACCCACTGTTTACAGAGATTGTTGGGTAAATAGACAAGTTTATTGGGATCTAGGAGGCATTACGACAGAAATAAAAGTCACAGAGGGAGAAGCCAAGAGTTCCACTTAGGGTATCTAGACAACGCCTTAGAGAGGAAGAAGAGAATGAGTGGTTCTCAAAGAAAAAAAAAAGAGAGTTGTAAAAAAAAAATCCTTCAGTCTTCTGGAAGAAACTGCACACGTGAGGGTTGAGCTTTGTTGGAGAGCCAGGCCACTCCTGGGAACTTCTGGGAGAGCCAGAGCACTGGGTAGGTCACGTTTCCAGGAGAATCAGACCACTCACAAGAGCTTCTGGCAATCAGGCATGGGCTGAGTGGACTTCACCATGAAAAACTGTGTAAAACAAATGGTCTTTGAAAAATATTTATTTTTGTTTGTGTGTCTGTTGAGTGTATGTCAGATAAGTGTGTGAGCCCATGGAGGCCAGAGCGGGAATGGAGTCTCCTGGAGCTGGGGTTGCAAGTGGTTTTGAGCTGCCACGTGGGTGCTTGGATCTGAACTCAGGTCTCTAAAAGAGCAACAAGTGCTCTTTGTAGCATTCACATTTATACATTTATGGCTCATTTACACAACAAGTGCCGAACCATCTCTCCAGGCCCCAAAATTATCCTTCTAAATCTCATGGAACACCAATTTCAGGCTTTAGAAGAATGTCGCTAGGTCTAAATGTTGATACTCAGAATATTTCAACATTACTTACTATCAGGAGACAGTTCTTCAGGGATCTATCCCAACCTCTACACCCTGAGACACTGACTGTTCTTTGTTTCAGACTATCTGTTTAATGAGGTGTGTGTAGTGGACAGCCTTGGAAAATTAAGACACAGTGTCTCCTAGGATAGCAAAGGGCACAAAACATCAAACATTCATTCAATGCTCAGCTCCAAACTAGGTCCTACAAAAGATAAGAACCAAGAATAAAGCATCCCTAGTATATCTAGGGAGAGGTAGCCAATGCAAGAAAACAGAGTCCAAATATGTTTATAGGTAGTCAAAGTCAGGCATGGTAGTATACTCCTTTAATCCCAACACTTGGAAGATAGAGGCAGGAGGATCTCTAAGTTCAAGATCGTCGTTGTCTACATAGAGAATTCCAGGCTAAGCAGGGCTATTGCTGACAATGATCTACTGACTCTTCAACTTCGATTAAAAATATTTTCTTTTCCCCTAATGGTTATCACCTTCTGGAAGCTTGATTTCTACTGTGGCCATGTTGAGGTGGGAGTATCTTTAAGAAGTGAAGCCTAGCCGGGCGGTGGTGGCGCACGCCTTTAATCCCAGCACTCGGGAGGCAGAGACAGGCGGATCTTTGTGAGTTCGAGACCAGCCTGGTCTACAAGAGCTAGTTCCAGGCCAGGCTCCGTAGCTCCAGAGAAACCCTGTCTCGAAAAACAAAACAAACAAACAAACAAAAAAAAAAAAAAAAAAAACAAGAAAAAAAAGAAGTGAAGCCTAGAGGAAGCTAATTGGGTCACAGGGGCACCACTCTCAGAAAGAATTAATGTTGGCCTACAAGAGTAAATTAGCCTTCTTGAAAGCAGGCCCTGTAAAGAAAAGCCATGCCCACCCCCTGCCACGTTTGAGCTCTTCTCTGTGTGTCTGGTTCTGAAGAGACGTAAGGAAGTTGCTAGATAGATCTCAGCATGTAGCTGGGAAGTCACTTCTGTCAACTCCATCATCTCCACGCTCTTCTGGGTACCTGCCTCTCAGCATCACGTGTGTGTGTGTGTGTGTGTGTGTGTGTGTGTGTCCTTTGCCTCGAATCCTTTGCTCCTGACCATCTCTCATTCTCACATGGATGGGAATTTCAGACGAATCTGTCTATACCAGCTCCAATTCCCCTTCTCTGTGGAAGCTAAACCTCGCCTCTATGGGCATCATCCCAACAGTCTGTTATTTCTTCCTTATATCTTTAAGATTGCCCTCCTTACTGACTCTTCAACTTCAACTAATAATATTTTCCTTTCCCTAGTGAGCATCTGTAAGGGACTGGTGTTTTTGTTACCCCTAAATGCATACGGTGCATCCCTACCATTCAGTGTGACTGTCTTTAGAGACAGGACTTCTATAGAAGCCGTGAAACCTGAAAGAGGTCCTAGAGTGCCACTACACTCTGGCCAGATTTATATGCTTTTAAGAAGAGACAGACGAAAGCTAGTGCTGAGCCAGTTTTTCCTCTCCTCTTCTCTCTTCATACTCTGTGCACCCTCAGCAAGACCATGCTTAGGACATAGTAAGAAGGTCATGAAATTTAAAAAGTCAGAAATAAGCCCCTTCAGCAGTGATTCTCAACCTATAGGTCACGACCCCTTTGGGAGTCAACCTCCCTTTCACAGGAGTTGCCTAAGAGTACCAGAAAGCACAAATATTTGCATTATGATTTGTAACAATTTCAAAATTGCAGTTACGAAACAACAATGAAAGTAATTTCATGGTTGGGGTCACTACAACATGAGGAACTGTATTAAAGGATATCAGCATTAGGAAGATTGAGAAACACTGCCCTACAAGAATTTTAACTGATATATGGATCTAGCAAATTCTATTCTTTAAATTCAAGGTATCTCTCTTGGGCAGTGTCCCTTGGCTTCTAATTTTAATCTGAGCCTTCTTCCTTTGCCTCCTCAAATATCCTCTGCATATAATTCTATCCCTGAGTTATCACACTAACCACTTATTAGCCTTCTTCCCTGTCTATGATCTTCTAGGAAATCAAGACCAGGTCTCCTTTGAGTTTATGCTTCCAGTGACCAGTGCATTGCCTGGCACACGAGCAGTCTTGTGTTACAAAATGTTCCATGAACCTTCTCTTCTATGCAAATCATCGACCTCCTAATTATAAACCACAAAGCTTTCCTGTAATTACGGCCGTCTATTCATGAAGGCAGGAAAACAAATTGATGCAAGTTTAAACAGAAAGGGTGACAACTGGGAGAAAAACGTCCAACAGTTACGGCACGAGCTTTGAAACAAAGACCCAGGTGGACAAATATGGTGGGAATGTGTTGGCAGCAGCCATTTATTTAAAAGAAGTGCGAAAGGAAGTTCTGTAGGCAGAAGGAAAATAACACGAGATGGAAACATGGTAATACAGAAGGAATGTAGAAGAGGAAAAGGTAAACACTTGGGTAAAGCATAATAAATATTGACTGCCTAAAACAACAACAATAATATTTTGCGGGATGAAAAGTATGCAGAAATAAAACATATGACAACAATAACAACAGCCAAAGTAGAGCAAGTGGGTGCCTCCATCTGTCCAGGCTGCTGGGAGAAAATACCCCAAGCCAGGTGACTCCTAAATAACAGAAATATATATTTCACTATTCTGGAAGCTGGGAAGTCCAAGGCTAAGGCAGACGCAGAGTCTGGTGAGGACCAAGTTTCTGGCTCCCAGCTGATGATACCTTTGTATTGTGTCTTCCCACTGTAGAAGGGAAGAGGAGGCTTTTTCAGCCCTCTTAAGTCTGGGCATTAATTCCACTCCTGAGGCTTCTGCTTCCATGAAGGAATCACATTCCCAAGGTCCCAGTGCCATCATGCTAGAGGCAAGGATGTCAACAAAAGGATTTGGGGGGAGGGGATACAAATATTTAGACCATAGTGATGGTTTTAAATACAATAAGGCATTTTAATTGTCTGAGAAAAATTAATGGTACTAATTTATAGTAGATTCCAGTAAGTCAAGGATGCATATTTGTATCTCTGTAATAACCACAAAAAAAAAAAAAAATCAATTCTCGTGGTTTTCGTTGTTAGCCTAGACTTTAATGACTAAGCCATCTCTCCAGCTCAAAAAAAAAAAAAATTTAAAAATGTATAATGAACAAATAGGGAGTGGAAAATGGAGTAATTTTTAAAATTCTTAATTAATGACTAATGGAAGAAAAGACAAAAGATGAAAGAAAAATTTCAAAAACAGATGGAATGCAGGCTGGAGAGATGACTCAGTGGCTAAGAGCACTTTCAGCTCTTGGACTGGACCTTCATTTAGCTCCTGGCACCCAACTTGGGCATCTCACAACTGCCCGTAACTCCAGCTCTAGAGAATTGGATGCCTCTAGCCTTAGCGGGCACTTGCCCTCACTCTACACAAACACGAAAATAATCAAATAAATCTCTTTTAAATATTTAAAAGATGGTGCAAGTTGTAAATAAAGATGAAGAAGACAGCTTTGAACCCACATGGTTCAGCCTACAGATTTCCGAAAAGCAGAACAGGCCAGGCTGGGGAAGCCATGTGCTCATCATGCAGCAGGTTTACAGAGGCGAGAGGAAACCCACTGTGTCTCGGGAGGAAGATGAGTACCGCTGCAAATGAGCGTCCTAGCTCAGCGCCCTGACCGTGGGCTCTGGAGAGTGAAAACCTTTACAATAGACTCCACTTGCTGGGTTAATTTCAGGTCTGGTCCAACCTTCTGTTACAAGCAAATGACCCCTGACTGAAACAGCGGTCATGGTCAATAGGAACTGAGAAATATGGTCTCATTAGGTCAGACTCCAGGGAGAGAGAATGAGTATCTTGGACACAAAGCGTCGATCACAAGAATGCTTTCATATGCCAGATTTCGGCCATGACGGTTGTATATATTTTTAAAATGTCATATCTGTTTAAAGACCTCCATAATTACTCTTTAATTTTAAAAGCGAGGTGGCATTGCTTATAATTAATGGAATACTAAAAACTGTGAAAGAAAATGCCTTGGGCAAATAAACAGAAGAAAAACAAAGGCCCCTCGGTTGATTTTTCTACAATGGCCATCTGGTTTTGGAATTAGTATCTTGCCAATATACTAAAATATTTTCTATGTAAATCTCTGACATTCTTGCTGCATTTTCAATTAAAGCCTCTGAATTAAAACTCTGTGCCATGAGTCAGCAGTTAAAGCAAACATGTTTTTTCCATTTACCTTCCTTTGGGGAAACCTAGTCCCAAATGCAGAGCTGCCTGCCATCCTTTGGTTCTTTCCAGCAATCCAGATGTCCATAATTCTGGGGGTTACCACAGTGGTTTGCCCTGCCCTTCACCACCATCTTTCCCGTGTGTGCCCAGAACAGTTTCTCTTGCCGTTCCCTGTTTCCTACAAATACTTCCTCTTCACATGAGAAACATAACCTGCGTTCGAAGATCCTAGACGTGGAGACACTGTGTTCCTAGGTGGCTTCGCGAAGACACTGAATGAAGCCATGATGAGGGAAATGCTGGGTCTCCACAGCTCGTGTTAGAATTGGTGGTTCCATCCACTGAGCTGTAACACATGGACATCCTAAAAACTTCACCTTTGGAAGGTTAAGTTCCAAAAAGTCACATATACAAAAGTCATGAGGTCCATACAGACACTGTAAGAATATCCTCCACAGTGTGTACCCAAAGCCATCTGAACCCTCGGCATTTGGTTCACCCCAGCTAGAGACACGTCCTGTTGACTGTCTGTGGTAGATGTGGTTGGGGAAGTGCTAACAGTGGTGTCCTGGTGACCAATAGCCAGGCTGGAAAAATCTTCTCTTAAGCATTTCTAAAGGTAGTCCCAGGCCTTCTTCTGACACTCATGTCTGCACACATCTCACACACACACACACACACACACACACACACACACACACGAGAGAGAGAGAGAGAGAGAGAGAGAGAGAGACACACACACAGGAGAGAGACAGAGGTTAGTCTTCGCATGCCAATGACCACGGGATGAGATAAGCATAAACGAATCTAACCACATAGATAGCATTCTTCTGGAATACACAGGAGTTTGCAAATTAAGGGGAGGTAAAACGTATATTGAGAGGTTTGACCAAAATCAAATTACTCAGAAAAAAGATACACATCTGTATAATCTGCAAGAGCACAACACACTCTGGAAGCTATCAAAACCGACAACTTCTAAACAACCAGGCCTGTCTGGCATCCCAGAAAGAGCGAAGATGGCACTTGAAATCCCCAGGCCCAATTGTCTAATGCTGTCTACACTGACGCCAGTCTTCCCTACAGAAGCCAGCAACATCTTTACAGTCAAGAAAATGAGAAGTGTCGGTAGGGCTTGAGGTGAAATGAGTAAGCAGGCAAAAGTTGAGGTGAGGAATACATCAGACATTTCCGTGGTTTCTAAAGAATCTTTTCTCCCATTTTCACTGAAGCTGCATGAGGAAAATAGCATCTCTTCCACCAAGGAAAGTCATATTTCTCTTCTCTGAAGTTTTCTTGGAGGAGACTTATAGGAACCCATGGCCAGGTTGCTCATCAATAATCTCTTTTGGTGATTTCGATTTTAGAAATTGGCGAACCTGGTGACTCTCCTTTTGTGGAAAGCTTCGCATTTATTTCTGTGGCCTTTGGCTAGAGCTGAATATTAATAATTTGTTTACCCCTCCCATTGTAAATCCATTCATTCCACCAATTAATGAATAAAAATTCCACCAATAAATGAATTAAAAGTTATTGTTATGGCAATAAAGGAATTGATGGAAACAGAGGGGGCTTGTCAGTTTCCCATGACTAACAAATACCTGAGATAATGAAAATTTAAAAGAAAATGGCTCATGGGGTTGTGGGGAGAAGTTTGTCTGTGATCAATTGACCCTATTACCTTGGGGTTTGAAACATCATGTGGGGAATTGTGGTAGAGCAAACTGATCACCTCATAGGAACTGCAAAGCAAAAGCAAAAAGATCCCTCTTCTGTTAACCCCTCTGCAGGCACACTCCCATAACCTAAAAGTCTCCTAGTGGGCCCCACCTCTTAAAGGTTCACCTCCTCCCAAGCCGAAGAGCAAGCTTTTAACATGTTTGCCTCTGTGAATATTCCAGTCCGGATTACAGCAGAGAGTAGCTGGTGGGGGTGGTGGGAGTAGATTGTTCTCGGCTGGATTCAGTGATGGGAATCATCTCTAAGAAGATAATACTTGAACTGAAAGAGCCCACAGTTTGGGGAAAGAGAGTTCCACACTCAAGGAACAGCGTGTGCAGGGCCTCACTGCAGCAGAGAGAGATTCCTGCCCCCAAGGAAAGAACGAGCAGAAGGCAGTGGCGGTACTGAACCACAGTCATGTATGGCTGGGCCACAGGCAGGCCTTGGTTTGGAGAATGCACGTAAATTCAGAGGCTAGGGGAAACCAAAGAGGGACTTCCAGAAAGCGAATGACATACTGTGGGATTTCTGAAGTTCTTTTTGTTTTACTTCAAATGTTTTGTTTTTAGAAGACCACGTTGGGTGCACCTGAAGAATGGACTTAAAGCAGGAGGAGTGTAGAAGAGGAGATACTAGCAGGCTAAAGCAGATGTTCAGAAGGGAGAAAAACCTTGGCTCTCCTGTTCTGTGAGATAACATGAGCTTGTGGTAGAAGAACAAAAGCCGTGGCCAACCCGAGGTCTCAGAGCCTGTTAAAGTCAGTTCCCTTCAAGAGTAGAGGGTGGGCTGAGTTCATTCAGAAAGGAAACACCCTGTCTTATTATTTTAACTCCCCTGCATCATATATTTTATGAGTAGACTTTATATGCAATGAGTCTTTGTCAGCCCAACATGCTAACTTGGGTATTCCTAACTCTGTTTTGCAGAGAGAGAAAAAGCTTAGAAATTAAAATAACTAGTCTGGGATCACAAAAGTAATGGATGATAAATACTAAATTTGATCAAGTCTTTGCTCTCCCTGAGTGTGGGGAGAATGAGGAAAAGATGGGGGGGCAGAGATGATCCAAAAATAAACAAAATAAGACTATTACTATGTTTTATAAATGTTGCACCCATTAATGGTATAGCCATTACATAACAGATAATATAAAAAAAATCATCTCACTGTTTTCTCTGCTTTGAGGAGTGCCAAGCATAGACCACAAATTCATTTAAAATCTTTACTTCAAAAATTGTTTGACTGGAAGTGTGGTGTACTCCAACGTACAAAACACAGAAGCCCGTGATCTCCTTATTGTGAAGACAGAGTCAAGAAGATAGTTATAGGTCTGAGGCCAGCCTGCATAACAGGAGTTCCAGGTCAGCTGGGGCTACATACATACACCTTGTCCCAAACATCACCCACCATCACTACCATCACCCATACACACACACACACACACACACACGCACACACGCATACGTTTTTCGAGACAAGGTTTCTCTGTGCAGCCTTAGCTGTGCTAGAGTTCACTCTGTAGACCAAGCTGGCCTTGAACTCAGAGATCCAACTGCCTCTGCCTCCCAAGTGCTGGGATTAAAGGCGTGTACCAGCACACAAATTTTAAAAATGAAAATCAAGTATCAAGTACTCCTAAAAAGAAAGGAGGGAAGGTAGGAGAGATGTAAATGAGGTCTCACAGGGGGTAATGTCAGCCTTTTCCTGGCAATCAAGTCGAGGATGACTGATGAGAAAAGCCAACTACTTCAAGAAGGGAGTATCCTATGGGGTCACAATTAAGGCTCCCTCTGACTCTCCCCTAAACTTAGAGGTTTGCAAAAAGAGCATTGTGTAGTTCTGTTTTGTAAAGAAACAGCGACCCAGTATGAGTCCTTTGGAAGGTCAGGGCTAGGCCAGTGGCCGCTGGGATCTGGCTAAGATTCCCAAACACAGGCTATGTCCAAGGGCTCAGAGGGACAGACCCTGGCTCCATTCTGAAGGCGTCTGTGTACTCCCATTCTCTTCCAGTGACGGTATTTTTGACACCGTTGCTATGTTCTGTTTAGAATTCATAACTGTGGGCGGCAGGGGAGTCCCAGAGAAGGCAGGTCCCAGGAGACACAGCTGTCCATGGGCTAGGCGACCCACCGACTGGGTCAAAGCAAACTCTGCAGGCGATGGGCCAGACCTCTGACTGCTCCCCTGGGGAGCCCAGCCTGGCCCAGGCACCCTTCCCGATTCCACCCTGGCTGCGTCCTCCTCCAGCCCACAGGACACCTCTCCACTAGTGCTGGCACACAAAGCAGCACTGCCTCCCTTACTCCCGGAGAGCCTGGCCACCTTCCTCAGCTGCCCAAAGCGAGACAGCAGCTTCTGCCCCTCACATAGGACAGCTATGGATGCCCATAGCAAACCCCATGGAGAAGTAGAAGTTAGCATGAAATGCATATAATATATACCACTCGTGGTGTTGATTGCCATCACATAGTTAATGTACAACGTGTTCGGGTCTCACATATCCCAGGCTGGTCTCAAACTCCCTAAGTTATGTTGCTAAGTAGTCAGGGATATTGTTGAACTTCTGATTCTCCTGCCTTCATCTTCCAAATGCTGGCTTTCCAGGCGGGCACCACCACAAGCAATTTACATGGCAATGGGCGCTAGCTTCATGCTAGTTAAGCCTGTGTCTCCACTAATTGAACTGCATATCCAGATGAAAACATTGCTTCCTATTTAAATCCCTCAAACTGAAACTCAAGGCCATGAAGACAGCTGTCCGGGTGCACAGTGGTTGCTGAGAGTCAAGCTCGGATTTTGTTCTGGCTGAAGAGATGGTAAATGCGTCTCTTTTTTTGTGCACACAAGCACACACACACACATACCCGTACCAAACTTAGGTCACCAACACTGGGGCAGCATGGAGGGTACCTTCTTTTTAAGAGCTGAGAGCCCCAGCAAGAAGCAGATGCCTTTGTAAACACGAAATATTCCGAAAGGGATGCCTGCAGCCTCACTTCAGGATTCCTAACTCCCCCTTTTAGCTCCCCACACCCCCTGTATTCTCAGGGCCCCAGAGCAAATCAGGAGGCCAAAGAGTAGAGCTGGGGAGGCCATGTTCCCTGGGGTAATTAACCCTGAGCTGCCTGCAGGTGCTACACAGGTGGTCTCAGGCCCCAGCGATGACCTAGGAAAAGCCCAAGGGATCCTTCAGCTGCAACCAATCCCACAGGCTGCCAGCCTACCTGCTTGACAGAGTCCAGGTTTCACTTATTAAACATATTAATCTGAAGTTAACAATTTGTGCTTGTTCCACTAAACAGAAAGACTGTAAGGAGGAGAATCTGATCTGATGGGAAGGCTTAACCCTGATGGTCTAAGCGGCCTCCATATCCTGCCTCTGAAGTTGCTGGAAGTCACGGGACTGCCGGTAGAAGCGGGAGAGTCAGAAGGTAAACCTAGCTGGAGTTAAAGAAACACAAACAAAAGCCATCCCCTTTCTAGCCTAAGCTTACCATGTGACTCTGAGGACATTGCTTACTGCAGTGACAGCATTTTAAACAGCTGCCCAGAGGGCTTTTAAATAGACTTGATGTAATTCAATGATTTATGGAGCATGGGTTACCAAAATATTAAAGTTTTGAAATGTCCCTAAACCAACCCAGGCCCCCCACACTACCCACTCTGAACCAAGTGCTTCTCCTGCTGCTGAAGTCTGCCTCTTAGGGTTTCTTTAAAAAAAAAAATGCAGCTGCTCTGAATAAGGGTCCAGAGAAAGAGAAACAGCTTTGATGAATAGAGATGACCTTTCATATAAAAACACACTCTCTTGGTCTTCAACAACTCAGTCCACTGAATGTGCCAATCTTCCAGCTACAAGTTAGGCACTTATTCTTCAACTGTGTAGCAATTCTTAAGAATTCAGGGAAATTGCAGTGGGATCAAGAAATTAATCTGGTTAATAAAATACCCCGAGACCACTACTTTATAAAATAAGCCACAAGCATGTAAACATGTTACAGCCTTAATCAATAACCGCCTCAAATATGACGTGCTAAAAAGCACACTGAAGTCTGAAACTGGCGAATATGTTCATCTTCCCGTTCCACTCTCGTCATTACACTGGCGTGAGTGACCTCCTTTTCCTAATCCTTCTGTGTCCTCGGGACTCTAAGGGAATGCTATGAACCAAGGTTGGGCTCAGGGATTTCTGACAGTTTTGTTTATGTCAAAAATAACGAAGGACGACAGGCTATCACATTTAGACATGTAACATGATCGTTTGCTTCGGGCCTTCCTGCTAAGATTAATTTGGAGACAGCAAAGAGGAAGGAGAGAGGAGGAGGAAGTGACTTTAGAGAAGGTGTGTGGGGGGGGAGGTCTATTAAATGCTTACCTTAGAGGCCAGAGAGAGGGACTGGAGAGATGGCTTCGCCATGGGACAGTACTTGCCATTCACCATGTATGGATCCCCCAAACCGGAGTAAAAGTGGAAGAAGGGAGCTGCCTCTGTTAAAGCTGTTCTCTGACCTCCACACATGCACAAGGCCACAGCCCTCTCCCCTCAATACCCACAATATACTCACAAACACTACTACTAACAACAGCCGCAAGGACTGTAACATTTCACCTTAAATGTAGGGGAGAGGCCTGGCAGGATGGTCAATGGTTTTTATTCACTTAGCCAATGGGCAGAAAACAATTGAATGAAGTTTTATCTTAGTTTTTGTTGTGTCTTCCTCATATTTTAAGTGCATATTTTATTAAAGAACATTACAGCACAATGCACTAATGATAATGCCTCAAGTGGGCAAGAAAGTAAGAAAGACCACCTTCTTCCGGGCAATTTTCCTACTCACCATCCTCAATACCATCACGGCACTGTAGGGAACCTCGAAGGTGGCTCAAGACACCCCAAGATCAAGTTTTCAGCAAAAAGATTTATTTGCACCAGGGGCACAAAGGGCAGGGAATAAGAGACAAAGACATGAGAGACAGGAAAAGGAGAAGGGGAAGGGAACGAGGGAAAGGGGGCTGCCTCTGGATAGAGAGGAGACAGATGTGACCCATAGGCAAATGGTGGTTTATAAAGGCAAAATGGGAAGCCAGGCAGTGGTGGCGCACGCCTTTAATCCTAGCACTTGGGAAGCAGAGGCAGGCGGATCTCTGTGAGTCTGAGGCCAGCCTGGTTTACCAGAACTAGTTCTAGGACAGGCGCCAAAGCTACAGAGAAACCCTGTCTCGAAAAACAAAAACAAAACAACAACAAAGTAGTTGCTTCCCTGACTATAGCAGCTACTGCGGCCCTCTACCTAGACTCCACTGCAGGCAGAGCCTAGGCTGTTGTTGTCGAATGGCATGTGAAGGTCCTCAGTTGAGTCTTTTTCCTGGACCCACCAGCAGACATCACCTCATCTCAGGTCCCAATTCCTAGCAGCTATCTACACCCAGGGACCAGGTACTGGTGCAGAGATCTGAAAACCTGACCCCCGTCCCTCGAGGCAGGCTAACCCTGAAGGGCCAGCTAGCCCTGTAGCTGTTTAATCCTCCCCAACCTAAGTGAGTTCTGTTTCCTTAACTGTGTGGATCAACTCAGTGTTGATCTGAACAGACTTCTGCCAGAAGCTCTCTCACAGTGTGCTTCCCTGGGAACCTGAGCTAAAACCTCACCTCACAGGACCAACTGTCCTCTGCGGGGTCACTTTCCCTCAACCTCTCAGTCTATCCCTCTCCTGCTTTCAAGGAGCAAACCAGTGCAGCTGTGCAGTTGAGGGTCCGTCTAGGTGCCTTCTCAGGCACTCAGTTTGCAGTTCAAGAAAGTGTTCAACAGAAAAGGAAGGATGGCAGGGATGGGCTGGTAGGGAAGAAAAACTGATAGCAGCCAGTCTGGCCATCTTAGAGTGAGCAGTCACTCTCCTAGGAAACCACAGGAGGCAGCGTAGGCCCAGGAGTGTGCAGATTGCAGTGTATAAAGAAGACAGGGAACTCTGGCTTTCTTGGAAAGGACAGGGATGGGAGGACCTTGGGCAACTGAGGACAGGCTGAGCACAGGGCTCAGAGAGAGGTTAAAGGCCACATCACAACAAATCTCGTTTCGTAGATTTCAACTGGTGATTCTGGAACGGAGGCAGCCGTCCAGCCCTAAATAGTTCAGAATGCTCCATGCTCTACCTCACAAGGCAAATGAGATAAAACGTGAAAGATGGATGGGTACAAAGATAGTTCAGTTGCTAACAGCTAACCACCGTCCAGCTGAAAATGTTTAGACATTCAGTGGATTGTGACTGACGGGCTTCCTCCTGTTAAGACAGCAAGTTACAATTTGTTTCTCCAAGGTAGCTTACAGTTCACTCATGTACAGAGAAATCTCTAGAAAGGCCTTCACAGCCTGGGCCTAGTCATGACTTGACAATTTTTTTCTTTTAATTTTTTGAGACAGGGTTTCTCTGTGTAGCTTTGGAACCTGTCCTGGAATTCACCCTGTAGACCAGGCTGGCCTCGAACTCACAGGTATCCGCCTGCCTCTGCCTTCTGAGTGCTGGGATTAAAGGTATGCACCACTACCACCACCCAGTGGCATTGACAATTCTAACAGCTTGCCGGAGCCTCTATTTCTTCATCTGGGAAATGGGAATGATAAGCATTGCACATTTTTTATCACCCAGAATCGCACACACACACTATGGCAAAGCTCATGTTCCTACCTCCTCAAAACCAAGAACCCACACTGCTTTGCCAACACTCCCAAAGCCACTCAGAGCGGCAGTCCAGAAGGCATGTCCACGGTAACACTCAGTACTTAGCGCACTCGGGTAGCATCTACCCGGGACTCCTCGCTAAGGTTTCCTGAAGTAGGGTAGGGAGGATAATCCCAGGGCTTCACTGATGTTGACATTCTTGGCGACGGGCTTTGAAGGCAAGGGTTTTCTCTTTTGTAAAAGAGTGACGTGAGATAAGAGCTTGCAGGGATTTTCTTGGAGCTCTAGAGAAAACGGGGTGGGGGGGGCTAGAAATTGAGTCAGCTGGGCCTAGCACAGCAGTTCCTAACCACTAAGCCAACTGGCTGGGCGGGGAGGGGGCCAGCAGATGATTGCTTAGCCCTCCATTTTAATCCCTTCCAGCAGAAAGCATCTGAAGAACAAACCAGGCTGTACGCGCTCTCGGTTTGGATAAAGAGGTAAAACCTCAGGGTCCCGCTCCAAAGCAAACTGGTAATTTTTCCCTTTTGTTGCATTCCAAGTGCATATGCACTTTCCGCCTGCTCTCGGGCCGTAACATCCTCGCAGAGGCTATGGCTTATGACCTGTCATCACCTTCCCGATCAGCCCGGAAAGTACGAAAAGTATGATGTGAGAGTTTTTCCTCCCTCGAAGCCAGTCTTAAGGAATGAGCCCTTTTCAGAGGAAAAGCAGGCTTGTTGAAGGGCCAATACACCGTGGGTTGATTTTAACCCCGTGCGATGCAATAGTAATTATGTATATATGATTTCTGTTTAAGAAAGGGCTGAGGAGAGCCGGGAGTTGCCTGGCTTGGGTTTAAAGGTTGTGTGAAACAAAACAAAGGGATACAGTTCTTTGGGGAGAAAAGAAATCAAAAAAGAAAAGAAAGCTCCCCTAGGTTTTGGAGACGGCAATAAAGAAAGTGAAGGTGTGTGGTGTCATGCCAGAAGCAAGGTCTGAAACCACAGCCCTCCGTGTACGTTATGACTCTCACCGTGGTTGACAATGACTGGCGCAGGGTATGAAATAATAGTGCCCCACGCACCTGGCATCCCCTTATGTGAACAGGAAGCCAGGTTCTTTTGAATCCTGATCATTTGCTTCCTGCTGAAGACCATCCATGACGGAGCTGAGATTATACAAGCCTATTGTCCAATTTCCTTTTATTTTCCTTTCCCAGGGTCACTTGCTTCCATCAGGGAAAGCTGGCAGCCGTCCTCTGATAGGCTCAAGTGGTTGCAGTCAAGCACAATAATGCCTGCAAAGGCTGCGTGCTCGTGTTGCGCTCAGGGGTTGGTGGGGAAGGAAGCGACCATTGACTGGCAAGTGTGCGCACAAGTACAAACAGCCCCGCCAAGCTCCGTTTGCTCAGTGGCAGACACACAGACTGGAGTCATCCGCTGTCATCAAGGGTCCAAGTGACAGGATAGCACATCTGCCTCCCAAGGAGCTCCTTGGAAATGTTTCAAAGGGATTGGCTGCCGCAAGAGAGGAGAAGAATGAGAGGATTGCCTGGGCATCGGCTCCTCCGTGGTCTGTTTTCTAAGGCGTCTTGACCTTGGAGGGGAGATGACTGATCTGCTTGAGCCTGAGAAGATCTACATCAGTCCGTGTCATCTGTCAGCCCGCATACTCTTAGCAGTCTCAGAGACATCCTGGAGAGAATTTTGTTTCATGGGTATCATGCATACTTTTCCATGGATTGATTTCAAGATGGGATTCTAATTTCTGCATTAGCCTTCTGATTTTTAAATATTGTGTTGGTAAGAAGCCAACTCATTTGAATGTCCACTAACTGCAACTTCAGTTGATACAACTCAGCTGATCCCTAGTAAGACATCACCACACCTGCCAGGACCTCTCTTGACTGCTCATCCAAAGGCCACAGACCTTGTGACTGGCCTGGACCATAAACACATTGCGTGCTCTACTGACTCCTTTAAGCAAAAAATAATAGTGAGAACAGTTTTTCTCATGTCCAGATATAGAGATATGGGCCATATTACATATAACAGGTTCAATTATAACTATTTAATCACAGATACCACTATGTCTGCTTATTCCTATCTTTGGGCGACCACTTACCTGAACCCTTCCTAGCCCCTGATTATGTGAAATCTAAAACCCCATTGTTGGGCGTGAAGATACAACACTCCTCTTGATCTTTGTAAACATATACACACAGGCAAGTGCATTGGAGTTCTAGCTAAAAGAATTTACTCTGCACAGTCATCAAAGCCCTGACCTCACCGCTGCCTTGGTTGGCTCTGTAGGTGTCAGGTGGACACAGAGAGAAGCCTTTGGAAGCCTAACTAAGACCTTCCCAGATGTACTGTGTAAGACAGGAGGCAGAGGCTGAGCTGAGCCACCTCCGGGCAACCAGGTGACAGGGCAAGGAGTGTCTGCAACGCTTGGAGAACCAAGTTAGATGAATGACAGGATGAAGAATGGAGAAGAGAGGTGCTTGAGAGGACGAGGGGCACCATGCCTTACTGGTCCCTTGACCTGTAAAAGAAGCGCTAGACTAGCGGTTCCCAACCTGTGGGTCATGACCCCTTTGGGGTCTCATATCAGATATCCTACATAACACATATTTACATTATGATTCATAACAGTTGCAAAATTACAGTTGTGGAATAGCAACTATGAAATCGTTTTATGGTCCGGGGTCACCGCAACTTGAGGAGCTTTATTAAAGGGCCTCCACCTTAGGAAGGTTGGGAACCACTGCTCTAGACAGCTCTGACTCCATCTGGCAGATATCACTCACTCTCCTCACAGCCTGCCTCCCCGTGCTTGCTCAGCCTTTAGCAGGTCCCTCTCCATCTATGTTTCTTCTTCCCCTCCTGTCTCTCCCTCCTATTGCCATATTTTTTGATCCGAGGCTGCCTGTCTCGCTACCCCCCCACACACACACACACACCCCATCCCCGTGGACTGGTGAGTGGAAGTCACTTGGAGGTCAGTTAGGAGAACGGGACCCTGAGGACTCAGCCAGAAGGTGAGGTTAAAAGAGCAGACAGATGGCCAGGGTGTGTGTTGGGGGAGGGGCTGTCCGTGAGTGCTGGCTCATGTGTAGAGAACACAGAACAGTGGTGAGGCAAAACTGCCTGTACTCTCATCGAGAGACCAGTGAGGCAGATGGCACTACCCCCTCCAGCACTAGGGAGGCATCTCAGCCTCTCACTCTGAAGTGCTGTGGGATGCTGGGATCCAGGTTACCTCCAGTCTTCTCTCATAGTCCCTACTACTACCCATGCTTGTTTTGTGCTTGGGTGAGACCTCTCCCCAGGGCTCCAGGGGTTCTGGCTTCCATCTCCCCACTTGCAGTGCGGTCCTCCGTGGAGCTAGGGAACTGCGAGCCCAGCATGAACTCCAGAGCTCAGCTTCTGGCTTCTTGGCTCTTCCTGCTCCTCAACATGGCCCCCTATTGCTTTCCAAGTTACTGCTTTTTTGACTGCCAATGGGGCTTTTGTAAGAAATAGCCTCAGATGCACTAATCCAAGTCATGCAAAAGTGAGGCTGGCCTGTGGACAGTGTTCTTGTCTGCTTCTCTGCTGGGAAGTCGAGGTTCTACTGGCTCTAGGGTGTGGCTTTTCCTGTCTCTAGACATACTCTGGGAGTCTAGAATTTATATGAGGAGAACTTCTTTTTATTTCATTTATTTATTTTTACATGTACGGATGTTTTGCCTATAAGTACATCTGACATCTTGGTGCCCGTGGAGGCCAGAAGAGGGCGTCAAATCTCCTGGGACTGGAGTTCCAGACAGTTGTGAGCAGTCGTGTAAATTCTGGCAACTGAACCTGGGTCCTCTGGGGAAAGCAGTCGTCTAAACTATTAAGCCATTTCTCCAGTTATGAGGACTTTTTAACCTAGGCAAGGTTTAGAATTCCAAAAGTCTGTGTGTGAGGAGAGAGACCACGGACACTAAAAGCCTCTCCCTCCCTCCCTCTCTCCCTGTCTCCCTCCCTTTTTCTCTCCCTCCCTCCCTCCCCATTCCACATCCTGCCCACCCTTCTAGGGGAGAGCAGTCATCACATGGGTCTGAGCCACTTACGTTAGAACCCCAGTGCCACTAATGGGGAGGCCTCTTCCATCACAGCCACTTGTCCAGCAGAGGGTGAGTGTTTGCAGCATATGGGCCCTGGGCATTCTGTACAGATCTGTGAAAAACTCAAACGAGTCTGAACCACAGACACCATTTGATGGGCAGTTGCTCTGCTTGTCGTTTCTCCTCCACGGAAGCAAACCCCACCAGAGCAGGACTTTATGGAAACCACTCTTCATTGTATCTCTGGTGCCTGGGACAGAATCTGGAACACGGAAGGTGCTCCGTGAGGGTCTGTGATGGAAATGCAAGCACAACCCCAACTCCTGCTGTGTCGTGACCGGAAGAGGCAGAAGCGCAAAGTCTGTCTGGGTTGTCCATCCATCCATTGGTTCCCAGAGCAACCACTTCTCCCCACCCTACTTCCAGATCACCCCTGCTTCTGCAACACCCCTTCTTTCCTCTTGTTTTTCTTGTGACTAACACAAGCGAGCCCATTCCCTCTCCGGTTCCAAACCACTGTCCATGCTGTTTTCCCCTCAGCTTGCCTCTAGTGAGAAAAGAAAAAACCCTCCCAGATGTGTGACTCAGAGAAATGGACTAAAATGTCATCCAAAGCCACAGGGAATTTCTCAGCATTGCACCACGAACACCGTGCTGAGAGTCCCGGCTTCAGTCAAGACAAGTTTTCAAAATCCAACACCCTGAAACCCCCTTCACCTCCTCCTGCGGTCCCTCCCACTTTTCCTGCTTCGTGGTTGCTGTACTTGGCCACCTTGGGTGAAGGTTCGCTTCCTTCCCATCACTGCGGGGGGGGGGGCGTGGGGGGCGGGGGGGTGAGAACTTCAGTCACTCCGCAGGACACGCCCCTCTGCCGCACCTCCCCTCCAGCAGCTGTAGCTCCCACTGCCCATTGAGGATGAAGAGACATCAGCCACAGCCGGGTTTCTCTATGGGCTCCTAGCCAAGGCGCCTCAAACTTCCGCTGCACCTGGAAACAGGACATGAAAAATACAGGTTAGAAAGGAGCCATACTGCTCCATTCAAAAGCCTCATTCATGAAATTTAAAACAAAGCAAAACAAAACCCTGCAGCACGCACGCTGCTCTGTTTAGCATGTTCTTTCTCTTTTCCTCTAGTATTTGGAGAACAGGTCCCAGTGCTTGCGTGTGAAAACACAGAGGAAGAGCCAGGGAAAGGGGGTGGGGAAGGGGGGCGGCCGAAGAAGGAAACCTCAGGCTCAGGCAAGCGAGCACAAAGAGGGCCCAGACACCCATGGAAGAGAGGTAATCCCGCACTCGCTTATGACAGGCAGCGACAGGTTGAGAAATTGCCATCCAGGTCACGGGAAGGTCACTGACAAGTTTTTCAGGTTTCCCGGTAGTAGAAAAATGACTGGGTCAGCTAAACTTCCAGCCACCCTGACTGAGAGAAGGCGAACCTGGCTCCTGCTGGACTTCTCTGAGGCAGGGACACTCTGGATAGAACGTCCATTGAGGCACGATGGAGCGTGATCAGCGGCAGGCATTCTTGTTGTCCAACTGGGGTTGTCAGAAAATCACAGGACCAAAGAAAGGAGAGTGTCTGCTCTCCTGATGGTAACAGCCCTTATCACCAGGGCTGGGATGAGGACAGTGCAGGATGCTGTCTTTAGAACAGGCAGAACCTCTAGAAGGGAACAAATAATCAAATCTCCCTCGTAAAGAAAGATTCCCCTGCTCTGGCTTCCTGTCCAGCACCCGGGGGACAAGGAGGAAGGAACATTTTCCTTTATCTTGCCTGTGCCTGCCTGAAGGTGTTTAATTTGTAATCAAACATGACTATACATGTATTGAAACCTTAATAGTATCCATTATGGGGTAGGTGGGTGTGTTTTGATTGTTGCTGTTTTGTTCGGTTTGGGGGTTTTTATTTTAGTTGTGACTCCCCCCCCACCCCACCCCCCCCGTGGTTTTGTTGTTGTTTTGTTTTGTTTATTTCTTTCTTTTCTTTTTTTCTGTTTTTTCTTTTTTGGTGTTTTCGTTGTTACTTTTTATTTATTTGTTTTATTTGAGACAAGGAAATGCTATGTAGCCCAGTCTGGTCTGGACGTTGTATTTCTCTTCTTTCAACCTCCCAGGTGCTAGATAGGCACATGCTACCCAGCCCAGCAAGGTATACTTTTTTTTAATGTCTTAAGCATCAATTAAAAGATAAATATTTAAAATGCAAGTCAGTATTGTGGCACACTTCTTTATCTGAGCACACAAGAGACGGGACAAGTGAAGGTCTAGGCTGGTCTGGTCTACAAAGGGAGTTTCAGGCTAGCCTCAAAAGGAACGAAGAAAGGAAGGTAAGTATCAAAAATGGCAAAAGGAATTTAAACTCTGTTCAGTCAACCTGCATTTGCTGAAACCTCCTATTACTCAGAAACCCTTACAGACTATTTAGGAGAAGAGAGAAATCTTTCTGGCTCACCAGCTTCCAAAGAATGGTAGAACTAGTTTTAGGAAGGAGGATGACCAGGAACTTGAACATGGCCAGAGCTGGAAGACCAGGGCATTGCAGGCTTCGGTCCAGCAGTGGGAGGCTCTTCAGCATCCATGCTTCTTTTCTGAGTCACATGACTCTCCGTTTTTCCAGACCCTACCTGAGGTTATCCTGAACAAAGGGAAAATAAATGAGTGAAGATACCGTGTACAGCCAGCTATCACCCTCATCTAGAAATGTGAGCTCTGGACCAGCACTTGGGAGGCAGAGGCAGGCAAATCTCTGAGTTTGAAACCAGCCTGGACTACAGAGTGAGTTCCAGGACAGCCAAGTCTACATAGAGAAACCCTGTCTCAAAAAAAAAAAAAAAAAAAAAAAAAAAACAGAAACAAAAATGCAAAAGAAAGAAAGAAAAGATAATGTGAGTTCATTTCAGTTAGATTTAAATAAAAAATATAAGGGGGAAAATCTCAGCAGAATACAAGTTCCTCCTGGGCTATTTCATCTGTGTGGAGGGTGGGGTGGGGGAAGTTAATGCAGAAAATCTCAAAAAGCAAAAAGCAAAAAAAAAAAAAAAAAAAAAAAGCCAGATTCCACAAAATGTACATATCTTCCCAATAGTCTTGAAGATATATTATCCTAATTTTCATAGTTATCTTAACCAAGTGTGCTACCCTACAGGGTTAGGTTTTGCTAGTCTTTCACTATTATGAACACACACACACATTCATCTTTTTATGATGATAGAGATCTTCCTATACCACAGTTCCATCACCACTAGATCCAATACATGAATTTAAGGGAGTACGTCCCCACAATGGCATCATGGGAATAAAAGAAATATCTATGGGTAGAACTGTTCCAAGTGCTAACAAATCAGTAAGAGCAGGCCTGAGTAGGAATCTAGACCCGTGCATGGTGGCTCACACCTATAAGCCCAGCACTCAGGAGAAAGCAGCAAGGAGAGATGCTGAGTTTGAGACCAGCCTGTGTCAAACTGTATCATAATGGAGATCCTGTCTCAAAGGAGAGAACAGAAGAGATAGAATGGGCATGTCAGAGACGGAAAAACACACAGCAGAGACAGGAAGGCAGTTCTCTTGTAAAGATAAGGCACCGTCTGCCAAATTTTGCAGACCTGGCAGCTTTGGTGCTCTGAGCGGCTGGTTTGGTGGATTCAAACATCACATTTTCCAGTGACTTTGGCTGTTGGGTGGAGCTCCAGGTGTGAATCAGAAAGACAGGAGCAAAATTTCAAGCAGGAATAGATACAAAAGTTAGCTAAAGATCCCGTTTTCAACTTGGATGTAAAAGGTATCTGTTACAAATATACGTATCAAAAAGCCTGCATGCCAAGGCCAGAGAAGGAAGCCGAAAATGCTGGGACTTTCCTCCTACCCTCTCGTCATAACTCACACTCTGCCACCCTCTGGGCACCCACTTCACAAACAAACTCCAGGTCTCTGTTCGCAACGAAATGCTGAAGTTATTGTAGCATTTATATATTCATAAATGGTTTAACGTGCCCAGCACCGTGCTAACATGTTTATTAGATTCCTGTTTTTGTTTTCATTTCGCTGACAAAATCCTCTGGTACCGTACCCGTGGCCCACGTCTCTGTAAAGCCTGTGGTTTTATTGCGCAATCTTGTATAGCCCAGCGAATCTGAGGAATGTATATGTTGTCGGACAGCAGAACCAACGCACTGTACTGTAGTATGTAAAACAGCCACACTTTATGAAAGTACCTGGCTCTTTAATCCCTGTGTGCTTCCCTCGGCCATTGTTTAGCTACCACATCCTACAAGTGAGAATCTATAAATTAAAATAATGCCCCAAACCAGAACCCTCTGGACTCCTCTGCCCTGCTTGTGGCTGAGTCAAATTTCTTAATGACTCTGCCCTGAAATGACTTCATGAAGCACCCACAGAACTCCGTCCTGCCCTTTGTCTTCAACTGTATACACCTTGTCCTTGCTGAAGACAGGCTACCTGCTAGAATCCTGATTGCTTCCCATTGCATGGCAGTTTTTCCCTTTTTCCATCATTACACGGTGTTAGCTGATTGTCGAGACTTCCTCCAAACTGGGCCCTTCCTGGGTAATTAAAGGAACAGCCCAGGAGGCTCACACAGATCTATGGGATGCACACACTCAAAAGGAGCCTGGTTGTGGGCTTGGCAGGCCCAGAGCTGCCTCTGGTCTGTTCTGGAAGGCTCCACTTCCTGCCGGACTGCAGATTTGTCTCAGCAGGAGCGACCAGAGAGCAACCTGCAGGAGGTGAGAAGAACAGGATGGAAATCAGACCCATGGCTACCAAGAAAACCACATTTTAACCACCACCATTTATGAAAGCTCTTCCTGGGGGAGTTTTATTATTCTTGCCTGGCTACCTAACACATGTCAGGTTTGCAGAGTTAAGGAAATCCCCCACTGGGTAAGCTTTATTTTACTTTAAAGAGGGAGATTTTAGTCCTTCCTGTTTCTAAACTCCAGGAGCTTTGTCTACATAAGAACACCACTGTGTGGCTCAGTTGAGACAACCTCACAATGAAAGGTGTAAATTATATTGCTCCAATGAGAGAGAGAGAGAGAGAGAGAGAGAGAGAGAGAGAGACTTGCCAAAAGAGGCAGTCAGCAGAATCCTACTGAAATCTGAAAGACTTCCTCCTTTCTTTCCTCTTCCTTTGGTATATCCCTCCCCACTCTTCTTGAAATTCATGGCCTCTTTTTTTCACTAATTGTTACTGCAAACATACATGCATATGTATATACATATATATATTCCAAAATATAACCTAGTTAGTCCACATAATGTTACTTGTATGTATGTTTTCAGGGTTGACTGTTTGGTACTGGACAACTGATTAGTACGCTCTTCCCTGGGGAGGGCCACCTCTCCCACTCCCAGCTTTCCTCGGTTGCCTGATTTGTTTAGGGATGAGACTTTGTGGTCTTCAGGCGTTTAGATGGTCATGTTGGTGAGTTTATGGGTACAGCTTGTGGTATCACTAGGAGACACAATCTCACACCAAACTCCCTGATCCTCTGGCTCTCACAATCTTTCCACCCACTCTTTCCCAAAATTTCCTGAGTCTTAGGCAAGGTGTGTTTTGTGAATGTCTGCATCGGGTCTGGGCTCCACAACTTGGCACTCTGTAGTCGTCTCCATCCATTACAAAAAGAAGTTTTCTTGATAAGAACTGAAGACTACACTTATTTGAGGGCCTAAGGGCGAATGTTTATAGATGGTTGTTAAAGATTGTGTTGGTTTCGTAAATTAATGGTTGTAGATGCTCCTCCAGTAAAGGTGACTTCACTAGCACTGGGTGGATAACTAGATTCCAGTACCGGGCAGCTTTTCCCTCCTGTTGAAGGGGTCTTAAGTCCAGTTAAAGAGCTGTTGGCTGCCAAGTATGTGTGCCACTGCTGCACCCTTAGGATTATTGAGTCACACTGGCCATTGATGTGGCTCATAGATACCACTTCATAGCTAGGTGGGACTGTTGGTTGCTTCCTGCCTTTGGAAGCTGGCATGGTGTCTTGTTCTATGAAAGCTAATTCTCAAGCAGGGGGCATTCAGCTCAGTTCCAGCTTGTGGTTGATGAGGGAGGTTTCTGAAGGACCTGGTATCTTCAGCAGTAGGAACTTACCTTCCACCTTTAAAAGGACAACAACAAGATGTGGTATGTTTTTGAAGAGCCCAGGGCCAAAAACTCACAACAGGGCTTCTCACGTCTGGTATTGGGGTTTTTGGTAACTGGTCTTTGGCACTGGGAAAAGTGTTGTCGTTCCAGATAAGAAAAGTTGGTTAAAACTACATATTGATACCCAGAATTATATGTCCTGTGGGTTTTCTTTCAAGTAAGCAGCTGACAGTATGAGCCTGTGTGTCTTTTTCAGATATCCTTATTGCTATTTTACAGACCTCCTTACTTCTTCTGAGTTTACCTCCCTCCTCTTCCCTATTGCTCCCACCAGATCACTTATATCCTGCTATTTCCTTCTTAATTGCTCCCAACCCCTCCCATCCAGGCAATGGCCCTGATTTCTATAGTTACCTCAGGTTCTGTACACACATCTGAAAATGTGGAGCTAGATGCCTCCAATGAGTGAGCACATGAAACCTCTGCCATGAAAGACTTTCTTTAACCCCTTAATTACAGCAGAACTCTGCGTGGTAAGTCAACGTGTCTAAGAACGTATTAGTCACTGTGGTAAAACACTGTGACCATGATAACTTATCAAAGAAAACATTCGATTTGACTTATAGGTTCAGAGTCCATGACAGTGGACCAAAGGCATGGAGCAAGCAACAGCTGAGAACTCACACCTGGAACCACAAGCAGGTGGCAGGAAGACACTGGGAATTTAATAGCACAAGTCTTGTGAAACCTCAAAGCCCCTCACCAAAATGACCCACCTCCCCAAACAAGGCCATGCTTCCCAAACAGTTCCACCAACTGGGGACCAAATATTCAAACGTATGAGCACACCAGTATGATGACCACAGAAAGTGTATTTCGTTTTTGTGAAATTTTCTAAGTCATTTTCTCCCCTCTCTTTGAGGTCCAAATTGTCAAAATAAAGAAGAAAACTTGCAGAAAGAGAAGAGAAAAACTTCTTGGATACTTAATTAATTCTGAACCATTATCATGGTTACAAGTTATCCTCCTCGGTCCACCTCTGCCTTTGGCTCAGCGGATGGAAGAGTTTTCAAATTTGTCCACAACACTGGCAGGAACTGATGCACCACTAGTCCTAGGGATCCCATCCAGAATTCTCCCTAGTTCGTTGGACAACTGTCTCTGTGAATGTCTGTGGCTGCTCCTTGGTGACTAGTAGGAAATTTCTGCCCCTGGTCCTTGGCCTGGGATTAGTTAAGTCCTGCTCTGAGCTCATGAAAGCTTCTGATAGCCCCTGGACCAACATCAGACTGACTTTTTCCTGAAAAGAATTTGGAAAAAGGAAGGGCCATCATTGGAGTGAAGACATTCTACTGAGGTGTCTCCTGGGTTGAGGGTGAGGGGGAGTGAGAACGGGTCAGCTGAGATGGGAGGTGCCTGGAAGGAACGGAATTGAAGCTAGGAACTCTAAAGTGGAGAAGAGCAAGCAGGATTGTAAATCTGTTGCATTCAAGAATTGGGGTCATTGAGACAGCTTAGTGGGTGAGGCATTGCCTTGCAAGCACAAGTGTGGTCCATTCCCAAATCCATGTTTTTAAAAAACAAAAACAACAACAAAACAAAACACATGTGCACACCTGTAATCCTAGACCTCGGGAAACTGAGTCAAGAAGGTGCTCATGAGGTTCAGTAACCCCTTCTATATAGTGAGAACAAGGTCATCCAAGACGACTTAGCAAGGCCTGTCTTAAAAAAAAAAATACAAGAGAGGAAGAAAAGAAAAAACTAAATAAAAGCAAGCAAACAGATAATTAGACAGATCTTGAAGAATGGGTAAGATTACTGTCAACAAGGCTTGGGGACTTCCCTGTAGGCTTGTTGACACTTACTCTCAAGTGTCAACAGCATCTCCCTGAAACTAATTACATTTCCAGGAACAAAGCTTTGACAGCTTCCTATCAGTGGACAGTTGAGGCCTAAATACGGAAAACAGATTCTTGCTGGGGCGGGGGTGGAGAGGAGATAAACACATCTAAAAGTTAAAGAAAAGCAACTCCATTTGGAAGGTAGTCTGTTTCCGTTCTCTGAATGCTTTGAACTGGGTTTTCAAGGTAGTTAACACAATGGAAAGTGTGTTTGGCTAGTTACCAACTATTAAAATTTGGGGCAAATTTGAGGGAAGTTGTATCCATCTATTTCTGATTCATTTGCATTCAATTAATCAAAACAATATTTCCATGTTATTTCATTTTAAATCAAAGAGGGATACTGTTCATCGTGGCTGTAAATGAAAATCCAGCCCTCAGGAGGCAGAGGCAGGAAGATCTCTATGAATTTGAGGCTAGGCTGATCTACAGAGAGTTAGTTCCAGGACAGCTAAGGCTACACAGAGAAACCCTGTTAAGTACCTATAACGTCTCCTGTGGTGTGCTGTGTCTCCAACAAAGACACTGGGTGGTCTAGCCTTGTCAAACGCCCTCACCACACTTATTCCACCATACACTAGAAGCCTCAGAGTTGTGCTAAGAGCAGACTTTTTTATCCATCTATTTATTTTACATCCCAACCACAGCCTCCTCTCCTCCATCCTCCCCTCCCAATCCCTCTCCCCCATTCCCCACCTCCCACCCTCCAATCCCTTCCTCTTCTGTCTACATCCAGGAAAGGGCAAGTCTCCTATGAGTACCAATAAAACGTGATATATCAAGTTGCAGTAAGACTAAGCACCTCCCCATATATCAAGGCTGGGCAAGGCCACCCAGTATGAGGAGTAGGGTCCCTAAAGCCAATAAAAGAGTCAGAGACAGCCTCTGTTCCAGAGGTTAGGAGTCCCGTAAGAGGACCGAGCTACACAACTGTAACACATACTTAGGTCAGTCTCATGTAGACTCCCTGGTCGTCTCTTTGAGTCACTCTGAGCCCAGGTTAGTTGGCTGTGTGAGCCTTCCCGTGGTGTCCTTGACCCCTCTGGCTCCTACGCTCCTTTCTCCTCCTCCTCCACAGGATTCCTGAACTCTGCCTGCTGTCTGGCTGTGGGTCTCTGCATCTGCAGATCTCCATCAGTTGCTGAGAGCCGAATTTTAAATGTCTTTTGATTTACAAAGCCTTGCTCACATCAAACAAACAGGAGACTAGGAAAGCACACTGTGTTTGTATTCTGCTTCCCATCTTGAGTTTTCATGGGATTCTCCAGCCAAGGGCCAGATTGATTACTTGGACTCAGGTCTCTTGAAGCCTAGTCCTTTCCTTTCTCGCAGGCATCTGCTGGGGACACACAGACTACAACAGCTGTAATCAATGTTTCCACAAGTTGTGGCGGTCATAAGAACTGCCTTGTTACATCGAAGACGAAAGTCTGTAAAAGCCCAGAGAGGTTTGCATCCAGCTAGCTCAGTAGCTTTTCTCGTCTATTTCTTGTTCTTATTCACTGTAGTGGCTTGAATGAGAGATGTCGCCCCAAAGGTTTCAGGCATCGGAACACTTGGCCCCCAGTTGGCGCTGCTGTTTGGGGTGGCTTAGGAGGCGAGGGATTGACAGAGAAAGCGGGCTTGACCCTGCAGGTCTTTGGGAGTACAAGTCTCCCTTGGCTTCCGGTTTGCTCTCTCTTTGTACTTGCGGTTGAAGATGTGAGCTCTCTGCTTCCTGTTCCTGTTACCATGCCTGATGCTTGCTGGCTGTTATGCCTCCCCAGCTTTGAGGGTCAGTTTTTTCCCCTCTGGCATCATAAGCCAAAGTAAACTTTCTTCCTCACATTGCTCTCAATCATGGTGTCTTATCACAGCAGTTACACTCATCAAAGCCTGAGGATAATGTGGGAAGCACTGGCAGGCCAAAGGAGTGTTGGTAAAATCATTTTAAAAAAAAAAAAGCACTTTATTAATTGTAAAGTTTTTATGTATGAGTCTCTTTGTCACAGCAAGAGATCCAAGAACAAAATCTTAAATTCAAGACACACCAAGAAATTATATCAGAGGATCAGCCAAAGGCTGGAATGGAGGAAAACCCAGTAAGGGTGTGGTGTTCAGATTATCAAGAGGAATCCTTCAAACACCAACAATGGAAACATTCATCACAACCAAGCCCAGACAGCAGACTGCTTTTATTAATCGCTACAGCTCTTCACTTCCCTTGGATCCAAAGAATTTGTCAGGAAACGTAGTGAAGCCCCAAATACCAGTACCTTTCTATTAAGATAAGTTTTATTGAGTTATATCTTACTTTTCTATTGCTGTGAAGGGGCACCATGACCAAGGTAACTTATACAAGGAAGCATACAGTAGGGGTCTTGCTTACAGTCTCTGAAGGTGAATCCATGACCATCATGGCAGGAACATGGCAACAGAAAAGCAGGCATGGTGCTGGAGCCATAGCTGAGAGCTTACATCTGACTTACAAGCATATGGCGGGGGAATGGGTGTGTGTGGGGGTGGTGGGGGTAAGGGGTGTGGAGACTTGCCTCTAGTAACACACTTCCTAATCCTTCCCCAAACAATTCTACCAACAGGGGACTGAGCGTTCAAACAAATGAGCTCATGGGCACAGCTCTCATTCAAATCTTCACAAGTTATAGTTACTATGCAATGAATTCCACCTTTTTAATGTTTATTTTTAAATTATTAATTACATGTGTGTAGATGCACATCTGAGTGCGGGTGCCTGCGGAGACCAGAAGAGGGCGTTGTATCACCTGGAGCTTGGGTTAGAGCTGCTGTGAACCAGCCCACCTGGGTATGGGGAACCGAACCCAGGTCCTCTCTGAAAGAGCAGGACTGCTCTTAATTGCTGAGCCATCATATTTAAATGCATATTTATGTATGTAATCACAAGACGGTCACTCAGTCATCACCACAACCCAGATCCTGAGCATCTCTGTCTTCCCAAGCCGCTTTTCCACACCACAGTGCAGCCCGTGTCTCACTTCGTCAGCTCCGGCCTCGAACGAGCCATGACTAATCTGGTTTCAGTTACTACGGCTTCGCTTTTTCTAGAATTCCCTCTAAGTGGAATCATACTTCACGCCATCTTCCACATCTGGCTTCTTTTTCACAAGCATGGCGCTTGGGAGAATTACTAGATGGTTGCCTGTGTCTGTGGTCAGTTTCTTTTTGATACGGAGAAGTACCACGGTGTAAGGAAATCCTCTAGCTAACTTATCTGCTCACCAGTTGAGAGATACTTGAATGGTTTTCAGCTCCTAGCTACTGTAAATAATATTTCTATAAACATTCACGCACACGTTTCTGTGCAGACACGTGTTTTTATTTCTTTTTCGTAAACATCGCAGAACTGAACTACTGGGTCTCAGGATAAGTTTACATTTCGTTTTGAAAAACTGCCACGCTGTTCTACAGAGGATGACACCATTTCTCCCGTTCCACCGGTGCCACAGGAGAGTTCCCGGTTCTCCACATCCTCACCAACACACGAGACCTAAAGTGCTTTTCATTTGGGTGGCTCCCTGGAATGAGATCTGCCTGTTGTTTCTAGCTTGCCCTTCCTCGACAGCGAGTGGTGCTGAGCAAGTTTTCATGTCCCTAGTTACCATTCCTACATCTTCCTTGGTGAACTGGTTGCCGCAACCTTTTACACATTTGTTTCTCGTGTATTACAGAGTTGTTATGTGTGTGTTCTAGCCACGCCTCTTACAACATACAACTGTTACAGCTTGCTCACATCTGTGGATAGCATTCCTTGAATCTTCTATACTTTCTCTCATTGTTTTGTCTACTTATTCTATATACATTAAGAGATTATATATTACAGTTTCTTCATGTAATGTGTCTCTATTTTTCCTTTTAGTTCATTCCCTCCGTTACTGGTTTAGGCATACAGAAAAATTACCATGGGGGGCTGGAGAGATGGCTCAGAGGTTAAGGGCATTGCCTGCTCTTCCAAAGGTCCTGAGTTCAATTCCCAGCAACCACATGGTGGCTCACAGCCATCTATAATGGGGTCTGGTGCCCTCTTCTGGCCTGCAATCATACACACAGACAGAATATTGTATACATAATAAATAAATAAATATTTAAAAAAAAAAAGAAAGAAAAAAAAGAAAAATTACCATGGTGGTGCAGAGGGCAGAGAGCCCTTGTCCAGCCTCAGTCCAGCTTCCTCTCAGCCTCTTCCATCTGTCACACTAAGTGATCAACAGTGTACATTACTGCTGACCCAGCGCCACTGCTTATTCCTTCCCCCAGTTGTTCCTGTCGCCCCTTTCTATTCCGTGACCCAGTTCAGCATTTGACATGACATTTCTTCATCCTGTCTAGGACAGTCTCTCAGACTTCCCTGTTTTAAATGACTTTGGAATTTTCAGATACTTTGTGGATGGTCCTGCAGCATGGGTGGGTCTGACTTTTTTCATGGTTACACTGGCATTGGAGGTTCAGGGAAGGAAGAAGCCACAAAGGCCAAGTGCCGTTCTTGCCCTACCACAGCAAAGGTCCATGTTCCTAGATTGCCGCTGACAACACCAACTGTGATTCCTGTAGCATCACCCATTCCTTCCTTTCCAAATTCCACTTTTTGTAAGGAAGTAGCTAAGCATAGCATACTCAATAGGAGGCTGGAAAACAAAACAAAAACAAAAACCAAGCAAACTCTCTGTGTGTGTGTGTGTGTGTGTGTGTGTGTGTGTGTGTGTGTGTGTGTGTGACTTCTTCGGGGACATTTGTCTGTTCTTACTGAATTTCCTTATTTATTTGAACATTTTATATCCATATTAATCTGTGGGTGTTTATTTTATACTTTAGGATATAATTCTGTTTATTCTGTTGCTCTTACTTTAGCCAACAGGAGCATTTTTATCATGATTCCCGTTCTGTCAGCCTTTTTATAAAAAAAAAAATTGTTTTGTTTTTTGAGACAGGGTTTCTCTGTGTAGCTTTGGAGCCTGGCTGGCCTTGAACTCACAGAGATCCGCCTGCCTCCTGAGTGCTGGGATTAAAGGCATGTGTCTCCAGTTCTGTCAGTCTTTCACAGGATGTATGTTTTTTGAGACAAGATCTCTCTATGTAATCTTTGCTGGCCTAGAACTCACTCTGTAGACCAGGCTGGCTTCCCACTCATAGAGATCCTCCTGCCTCTGCCTCCCAAGTGCAGGATCAAAGATCTGTACCACTATGGCCAGGTCTGTTTCACAGCTCCTAAACTCTTATTGGGTGAATACTTTCTTAGGATGGTTTTATTTTCCTGAAAAAGTTTCTCCTCTCTGGTTAGAAAATTTCCATTTTCAAAAGGGAACTTTTGCTAGCTATGCACCTGTCAGAGAATACAAACCCTTAGAAAACTAAACAAGGAGAGATCAAACAACCCAGTCAATAGTGGGCAAATGAAGAGATAGGTCTCAAAAGATGAAGTGAAGATGGCCAATAAACTGTGAAAATTTTTCAGCCTTATTTATCATCAGAGAACTGCAAATAAAAACTATATTGAGACTCCATCTCACTCCAGTCAGAATGGCAGTCATTTAGGAAACAAATAATGACAAATTTTGGCCACGATATGAACAAAAGGAAACCTATACGCTGTTGGTATCGATGTCTGATGTCCTTCTGTATGCTGTGAATATGTGTTCCTTTTATTGATTGATAAATAAAGATGCTTTGGCCTATAGTAGGGCAGAATATAGCTAGGCAAGAAAGCCAGGCTGAATAGAGGGAGAAAGAAGGCAGAGTCGGGAGAGATGCCAGTAGCTACCAGAGAATAAACATGCCAGGGTACCACCAGTAAGCCATGGGCCATGTAGTGATACATAGATGAGTAGAAATAGGTTAATTTAAATGTAAGAGCTAACTAGTAATAAACCTGAGCCATTGGTCAACCATTTATAATTAATATTAAGCCTCAGAGTGGTTATTTGGGAACTGGCAGGCAGGAGAGGAACATCCAGTTACAGGTATGAGTTGAATTACTCTAGTCGTTGTGGGGAATAGTTAAAAGTAGAACTACCATATGACCCAGCTATGCCACTGGTAAGCACTTACCCAACAGACTCTAAATCAACGTATCACAGAGAGCAGCCACATCAGAGCTCACTGCAGTTCCATTCACAGCATCTCAGTTATGGAGCCAGCTTAGGTATCTAACAGGAGAAAGAACAAACAAGGGCAGTACGACATATATGCCCAACAGAATCCACATTTCAGCCATAAAGAGGAATCAAGGGTGTCGTTTGCAGAAAACGGCACAACTGGAGATAATCATAGTTGGAGAATTGAGACAGCCTCGGGGAGCAGATGTCAACTGTTTTCTCCCTTTGTGGGTACTACATGCCATGCAGATGCATAAACGTATGTATGTGTGTATGACACAAAAACCTAAGGGAAGTTCTCTGGGAGACAAAGGGGACTGACGGGAGAGGAAAGGCGTGGGAGAGGGGGAAGGAAGGTAAATGCTCAAAGGACATTATAAACTAATATAAAAATTCCTTATGAAAACAGTTAATATAAAGAAATTTCTTCTTTTGTCTTTGGTGTTATTTCTCCTATGTGGTTCAATTTCCTAAGCTTATGAGACAGTCTACTTTAAAAGCCTAGGAAGTTTCTGGAAGGACTTTTGCCCTGATGGATGAGTTGAGATGCATGTTATCTTGATTATCTCACTCCAGTGTTCAAAAGCAATGACTGAGTCACCGTCAAATCAGAGCCTGTCCGAGCAGAAATCAACTGACCAGAGAGATTTGGGCTGGTTAGAAATATTTTCAAATGTCAAACTCGAATCTCCTCAAACCAACAGGAAATTAAAATCCGTTGCACACTCCTTTATCAAGATGGACAAGGCAGAATGAGTCAAAATGAGATGATGTATGCCAGACCTGACGAATGAGTTTGGTTTGCAAATGCATTGGCTACTTCCTATGACTCCTTTCTTCTTTCTCAGTTTCTCGTAAGCTTTTACAGATGCCGTTCTGTCGTTCCTCCCTCTGATCTTTCCCTTCATCATCTGTAATTTGCCCTTTTAATTCCTTCTTCTCATTAGAAAACAAGTCGTCAAGTTCCCATCATCTATAACATGCTATACCAGTTACCTTTCCCATTTCACTGACCAAATACCTGACAGGAAGCAGCGTAAGGGAGGAAGGGGTTATTTTGTCTTGAAGTTTGAGGGACACAGACCATCATGGTGGGGAACATATGGCTGCAGGAGCCTGACAGAGTTAGTCACATTGCGTCCACAGTCAGGAAACAGAGAGAGGACAGGCAGCAGATCTGAAACATCACACCTTAAGGGCCGCCCCCAATAACTCCCTTCCTCCAGCAAGGTTTAGCCTTCTAAAGCTTTCACACCTTCGAAAACAGCATAGCCAGCTGGGGACCAAATACTCAAACCTAAGAGCGGGTGGAAGGCATTTTATACTCAAACCACAAAGGGTACTGTAGTTCACCTCCTTTCAAGCTTTTGGTCATGAGTTAACACATTTTAGAGCAAAACCCAGCTTTCCATGGTAGCAAACCCCTTTAATCCCAGCTCTTGGGAAGCAGAGGCAGGCAGATTTCTGTGAGTTCAAGGCCAGGCTGGTCTTCAGATCTCGTTCCAGGCCAGTCAGAACTACATAGTGAAATCCAGTTTCCAGAAACGGCCGGTTGTGGGGATGCACGCCTTAAGTCACAGTACTCAGGGTGGAGAGACAGATGTGTCTCTGTGAGTTCCAGGCCACCCGGGGCCGCATAGTGAGACCCTGTTTCCCTTTTCTGTCACACTTCACTCAACAGTCCTGTTTGCTTGCTATTTGAGAAAGTCTCCCCATGTTGCTAAGAGTCTTGAACTGTGATCTCTACTCCTTAGCTTCCTGAATGCTAAAATTATTGTGTGCAATCATCTCTGACTCACAGATTAGTGTTTTTAGGCGGATGTAGCAGAATACTGTGCCCACGTGCCTTCAACAACACAAATTTGTTTTTTTATGGTTCTGGAACTAAGCTTCCTTCTGCTAAATGTGTGCAGCCTCCCTCTAATAAAGTGCCTAATGGCCCCACAGTCCCATAGCCCCGAACAGAAACCATGTTTTCAAGGAGATTTTTTTCAAGTGTATTGTTTCAAATACTTTTTTTCCCTTGCTAGAGATAGCATCCGTTCTCGAATAACGTTCTGAGGGAAAATACAAGTGTAATTCTCAGCAATTCCATTAAATATTCAATGGTGAGTTCCTCTTACCCACTCATGGCCACTTCAGGGTCCTCGCTACCTCTAGGTATTTCTGGAAGGGCATACCCAACTCCTAGATAGTTGCCAATTTACTCTAACTGCTAAATCTTCCATGTCTGTCATGCCCAACTCTATGTAGGCACTTCGTCTACTCCGTTCACAGCCAGCCTCTTTCTGCTCTAATGAACTATAGTCTGGGGCTGGAGAGATGGCTCAGAGGTTAAGAATACTATCTGCACTTCCAGAGGACCTAGGTTCAATTCCTAACAACCATCTATAACTCCAGTTCTAAGGGATCTTGAAGCCTCTTCTGGTCCCCTAGTGTACCGGGCACATAAGTGGTGCACTGATATATATGTAGGCAAAACACCCATGCACATAAAAATAAGATGAAATCTAAAAATTAAAAAAAGAACTATGATCCCATCCTGGGCATATCCCCAGAGAATTCCATACCGTGTAGAAATTCATTGACTTGTATAGACTTTGGGTCTGGTTAATTTTTTGGGTGTGATGTTTTTAAATTTTATAATAAACTTTATAAAAACAAACTTTTAAAAAGCTACAATACAAAGCTATAGGCAATGGATACCTGCACATTTCTCTCTTTCTCTCATTCTCTCTCTCTTTCTTTTATATATATATATATATATGTGTGTGTGTGTGTGTGTGTGTGTGTGTGTGATATGTGTGTGTATATATATGGGATAAAATCAAAATTATCTATGGTGTCAATACCTGGACTACATATTATCAATATATACCCATTCAAGCCTAGTCCTGAAGCATGTAGGGTAACAGGCAGATATTCTTTTGCAAGACTGCTATGGATATGAGATTTGAGGCACTCCAAATTGGAATGTCAGCACCACCCTGGCTGTCCAGTGTTGAGGAATTGCATAAATGTGAACAGTCATTGTGAACAGGGTACTCTCCCCAAATTGGGCCCAAGTTGGCTCCATATAAACATGGAGCCCTGGAGCTCCTCAGAACATCTACTGACATAAGCATACAGGGTAGAAAGGAGAGAAGCATGAATCACTGCCCACAGGACCCCAGTCCACACTTAGGGTGCTCCACTTGGACTGTACTGAGATTTTGTCTGAGACAGCACTCCTTTGGTAGCTCCTTTGAGAAGGGTACTTGAAGGGGGCAGGACGAGAGACATGCGGTGTGAGGCCCAGCACAGGCTGTTTGCGGGTTTGAGGGTAATATGGGTGTTTGCTAATAGCAATGGTCCAGTGCTAGGGGCTGCTCTCCAGCTAGTCTAAGCCAGTTGGTGTGGATCACAGCTCCTGGGTCTATTTCTAAAGTCTCCCAGGTGATTCCTGTGTGGGCTCTGTTGTCTCTAAAGGACTGGTGTCTTCCTTCCTCTGACATGGAGAGTAAAATACTAGAGAAACAAGTTTTACATCACCCCAGAGGTGCCCTCAACTCCTGCATACCTCTCAAGTCTGCACATACAGGCAGGGCTTCTACTTATCCCAGCCTGATCCAGTGCTTTTTTCTCTTGGATGTAGCCTCTAGCGGTTATGGCTACTATTTCTGATCCTCAGTTCTTTATTCTACCAAGATCTAAAAGTGGGCTCAGGAGTATCTGGGCAGTGTGTTAATGAAGGCTCTACCAGCATCTCCCCCCCGCCCCCAGACACGGCTGGGCATCAACCATTTGCTCTGGTTAAATTGCCTAAACCCTGAGGAAGAACTTGTTTGCTTTTGTTTAGGTTTTTGATTTTTTTTTTTTCTGTAGGACTCCATGAGGAAGTCCAGGTGATGTGACTTCCAGGCCGATTTGTCCCCATGGGATAGAAAAGATCTGAGGGCAGAGAGGGAGGAGGAAAGGGTACATTTCCCCAGTGAGAGCTAGTCACCGGTTGGACCACAGACAGCTGCTGGGTGGGCTCAGACCTGTAGCTGAAGACAGGATTTGGATGCCTTCAGACAATCCACACATCAGTAAAGGAAAATACACATGTGATTTTCTTTGACACACATCCCAAGTTCCTTTTCAACAGTGTTATTGTTAGAAATTCCAGTAAGGAAAATACTGAAGTATAAGCCATTAGACACATCCTCTCTGGAAGAAAATCAATTGTGTAGCTTCTTGGATCTATCAACATAATCCTGGTATACCTAGTTTCTTGGTAACCCAGTGAGAGGCAGAAAAATTCCCTGCCTACCTTTGTGGCAACAAAGTGGAGTTGAACCTATTCAAGGACTATGGATTCTAGCTTTGTGTGTAGTCTCCTTGTAGGAGGCTCATGAAGATGGGAACTTTCCAGAGAAGAGGTTAAAGAGAGCTGGAATGGAGCTAAGGTCCTGGGGGAAGCAGACATTGCCTTCAGAGGGTTAACTAAAGAGTTTGTGAACTGATCTGTTACAGAGATGCTAGGTAATCCCCAGAGATGAGGAAGTCCCCTGGGGCTGATGACAGCGCTATGGACTCCTGCAAGGGCCAGAAAAGAAAATAGTTTTCGGATCTGGGGTGGCTTGACCTTATAGGAGCTGAGGCCTCTGCCAACCCACAGCCCAGCAGGGAAGGACAGGGAAAGAATGTGCAACCTCAGTCTCCCCTTCCTCTGATCTCCTGCTGGGCATTCCTCTGGCTGAACCCAACGAGAACTCAGAGGGCAGAAGAATCCAGTCATGTAACCATAAAGAACAGCCTTCTAGGACAGGATGGAAGGTGGCCGGTGCAGCAGAGGGAAACCATACCCCACAGATAACACATTCTCAAATAAAGCATCTCAATATACTCGCTGCCTTCTGAGCTGTGTGATCGCTTGATCATCCACATAGATTCTGCTTTGTTCTTGCTGCTGTGATGATTGGAGTTTGAGAACTCTATAGACAGACCTAGATACTGAGCAAATGGAACCATTTAGCCATGGTCAGGTCCTTTGGACGTCATCAGGCTACTTCCATCTCCAGTGCCTTGACCTCACTCTGACACCAGTAGAGTCTTCTGGAAACCCCAACAGCATCAGCCGCAGCCACTTTGCCCACTTGCTGTTGATGGGCCTCTCCTCCTATGGGTGGAATGTCAGCAAAGTGGCTGGGAGCCTCCTCACCAAGAGCCTGCTTGACTGCTTTGGCGACCCAGCCCTCTTCTGGAATTTAATAAAAACCACCCCTTAGTTGCAGGGTGGGGGGCACTAGCTCTTTAAATGATGCTTTTCCTTTAAACGAGGGTCGGAGGGGGGAGTGAGAGAGGGGGTGATGCCAGTAAGAGAAAGAAAAGAATTTGGGATTTCAAAAGATGGAAGAAAATGTTTTTAATTTACAACTTTGCTAATTTAATTCCCCTGCTCCGAATTCTTTGATGGCTATCATTGCCAAGGGAGCAAACCTCAAATGCCTCAGTTGCAGAGCTGGGCTCAGCTTTTCCTACCAAAGCCTCATTACTCTCTTCCAGTTGTCCTTCTTCCGTCAAACTGGGGGATGTGACATCTTCTGGGCAGTTCCAGGTATATCCCCCTCCCCCCGCCCTGGCTTTTTCACACCTCAGGCCAGAAGCTCCTAGTACAAGACAACCTTTGGCAAAATCTGAAGACATCTTTCACTGGTACCGCGGTGCAGGTAATGTTGCTGGCGTGGAGTTCAGAGGTGTGCGTGGGGTGGGGAGGAATGGCTAACTATCACCCGGTGCTCAGGACACCCCTTCATAGTCACGCAGCCTCCACTGAGGCTGATAAACCCTCTTCACACTGTAATCATATCCGTTCATCGATGCAAAACCTGCACTGCCCAAAGCACTGCCAAATGTGGCCTCAAATCTGTTATTATATTTACTTAGTGTTTGTGTGCACGCCTGTGTGTGTGCCCTGATATACATGTGAATGGTGGAAGACAGCGTCAAGTCAGTTCTTTCCTTCCAATATGCCGGCCTCAGGGATCAAACTTGAGTCCTCGAACTTGGCCAGCGCCTTTACCAGCTGAGCCATGGCCAAGGCCGTGTGCAGCTTCTGAGTCCTTTACATGCCGGTGGTCCAAATTCAAGTGTGTTGTGTCAAAGGCTAGCTTAGTTTCTAAGATTTCATACAAACCATGGAATGTCAGTGTTTTGTTAATAATTTTCTCATGGATTACATGTTGAGATAATAACATTTTGAATGTTATGACTTAAATAAAATACATTATTATGATTAACTTTACCTGCTTCCTATTGGTTTGTTAATATGGACACTAGGAAACCTAATTAGATATGGGCCAGTGTTCTTTCTCTGTAAATACTAGCCTAGTCCAAAGACAGGCAAATTCTCTACAGTCTGACCTGTGGAACAAATAATAAAAACCCAGAAACAGATATTGGGGTTCAAGCTAAAGATCAAAAAAACAAAGCAGCCAAGCCAGAGAGAGTTCTTCCATCTATTAAAGCTCAAAGGGATGATCCTGTCCTCAGCTTAACTGCAGACTGAGATGCTCTCCACCAAACCTCAGACTGCAATGAGCTATTGTCTCCCCGTGCCTTATATCCCTCTCTCTGCCCAGCCTTATCACTCCTGTCTCTGCCTCCCTAGTACTGGGATTAAAAGGCCTGTGACTCCTGAGCGCTGGGAATACCTTTGTTCTTTTTCTCTTTTTAGACAGATTCAATCTCAGGTAGCCCCAGGGCCTTGAGTCCTGGGATTAAAAGTGTGGGCCCTAGTGGCTTAGCTCTGCACTCTGATTTTCAGGCAAGCTTTATTAAAACACAAATACAATATTACTATACGGACCCATTTCTCTTTGTCTTCACCTTGACCGCCTCCATCTCGTCTACTGCTACTTTAAAACATATCTTTGGAAATGCAAATCCTCAAAACTTTCAAAAGCTATACACTAATTTTAAATTATGAAAACAACTCTCTAAGGGCTGGGAAGATGGCTCAGCAGACAAAGGTGTTTACTGTGCAAGCCTGACAGGCTGATCCTGGTCCCTAGAACCCAAAGATGCAAGGGGAGAACTAATTCCACAGGACTGTCCTCTGACCTCCACCTGCATGCTCCGGCACCCGTGCTCCCTGCCGCCCGCACACACATCATGAACACACACACACACACACACACACACACACTACTAATTTTAAAGTTAAAACTTAAAGAACTATTTACCATATATTATTAGCTGTACAAAATTGCAGCGCATAACGCCTATCTGTGCTCTATGTGCTACCATACAGCTTGTGAGCTTCGGGCAAGGGGCTGGAGGTTGAAACACACAAAGACTCACAGAGAGACAGGGACACGGACCTCTAGTCACTGGTAAGAAGCCCATTTTTCAATAGCACCATGGAGGCTTATATACCCAACAGTCAGGTGGGCCAACAGGTGAAAACCTTATCCTCTGATCCTCAAGGCCAAGGCAACATGTGCTCGTGAAGCAGAGCTGGTAAACAACTTTGACACAGCCTTTAGTAACTCAAATCAGAAGGAAAGTAAAGATTTCTAGCAAGGAAGAGCAGCTGGAGGTCAGGACACAAAATAGTGGGTTTCATCATGACCTTGGTAAATGCACGTCAGGCATTTTGTGCATCCTCTCTTGGCTCCCTCTGGTCCTCCCTTCCCACTGAGCCCCTTTCTCTAACCCAAGAAGCAGACCTTGGTTTCCGACCCAGCATGTGGCCATAACTGGTAAACCCAGGGGAGTCAGTTGGCCTTAGAAGCTGTCCTTCCTCTCGTCCTTTGCAGTGAACTCCTTGGAATTCTCCGTGGCCTTTCTTCTTTAAGTTCTGGGTTCCATGTCTCTAAATCCCACCTCCCAGATGTAGATCCACCCGGTGTGGCTGACAGAAGGGTGACAGCAACATGCCAGACTATGGCTGTGTGGACCTGGCCCCCGGGGACCCTGCATCTTCTTTGCCCTTGTGTGGCATAGATGACGACTCTGAGGGTGACTGTGGGGACTAGCCATCCAGACACAAGTGACACTCCACACTTGCTCTGTGGCCACTCACTCTTACCTCATCGGTACAGGCATCACTTTTTTGTGATTAAATATTATAAGTGTTAAAACCTTCTTGACCCATCCAGAGGGGAAAATATGAGGGATATTTGTTATTCTCTGCACTGGCAGTGATTTTTTTTAAAACCCAAGTTTCATCGAATTACCTTATAAAACCTATAGAATTATGCTGAACTACTTCCAAGAAGTTGATTGTTTTTTCAGGGAGTTACATCCCATCCATGCATAAGTCTGTATATGTTGGCAACTTGGAATTAACAGTGTATTTTTTTTTTAAGCTCTAAATTCCTTTCAAATGGGAACGAAGTGTTCTCCTGACCCGTCCCACACCCCATATTGCTGCCGACATCTGCAACTAATTGATGATCTATAAGTCAAAACTGTGACCAATGCAAAAAACCTTTAGCAAAGCCTGCCTGGGCTTGGCTGGCCCTCCTCACTATATCTCAGATTAGACTAAAAGAGCCACCTTTTAACTGCCCAGCGGAGGACCAAACAGAAGCGCTGCGTATTTACCAAACATCAAATAATAGCATGATCAGATAACAGGCTTTCCAGTGAAAATCTAATTTGGTGCCTTTAAGTTTTATTTTATTTTTTTCATTTGGAGTTTTAAAACCCTGACGTTTCTCAAGAGGTATGGAAATAAATGTGGTCAGCATGCAATCTGATTGACTGCAGTAACTCTTTGTGTCGGCAAAATCAAATTATGACCATCTGAACTTCTACAGTACAAAAATGACATTTTTAAGAAATCACAGGAAAAGCCAGCTTAGTGTCCTGGTAAGGAATTTGGGATACATGGCCCTGAGCTGTGGCCCTACCTGTGCTATTTAGCAGCTAGATCATGCTGGGCAAGCTCCCAACCTCTTGAGTCGTTTGTCTGCCTGTGAAACGGGTACAATAATTGGCCTACCTCCCTTCCCAAGATGAATCCCTATGAGAGCTCAAGGCGTTCCCTTTAAAGAGAGGTGTTCGACCCACTCCAGACTCTGTGTTTGCAAAAGCTACTGGCAAAAGGTTACAAAATGCAATCTAAACTAGCAACCATCTATTTTTTTTAATGAAGAAAGGACAATGGAGTTTGTAGCTATTTGTGTTTACTGATTGGCCTCCACCATAGTCTTTAGAACACTTAATTAAATACATCTGCTTAAACCCTCATTAGATCAGTTACACACAACTACCTTTGTAAAAAGTCGCTTTTGTTTACTGTCCACCACGTTTAGACACCCTGGGACGGTTCCTCTGCCCAGGGCCTCTGCTCTAGTCCTCTGTAGCAACCAGCCACAGCTCCAAGCAGCTAAATTTCAGTCTCTCTCAACAGATGACTGCGCGTCTCTGAGTTGTGTCACAGCCCAGTCTACACCTTTGGTCGAGCTACCCAAAACATCCCATCCCTGTCCGTGCTGAGTTCAAGCTATGATGCCAATCAGAGCATGTTGGTGTGTGCCTGTAATTCCAGCATCCAAGAGGTAAACTCTGGAAGACCATGGTTCAAGGTCTTGAGCTACATAGAGATTCTGAGGTCCTAATGGGCTTTTGAGATCCTGTGGGAGGAGGAGGAGGGGGAGGGAGAGAAAAAGGAAAGGAAAGAGGAAGGAAGGAAGGAAGGAAGGAAGGAAGGAAGGAAGGAAGGAAGGAAGGAAGGAAGGAAGGAGCTAGGTGTGGTGGCACATGTGTTTGATCCCAGACTGAGGAGGCAGAGGCAGACAAATCTCTGTGAGTTTGAGGCCAACCTGGTCTACAAAGTGAGAGAAACCTTCTCTCAAAAAAATAAAATAAAATAAAACGAAACAAAAATAAACCAAAGAAAGAAAAAGAGAAAAGAAAAAGTAGGGGTCGGAGGGTGGGGGGGATGCCTCAGTGGATAAGAACACTTGAGACCTGAGTTCAAATCCTTAGTATCTATATAAAAAGTAGGATCTGTTCCCCCGTGGGCCTGTAACCCTATTGTGGGGGGTGGAAACAGGAAGATTGCTGGGTCTTGCTGGCCACCAACCTATCTACATAGAGACACTGTCTCGAATGACTAAGGCAGAATTACTGTGTTCTCCTATGGCCTCTGCACACATGGGCACACACACAGATGCTTACACCACATGTATACACTAAAAACCACCCAGCCATTGTCATGAGATGTGCTAAAATCAAAGCAACAGAAATTTCCATTCTAATGTTTGTTTACAATCCATGTGTTTCAAAATCAGAGTCGATATAAAAAGATCCAGTGAGCTGGTGTGTATCTTTAATCCCATCTCTCTGGAGGCAGAGGCAGGCAGATCTCTGTGAGTTCAAAGCCATCCTGGTCTACATTGTGGGTTCCAAGATAGCCAGAGAGACATAGAGAGATACTACCTCAAAAACCAAAACAAAATGATAGTTCTGCATTTTAAAATTATCAGTAACCTCTAGAATAATAATTACCTTTGTAATTGACTACTTTTATTCCCATAGCTGAGAAAGTTGCATTTTAGAAATATCCATCACTTGACCAAACTCTGGACAATTATACGTTAGAGTTTAATCAAAGTTTGACAGATAAATTCATACTTGGGAGCTGCTTCAGCAGACCAAGAGGAAGCCACTAAAACTGTTCCCTAAGCCCCACCCCTAGATGGATGCCTAGGTGATGTTGCATGCACAAACATAGACATACACACTCATACCCATGTATAACACACGTAGAGTCCCCCGCACACGCACGCACACACACACACACACACACACACAACATGGTATAGAGGAACATGTTTGTTTTATCTGTTGGGTGTCTCCTAACTTAAATGACTCGAGTTCTCTGCTCAGCTTGGATTCATCCCTAGTTGAGAATTCGCCAGGCCTCAGAGCTCAGGTGTCCATCACTTCTGTCTCAGGCTTGCTCCTCAGAGCTGCAGTTGACCGTAATTGCCTTGGCACGGTTCCATCATGAGGGAGTCACAGAAGTGGCATTTAAGTCCAGAGCGGAAAAAACACCCGAAGCTTGTTCGTTTTTCTGACAGGTGCTGGAGCCCATGAAAGGTCAGATTCCAGCTCGCAGTCACATCCTGGCTTAGTTGGCTCCAGGCGCACAAAGGCCTGTCTGTCTCCCCGGATCGAGGGGAGTGGGGATGCAAGCCAAGGGCTTAAAATGGTCAGCCGATGGCCCACTCCTGCTGATCGGCTCCTTCACGGACATTGGCCTAAATGAAGCATTGGGAAGCCCAGCTGCCAAGGATGTGTGAAGCAGGCAGGATGAAGAAGAACGCAGGCTTTTTTCTTCTGTGTGATTGCCAGAGATATTAACCCCCCGGCAGCCCATGAATCCAGGCCCTGACATCGGCCTGCTGTGGCTCATTTGTAAGAGCCCTGGGACCCTTCTGTTTCATGTTCAAAGCCTTGCCTGGCTGGAAAATTGAGTGAGAGCTGTCTCTCCTAGCCCCGCACAAAGATATTGGGGAGAAGAAGTGTGTTCTCTTCCACGTGGTACATCCAGGGTAGCGCAGACCTGTGGTGTTGTTGGAACAGAGGGTGTGTGTTTGAATGCACGTAGCTGTGTGCGTTCAACCTGGAACCGTTTTGTTTTCACAGCCTTTATGAAAGCAACTCCCGACTCAACCTGGCTCCAAGGACTTGGGTCCTGCACTTACAGCTCCTCAGCAGCAGCCGTAGGAGGTGGCTATTTAATACCCGTAAACTTCCATAAACCTATCTGAAAGGCCCCTGCCCCCTCTCTAGTCCTGCGCCCTCACTCCAAGAACTTTATATCAGACCGCAGTGCAGACAGCAACTGAGGGGTGCTGTGGCTGCTTTGTGGCTGCCTTGTTAAGGAAGATTTTAACCTTTTCTCCATTTATCCCCCGCCCATAGATTCTCACACAGCCCAGCTTCAAACTTGCTACGAGCCATGGAGCTCCTAACTCTCCCTATCCACATCTGGAGTGTTGGGATTAAAGGCTTGTGCCGTCACACTCGGTGTGCGTCCTTCTAATAAGGACTTCCGTGGAAACTTCTTTTAAGTAGCAAGATTGGGATATCCAAAAAAATGGCATTTTATTTATTTTTTGCTGGGGTTGGGAGATGCAGCACGTGCCATTGCATACCTGTTGTGGTAAGAGGACAACTTGCAGCAGTCAGTTCTCTCCTTCTACCCTGCGCGTAGCAGGAATCAAATTCAGGTCACCAAGTTCGGTGGCAAACCATCTCGCCAGTCCAAGATCAGAGTATTAATAATCCAAGAAATAGCAACTGTGGAGAGAATAACTGTTTTACCATGATTCTCTGTCAGATGAAGATGTCACCTTCACAGTGAAATAAACTGTGAAAGCTGAAGCCTGACCTCTTCTCCCAGCTATTCTGGAATGTTCCAGAGTCAATCAAGTCCCTACAGGAAAACTTACCTTAGCAAGACAGTGAGCTCACCAGGGCTGCAGCAGACTGTGCCTGTATCCCTTCTCTCAGGTGTCCCGAATGCACTCCCACACCCTAAAATCTTGTCGTTGCTCCCTCCAGTTGGTAAGCCGCTCTGTTAGCCTAACCAGTGATTCAGCTCAACTCTCTTTAGCTAGCAACCTATTTGAAAAGGCAAGGTGTCCTTGGGGCCTGTCCCACAGTTCACCTGTGATTTTTGGCTTCCTATGTCCCACCAGGAAACAAAGACATTCTCTGGGTAAGCATACAGACCATTACACCTGCTGTGGTCACTAGGCGAAGTTGTCAGGTGTGGCCATAAGAATTTATGCATAGAAATGGTGCTCGAGGCTCAGAAAGGCCCCTATGATGTAGCGGATCCAGCACACAAATCCACATCAATTTGATGTCAAAGACAGTATTCTTAGCGGCCATGTTATGGTGCCTCTCAACCTGATGGGCTATTTGGAATAAAAAGTAATCTTGAATTGTAGATGAGACTATAGTTTTAAAAAATGAGCTATTATTATGTGTCAGGCAACACAGAAGCTTTGTGAAAAATCTCTAAATCCTGAGGGATAAATATCCCTGCCCCCATTTTCTATGCTAGTGACTTGATAGACACACGAGACCAAATGAAACCTCAACCTAACCCAAGAGGAAGAGGCCTTGGCACTGCAACCGAATGAGAGACAGCACGAGTCTGGCAACATTCAAGCAGCTTGCTCCTGGGTTACTGGTATTTCTTATTCTCCGAAATAATAACTGTGGCATTGACAGACCATAGCCTGCCACATGTCCCCCAGGGCTCTGTCCCCGAGATGCTCGAGGCTTCCTTTGGGGGATGTTGGCTTTCCAAAAACAGTGATTCCTCTGACCTACACACTACCTGGGACTCGTGTGTGTGTGTGTGTGTGTGTGTGTGGTTTTTGTGCACACCCTGCTATGTATAACAGGAAGTGTTCCCTCATTTAAACAGCCAATTATAATCTACTTCAGTACTTACTGCACGTCACTGAGTTTCAGTACCGCCTCTGTGGCAAGCCTTTAATTTGATACAGGGTTCCCAAGAATGACTAGCAGAGGCTAGTGGAGTTCCGTGCGCCCTATAGGTCCTTTATTTTGCTTTCAAGGTGTGCCTCCCTGTCAAAGGCTCAAGGTTTGTGCTCGCAAATGACTTTAGACAATGCTCCATGCTTCACTGAGAAAAGCATGCTTGTCATGTCCTGGCACGTTACACATAAAGTCTCAATTTCAGCATCATGTCTGGCTTTCACGGAGGCCAAAAGCAGATGGAAAACCCTCCATACTCAGTTGTGTGGACGCCAGCGTCAGTGATGGAAGATGGGCTCCCTCTGAGAGCACAATGCTGAAAGATGACCTGGCTGTCATATCGAACGCCATTTATCCCATTTCTTTAAAGTAATTTGAGAGTCCAGATGGGCTGTATAAACAGAGAAGGAGGTTCCTGGGAGTTCACTGACTTAATGAAGCCCGTATGTTTGACTCATGTAGTAAGTATTTAATCATACTGATGAAATTCACTTAAGCTTCAGCCACACACGCTGTTGCAGCAGCCCTGATGGTGTCCTCGCTGCATTGGAACAAGATAGGTGAGGTACAAAGTGGATGATGTTTCACGGGGAAGGTGGCCTTCAGAGGACACCTCGGGGGGATAATGAGTTGTGAACAGCTGGCCCGTAGGCCAACTGCCTCTGAACTCTGTTCTCCGTCTGCTGATGTGAAACGGTAAAGGCCTAGCTCGCTTGGGCTCTTGTTCTTTGCGTCTCAACGATGGGTGGGGAAAAAGAAACACCAGAGGAAGACCTTCTGCCGAAGGCAACGGAAACCCTAACTCAGCCAGCAGGAACAATCGAGAAACTTTGTAAATATACAGTTGTCTGAGTTCCAAAAGCAGCTGACCTCGCTGTGCTCTGTACTTCCGGGGGTTCAGGTGTTCTCAGGCAGCTGCCTCCGTCATGGGAGGCCGGCAGTACCACAACAGAGAAGCAGAAACGGCAGGAGGAGAGAAGCCATCCATTCCCTCAATGAGAAAGCGAGCTTCACCTAAAGTGCCCCAGGCTTGTCCCAAACATATTTTTGCTCTCAAGTCAGACCCTGGCAGTAAGACTGGGTCGTGATTCTGTGTCCCTGGTCACAACAAGGTAGTATCTAACGAGCCAGCGCATACTAGACAGTGAAAACTGATAGGATTCATATCCCCTCAGCCCTGACTGTGGTGACCTTGTGGTGGTGGCTTGAAGTGGCCTTGGAGGACTGTTTATACTACAGGAATTGGCAGACCCTACCTGCTAGTGTTTTCTTTCTGAAGATCCAAGTGCAACATCACTGTGACAAGATCATCCACCTTAGAAGCTGTGTCAAAATGAGGCTCTCTAAGTTATGAGGAAGACAGTAGATCCGGAACTCAGAATTAGCTGTGTACACATAAAGTGTTTGGACATCCAGGGCAGCACTCAGAGAGTCTAAAATGCAGCTCTTATGTTTGTTTGGCTTTTTTGTTTGTTTGTTGTTTTTTCAAAACAAGGTTTTTCTGTGAAGCCTGGGCTATCCTTGAACTCTCTGTAGACCTCTTCTTCCCGAGTACTGGGATTAAAGGTATATGCCACCACACCTGGCTTTTTTTTTTTTTTTTTTTTTTTGCACTTTTCAGCCTTGACACAATCAACTTTCCCATGAGATAACTGAAATGGCTTTATGACATCCTAAAACAACGTGGGCCCTGAGAAGTAGCTCAGGTGGTAGGGTGTTTACTTAGCAAGCACGGAGTCCTGGGTTTGATCTTCAGCATAAACTAGGCATAATGGGACACACCTAGAACTCCAGCACTTGAAAGGTAGAGGCAGGAGGATTGGAAGTTCAGGGTTAGCCTCAGCTATACAGCAAGTTTAAGACCAGCCTGGGCTCCATAAGAATACCTTACCAAAACAACAAACAAATTGAGGAACTGGGAAGATGTTTAATGCTTAACAGAACTGGCTACTCTTGCAGAGATCCTGAGTTCAGTTCCCAGCACCCATACCGCAGCTCACAAGTGTCTGGAACTCCAGTTGAGGATTTGATGTCCTATTCTGGCTTCCTTGGATACCAGGCATACAGTGGCTGATATACATGCATGCAGAACACTTTTCCATGTGAAATAAAATGAAAATATAAATTTTAAACAAGCAAGTGCCTGCCCAGGCGGTGTTGTTTCCTCAGCTGGTCTTGTTTTTCTGCCCAAATGAAAAAGCACGTCTAAGAAAGTTCCTAGTTCCTCTTGGCTCTCTCCACTTGGTGTCAATCATAATCCAGGAAAAGACTCTTCCTGCGTCTGCCTCTGGGTGTCAGGCTCAGTACACGTGAGGTAGAGACTATGCACCCCCACCTTAGCAGCTGTCCCTGTGACCTTGGCGCAAGTGGTCTGAGAAACGCATGACAGAACACCAGGAAATGTTCCCCTTAGTGACCTAGCCCAGAGGTTGGCAATTGTCACCCATGAGCTAAGCATGGTTTCTTTTCCTTCTTCTATTTCTAAATGGTTTTCAAAACCCCAAAGAATACTATTTCGTCCTGTTAAAGTAATGTGAAATTCAAATTGCAGTCTCTATAAATAAGGTTTTATCGGAACACAGCCGCATGTGTTTGTTTGTATGGTGGCTGTGGCTGTCCCCACGCATAATGACAGAGTGGAGAAGCTGCAGCAGAGGTCACATGATCAGCAAAACTTCTCTGGGTTCCTATCTGGCCATTTATGGAATGTCACAGGAAACACTGCCTACTGTTTTAAATGTTTTATTTCTTTGATTTGTATATGTGTGGTGTGTGTGTGTGTGTGCATGTAGTGTGTGCACACACCATAATGCATGTACGGAGGTCAGGGAACTTCCAGGAGTCAGTTATTTTCTTCCAAGTGGGTCCCTGGATCAGACTCTGGTCGCCAGACTTGGCAGCAAGCCCCTTTACCCAACTCCGCCATCTCACCTCTCTGCTCTGCCATCTCTCAATGCCCCCGCAGAAGGTCCCCAACTGTGCAGACACCAAAAAGGGACCCACAACCCGTGAGCCAACCTGCAACTCCACAACCTTTAGTTCAAGAACCGATAGCTGTGGCCAGGGGCCTTTCTTTTAGACTGTGAAAGAGCCTTCGAGAGATGGACGTGAAACTTGTAGATATGTCTTTCCTGCTGCGCTACTGCCCCTGAGGCCTCTGCTCCACACACACACACACACACACACACACACACACCTGCCTCTGTCCATTCTCTGTGCCTCTAATAGAATGCCAGAGGCTGGGAGATTCACCACAGGTAGCCAGATCTAGTAAGCCTCATGCCGCATCATAACATGGCAGACGTGACGGGGCAATAGTACACACAATGTACCCACGCATCAAAGAGACAAAAACGCAAGGGGAACATGCTATATACCACTCTTGAGGTAACTAACCCAGTCCTAGGAAAACAAGAACCTCCTCCACAGGCCGCCTCTTGAGGTAACTAACCCAGTCCTAGGAAAACAAGAACCTCCTCCACAGGCCGCCTTCACGGAGGCAGCTCACTCCTAGCTGGGCCAAGCTCCCACTACTTCTGCAAAGAAAAGGCTCTGGTTTCAGTGTGATTTCCATATGGATCAATGCCACCGCAACACCTTGTGCTTGCCTGTGTGCTGGGTGTCAGAAGAGAACGGACATACACCAAGCCCGGCCCCACCCACCTGGAACACACGCCTCAGCTGAAAGAACTAAAACATAGAACTTCTGAGTTGCACAAAAATAGCTATGGTTCCATTTGAACCTGGCAGACTTTCCTTGAGAGAAGTCAGGAAAGTGTTCAGTGATTAACTGTCCCCGGGTAGGGCTCTATAAAATACATGCTTCCTGTGAAAGAAGGGACCCAAAAGGAAAGCTTCTGGGGGTGTAGCCTTTCACTGGGTTCTGGCACACTTCAGCTAGAGTATTATCGGTAGACTTCCACTGCGGTGTGTTTTGCACAGACCATCGACGTTAGGGGACTCAGGACAGTGCCTGGGTGGGACTGGAAATAAGAGCAGGAAGAGGGAAGTGTCTGAAAGGAGGAGGACCAGAAGCAAAGACGTGGAGGATGCTGAGCGGAATGTGATGTCTCCCGGATGTCAGGATGAGTCCTGAGGTCAGTGTGACCTTGGGTCATAGTAGAGAAACCCTTAGTGCTAGAGTCCGAACCATATTTAGTCTGAAAGGCAAGGGGATGGCATGCCCAGGTTTTTTCTTAAGGCAATCTTTCATTAAGGCATATTTTGTTAAGGGCACAAATCCAGCCAGCAAAACAGCTCAGTGGGTAAAGTCACCTGCATGGACAAGCCCGGTGACCGGAGATTGATCCCAGAACCATGTCAGGTGGAAGGAGAAAACCAGCTCCACAAAGTCTGCTAACCTCCACATCCATAAACCCATATCATGAACACACACATGGGCAATGATAATAATTATATAATAATAATTTAATTTAAAAAGTTTTAAAGACCACAAATAAATGAAGTTTCATTAAGTGTGCCTCTGTTACCTGTAACATACTCACCTTGCCTTTTGGGCTTCTCCCAGTGACCTCTAGGGCTTACTGCTGTGGTTTACAAACCAAACCATGAGTGTTGCTTAGGTCTGTGCACACCTTGTGAGAAATATCATTGTTATTATCCCATTTGTTACAGAGCATAAAACAATAATCTAATGTATTCTGTAGGAGAGTTTGGAGAATACACTATATACATATAGTATGCGTATGTATATATGTACGTGTGCATATATGTAGCCATATTTTTCTTTGGACTGCCAGTTCACAAAAAAAAATGACATGGAGACTTATTTTAATTATGAAAGCTTGCCCTGTAGCTTAGGTTTGTCCTACTAGCTCTTATAGCTTAAATTAACCTATATTTTTTTTAATCTGCATTCTTTTATGTGGCTATATTACCTTCACTCTATAACGCCCATCCTGCTTCCTCTCCCTCTGGCTGGCGATACAGCCTCTCTTCCTCCCAGAGTGCTCTCTGTTCAGAAGTCCCTGCTGCACTCCAGCCTAACTATTGGCCATCTAGCTTTTTATTACACCAGTCACAGTGACACATCTTCACACAGTGTAAAGGAATACTCCACAACATATATATATATATATATATATATATATATATATATATATATATATTTTGCTTTTGTTTTTCAAGGCAAGATTTCTTGTGTAGCCCTGACTGGCCTAGAGCTAACTCTTTTTGTAGTTCAGGCTGGTTTCAAACTCAAGATGTGCCTGCCTCTGCCTCCCTAGTGCTGGGATTAAAGGTGTGCACCACCACACTCATCTTACAGTTATCTCTTGACTCCATTGTTGGCGAAACTGTTGCAATGATGCCATGTATTAATTTTTTTTTGTTTTTGTTTTCCCAGATAGGGCTTTTTTGTGTAGCCTTAGCTGTCCTGGAACTAGCTCTGTAGACCAGGTTGGCCTTAATCTCACAGAATTCTGCCTGAATCTGCCTTTCTAATGCTGGGATTAGAGGCATGTACCACCACTGCCCAGTTCATATATTAATTTTTTTAATGGGCTATTGAAGTGCTATATATAGTAAGCTATACCTTATTGTACATGTCATGGGATGATAATTAAACCAGAGGCAAATTATCCATGTTCAGCCTTTTCAAAACTTATATTTTTATTTATATGTGTGTATTCTACATGTATATATACCATTTGCTTGTGGGTACCTGCAGGGATCAGAAGAAGACATTGGATAATCTGGAGCTGTAGTTACCGGTATGAGATACCTGGTATGGGCCCTGGGTACCAGGCTTCAGTTCTCTGGAAGAGCAATACATGTTCTTAACTTCTGAGCCATTTTTCTAGCCTTCTTAACTGATCTTTAGTGGCTCTGCAAACTTGCACATGTCATGCCAATCCCATAAGTCTTCTTTTCCTCTCTTCAAAATGAATGTAGTGCCCCAAGTGGCCACCACACAGGTAAATGAGTAGACCTATGTGTGGTGGCACAAAAAATGTTCCCGCAGCATCCATGTCTTTGTGATCCTGTTTTTCAACCCTCATCCCAGCTGTGTCAAACAGAATGGAGCTGAGGAGTGTGTTCTGCACCACTGCCAAGCAGAAGAAACCCTTTCCAGCTTATGGCTGCCTTCAAATCCTGCCAGGAATTAGTGGGTTTGTGGTATTCTCACTTTGTACCAACCTATATTCTGGAAAACTAATTGCTTTATTTAAACAACCTGCATCTAACTGATGTTTCAAATGTTTGTTTGTTTGTTTGTTTTGAGACAAGATCTCTTTCTGTAGCCCAAGTTGGAGTGAGTGCACCACATTCGTCCTTTCTCTTCTCTTGAGTGATGGGATTATTGGCTTGAGCCATCACGCTCTGCTTGTTCAGTATTTTGATCATTTGCTTAGTGCCCCTTGACTCTTTGGAAGTAGAGTATCGTTTACTTCCTAAGCGCAGGAACTTTGGAATCGTATCCAGTTCTCTCAGCTGCCCCAATCATGAGTGATGTAATCTTTCTCAAACTCAGACCTTCCAATAGCAAAAGTCAAATAACAATGTATCCCTAGTGGGGCTCTGAGAGGTTTCAATGAATTATGTAAAGTAGCACAGTGCCTGAGAGCTTAACTGCTCCAAAGTGGTGACATATAGCCTGAATGACCTATGACATGCCATCACGTGGAAAGGACAGCAGGGACTGTTGACTCAGGCTCTGCAGGTTCTTCTCTGACCCTCAAGGGGCCCCAAACACCCAAAGTCTCAGTACATACTTATACACAGGCAGGCTCTGGGGGCCGCAGAGACAGGTCAATAGCAACCATGTGAAGCGGCATGGAAGCTCAGAGAAATGTCCCTGGCATCCAGGGATTTGCCAGCACCTCCTGCCGCTGGCTGTCACATTTGGAGCTGAAACATAAGCATTCTGGCTTACATCATTCCCCTCTGGGCAGCATGGTTGGTGTGACACGATTCATTCCTCCTTCTCGTCCCCAGCATATGGCAGATGGAAGGGGGACTGAATTCACAAGAGGGTTGTCATGGTGCTTTGCCTGTGATCTCTCCATAGATGCTAAACTCTACCTGACAGATGCCCAAATAGTTCCCAGGGTTTTGAGTGAGGGTTTCTTTGCCAAGGAACTCGGCCACTGAAGCTAAAAAGAATATGTGGTGCTTCCCAACCTCTCTCATGCTTCATCTTGGCTGTGCCTCTGCCATCCTCACTCCCAGAGGACATCCCTGTCTTGATGTTGCACAAGGACAACATGGGGGCACAAGACTATTTGCTTTGGTCTGTTTTGTTTTCCTGATTCAAAAACCAATGGGGTCAGAGTCCCAGGGGCTTTGTGACTGCTCTACTCCTATGGAGCAAAGCCCTAAGCCCCTGGAGTCTCTTGCCAAGACATCAAGGTAAGATTTATGAGACTGAAGGATCAGATGAGAAAACCTTGCCTTTGTGGCTGTGACCTAGGCCTGTCCTAAAGGGAGAATCAGCGGGGTCAGATGAGAACATTTTGCCTGGGACTGTGGCGCAGGCACCACAGAACTTGCTAAAGATGCCAAAAGAAAGGGGGGCAGCCAAAAGCTATCATCGCTGACAACAGGTGCAGGCAGGCGGAGAGCATCAGGGCAGCCTCCTCGTCTTTGTCATCTCAGGCCAGAGTGCCCACAGCACTGTGGGTCCCATTTGTTCTATAAGGGAGAGGAAAAATGTTGAGAAGGGTAGCAACAACCAGCTCACTCTGGCTTGATGAATCTCTGGGAGGGAAACATCTTTTCTGGTGACGATCCCAGGGGAGCTGCCCGATGGTGAACCCGAGTGTCCTAAGTCACCAGGGCTCTTGACAACTTCAGCTCTACCCTGAATGGCCCAGGGCACCAAAACAAAACTTGGTCGTTTTGCTGGCAGTGGGAACACACACTGTTCCAAGGGCTAGGGGTTGTTGCCTGCCAGCCTATGGCCACAGGCCCACGCTCCCTGAGGTGTGATGGGGATCAAAAGCAGCAATAGATTGCCATCTCTGGGACCTCTGCCCAGTGGCCTGGCGTAGCTGGAATGACCTTGGCCAGGTCTTTGTGAGCAGTCAGCCAGGGGATGAATCTCATGATCAAACAGCTTGGGCTTGCTGGAGAATTTTTCTTCCCCCAGGTTTCAGAATAGTCCAGGGTCACTGCAGTGCCTTCGCAGCTCTTGTTAAGTCCCTCGGGATCAGCTCTGAGTTCCAATTGTTCAGCTTGTGCTAAATTTGTTTAGCCTAAGTGGGCATACCTACGGAGGGAATGTGTCAACGTTGTCCTATTGCCATCTGTCATAGAAGAGGACGTGCACACAGAAAAGGGACAGCAGATGTCCCATTTTTCACCCTTCACACCGTTGGCCACCATAAACTGCTCAAACACCTGCTCTCACAACTCTACCTGCAGTGAGCATTTACGGTGCGACGCCCCAGCCCCCAAACCCGCCACCCCCAAGTGCCCATCCTCCTGCAAAGCCTTCTCGGAGATCTTGCCTATTTCAAATACTAGAGACCCCACAGACGCCTGCCTTGGTTATGTTTCTGTTGCTGTGACCAAACACCATGACCAAGGCAACTTTAAAAGAAAGTGTTTAAGTGGGCTCATGGTGTCAGAAGGTTAAAGTCCATAATGGTGGAGCAAAGACATGGTAGCATGAACTGCTAAGAGCTCACCTCTTCATCCCCAAGTTGAAGACAGAGCTAACTAAAATGGTACAAATCTTTTGAAACCTCAAAACCCACCTCCACTGATATACTATTTCCTGCAGTAAGATCATCCCTCCGCCGCCCCCCCCCCACCAACCACCAGCTGGAGACCAAGGTTTTAAACATATGAACCTATGGAGGCTGTTCTCATTCAAACCACCACAGAGCCCTTCTCTCAGCCCAGCCCCTGCCTGAATCAGATACAGTACAGAGGAAAAGGAGACGCCTCCCTCCTCGGCCTTAATGGGTCTAAGAAGATGAGCGCGTTCAATAAGTACTTTGAAGGAGGTAAGCAAGAAGTTGGGAGCAAACAGCAAAGATTAAAGTGGCGACGCTACTGTGGGTGGGGAAGCAGTCATTTCCGTGGATAATAGCCGATAAAAGTAACTGAGGCAGTAGAGCTCGGGAAAGAGTGACTGAGTGGTCCAGGCAGAGGGTCAAGAGACGGGAGGCGGAAATGCTGTCTTTGATTAGAAGACAGACAACCTCAGAGTTCCATGGCACAGAGATTACTGGGAGGGGACGCATGGTAACTTAGGCTCAGCCTGCTCTGATACTTTACATATGTATAGGTGTGTGATGTTTTTATATATGAATATATGTGTGTGTCTATGTATGAATGTATGTATTATGTATGTGTGTTTGGTCATTCTGGGGATAGAGGCCTTGTGCATGGTAGGTGCATCCCCAGCAAATCGTTTGATTTTTAAGTCTCTGGGTAAGTGTGTACTTACACCCTTCCTATCGGTACACTTCCTACCTTCCAAGCCCAGTGCGAAGCCCTCAAACGCAGGCTTCATTTTGCTCACTTAATCTATGGTGACAGGTCACTCCATGGACTATGACTGGGGGGATGGGATGTGTAGCTGGTGCCCAACCTTCTGAGCAGATTTTATACCTGCCTTCCTTTTCCCTTGCTCTTCTAAAGGGGAGGAAGGAGCCCCAGCTGACTCCTTCTCATGGAGAAAGAGCATGGAGATCCAAGCTTCCAGAGGAACTGCCTCGACCTTCGTCCTGAGGTAACATTGGCACCTGAGGCATGACGTCCACAAGCCTGGAACCACTTCTGACTCCTGGTGCCTTCCAGATGCTGGAGGTGCCAAGGTCCTCTCCAAGACCAAGCACCTTGTATGGCCTCATCCATGTCTTGGACACAAGCCTTAAGTTTGTCGTAATCTCCTTACAATTGTTTACAGATGGTTGCCCTATATACAATAGTGCCTGGTTAAAACAAATCAAGTACTTTATGCCGTGGACAGAATGTGATCGGTGGCAACAAGCCTCACTCACGGGCATCTTTTTCTATTCCAGCTCAATTTCGGTTTCTGCATTAGGCACGGGAGCCAAGAAGCCATCTAGCCCCTGGCTTCAGAGAGCTTATACTTGGAAAAACAAACAAACTTGGAAACAAACAAGTGCTACAAAGTACTTTAATTGCTGTGAAGCAACATCAATCCCGTCTGTACATCCAGTGACAGTTTCTCCTGGAGAAGAAGAGGTGTAGAAACTAGAGAGCTGACTACTGAGGAGGGATAGATCACATCAGGCCTGTAGTTGAGGGTAAGGGCCCTTACGGCTGGAGTTCTGTGGACAGTCAATGAGGCTGGGAGTGTAAGTCACACCAGCTGGAAGGGTATTTGTCAAGGTTCAAGAGCTGTTGGCTGTAACAGACGAGAATTGCCTGTGGCAGGGCTGGCTGGGGGTGCTGGGTTCAGGAGCCTTGATTTGACTGTTGGCATAAACAGCCCCCAGAAGGGTCGCAAGTAGGTTATAGGTGGTACCGTCGGGTTCACTCCAGGGAAGGGTTGCTGGACTGGCAGGATGGCAACTAGAGGAGAGGATTTCAACCAGGAGCCAAGAAATCAGACCAGGAGCAAGTGCGACCTGTCACCTTGGAAGAGAAGGAAAATTCTGGAGGCATGAAGAAATAGCAGTCACCAGGTGTGAAGTGCTGGCTGTATGATGTCAGCTGGAAAAGGCAAGCCAGCCTCAGGGTTGCCCTGGGAGGGCATGAAGAAGCCTTTCATGCCCTGCAAAGGGCAGCTCACAGTGTTGACCTGCAGAGCAGCCCCGGGCCATGGCCACATGGTGTTTGCTTGGTGGAGTGTACAGATGGAGTTTGGATAGACAGCTGGGGTTTTCTCCACACTTGTGCAAGGTCACGTACGGTGTGGGGCGCAGTAGGAGCCTGGATAAAAAGGTCTTCACTTGTCTCCTGCTATTAGAGCCAGAACTGGAGGTTACATGCCAGTGACCTTCTTTTCTAAACTAGTTACAGAATCACCCCACCCTGCTCCAGGCACACCCACTCAGCTTCCACGGCCCTCATCATCTTGGTTATCCTCCTGTGATTTGACACTAAATTCTGCCATACTAGAAATTTGGATAGTTGCTGTGTACTCTCTACAGCCAGGGAGGATGAGCTCGGTTATGAAGGAGGGGATGTTTTTAGAGGTGATTCGAGGCTGAAGTTGGTAAGAGAAAGAGAGGTGTTATCTGGGGAGGGCTCCCAAACCGTAATTCAGAGAAGCAGAGGTGGAATGGGGACAGTCAATGCCTGCATCTTCTGTGAGTCCCCCAAAGACAAAGGTGGGGTCCACTCTGCTTACTACCGTTTTTCTAACCCAGATTTCCCTACAGTCTTTCTCTGATCTCCTTTATAAAAGCCGGTGGGTTTCTCTCTCTCTCTCCCTCCCTCCCTATCATAACACAGTGCCTTTTCCCAGAGAACATCAGCCATCTGGATATCTTCTCTATGTCTGGCCACCTCATCAACTCATCATCCCTTTCATAATCTCATCTGAAAACATATCCTTTCTCGTTTGCTTCTTAATTTCTCCCTCCTCCCCGCTGCTTCCTTCTCTTTCTCTGAGACTTTATTATGACTTTACGGAACACTGGGGGACAGATCGCCCAGAAAATATGCACTGTAAAGCAAATGCATATGGTCCTATCTCCCAGTTGTCCAGATCGAGTCCAGCTGTGCAGCTTCACAGGCTCAGCTGTTTACCGTGCACAGCCCGGCGGCTTTGTGATACAGCCCTGACTTAAAAGCCACCTTGTTACCTGCAGACACTTCCTTCTGTGGTTTCGTGTATGCAGTTAACCTTAGATTTTCATGACTCAGACAGCAGGCCTGGTAGTCGACCAAGCCCAGACCCCTGACAAGGCCAGCTTGTGCCCTCCTCCAGTCCAAGAGGAGATCCAATATTAACTCCAAACAACTGGGAGCTTCCTGACATTGGTGTCCCTGTGGTGTTCATAAGCCCTGACAGCTCCCCACCATTGTTTTAGGGGAAGCCAGCACCCCATTGCCTTCCCCTGGAAATAAACTCTTTCCCTACATTCAGTCTTGTCCCAGCATGGGACAAGGCAAATGATCAAAATGCCACAGATGACCTGAAAGAAAAGGGCACACATGTCTGCATCCTCCGCAAGAGCCCTTTGCAGTTCCTTTTAATTAGTTTATGCTGTGTTCTTCTCGGGTACGAGCAGGCCAGGATCACCTGTCAACAGCTCTATCTATAGCAGAACCCCCATCCCTCACCCCACCAGCTCTGCTTGCAAATGGCTTGCTGACCCCGAGGCTCAGCTGTGAGAATCAATCATCTCCTTCCAGAATCCATCATTCAGCAGCTCCAGGGCCTCAGCTATTTTTATCGCCCCAAGAAGCCAGTGGCCAAGGACGTGCTGGGCTACCTTTGCAGGGGGTATGGCTGTGGAAGTGAGAGGTGGGATGTCAGGGCAGCTGAGCTTCTGACTCACAGTTAAATCCAAAGTGCCTGACCTGGAACACCACCACATCTCATCTCCTCCCATTGAACAGCCTGCCCAGAGGCTTACACTGAGGAAACAGATGTCTCCTAGAGGCAATGAGGCCAGGGACATAGTTTAAGGACTAAGGGTCTGAGGGAGACGAGGAAACAGAGTGCTTGTGGCCTGGGTTACACCTAACCAGGGTGTGGGATCTTACGCTCTAGATACCGTATCTCAATGACCTGAGCAGATGCAGCCAAAAAAAAAAAAAAACCTTCACCCTTTGTTCCTGACAGTTGCCAATATTTGCGGGTGCTTCCTGTGTGCCACGCCCAAGGCTGGGGCTAGACCTCTAGAATCTTCCCTAGAGTTGTCCAAAGTCTGGAGGAGAGGGCAAATTAGGTCAAGCTTCACCAAACCTCCCATTTGGAGGCCCTTCGCTCACGGCAGGGTGTAAATGCCGGTGATTCTGAAACAGTTTATATTTGCAGAGGTCTGTTTGATACCTCAGCAAGCTCCTTCAACACAACCTCTGAGGTAAGGCCGTATTTTTAGATTGTATAAAAATAGTCTGGATGGCTGGCTGTGCACAAGTCTGCTTTGCTCACCAAAGGGAGCAGGAGGCTGGGATGCTCGGCAGCACTTTCAACTCAGAGAAGGGGGAGGCGTGGGAACCCCGGGGGCCTTGAGAGGCTGAAAGCAGACTCCTGTGTGGTAGTGTGGGGTGAAGGGAAGTGGATGACCTTCAACCTCTCTAGACTTCAAGGTGGCACAGAGAAATGCCAATATAGCCCACTGAGGCACCCTGCAGATGTGGAGAAAGCGTTCTATGTTATTTATATTCCTAAGGGCAGGAGGTGAGAAGCAGGATCTGCCTGGTCCCCTGAGCCAGTGAACAGTGGGTCGGGAGGCAGGTGGCAGCAGCCCCAGAGATAAACTGAGGGCCCCCGGAATCCAACATGGCCAAGAATTTTCTTGTCGTTTAGCTCGAGGTGGCTGTTACTATGACCAGATCCTTGGCTGCTCTGACATCGTCCCACCCGTGCCGTATCAGCAAACCATGGAAAGTCACTGACATTCAATCTGAGCAGCATGCAAATTCATGCAGTTTTCTGAAGGAAAGTTTGGCCATTAGTATGGGCTTTTAAAAATATACTTTTGAAAGTTGTGCAGTGTGTGCCTGTAACCCCAGCACTTGGGAATCAGGAGGATCCCAAGTTTGAGGCCAGTCTGGGCTATCTGAGGCCCTTAAAGAAAGAAACTCAGGAAGGAAGGAAAAAGATACACCCTTGAGCTAATAAGTTCTGCTGTATGCATTTCCCCAAAGCCAAGGCTATTCAACAATAGTGGGATAGCAGAACACACTCTGATACACCTACTTAATGAAATCCTGTGCTTTTAAACATCTAATGACATGGAAAAGTGCTAACAAGGTAATGCTCTATTTGAAAGGCAGGGTGAAAACCGTATACAGCACACCATCTAAAGGCTTTTATCATTGTAATAGTTGCTATGAGGAAAAGGTGCTTGCTTAGACAAATTTGTTCATAAGCCACCTGCTTGAGAGGAAGGATGTGGACAAAAGTGCAGAGAAAGAGAATAGACGATTTAGGGTCATGATGGAGGGTGAGGAGGAGGGGAGCAGGCAGTTTGAGAATGTGAGCCCCAGTCTTCTCCAAGGGAGAGGCTCGCAGGTGCTCCTCTAGGCCACGGGGCATAAGGAGCTTGATATTCCACTTGAAGGTGCTACCACTGCTGTGAGCTGAACCTCAATGGCTCGCCTACATCAAGCTTTCAATAAAGTCCACCAAATCAACAACTGTTTTACCTGAGTGAAGATTTAGGGCAGAAAACCAGAGAGAGACCTATAAGAGCATGAAGTACAGAACTATACAATGCAGTTAGTCACGGACACCGATGCTTGAGGGTTGGTAAAGTGTTTAGTCATGTGGATTAGTCGGGGTTGTGTAGAGCAAGAGAACTAATAGAATAAATATTAGAATATATATATGTATACACACACCATATATGATTTATTAGAATGGCTTACAGGCTGTGATCCAGCTAGTCCAGCTAGTCCAACAATGACTGTCTACCAATGCAAGGTCCAAGAATCCAGCAGTTGTTCAGTCTGCAACGCTGGATCTCTCAGCTGATCTTCAGTAGATGCTGGAATCCCAAAGAAGTAGGCCCTGATGCTCATCAAAGAATGGACTTGCCAGTAAGACCAAGATCAAACAGGCAAAGAGAGAGACTTCCTTCTTCGATGTCTGCATAGGCTACCAGCAGAAGGTGTGGCTTTCCCACCTCAAAAGATCTGGATTAAAGGTGGATGGATCCTCCCACTTCAGATGATTTGATTAAGAAAAAGATTCCTCACATGAGTTACCAGTTACTTGGGTGAATTCCAGATGTAGTCAAATTGACAACCAAGAACAGCCGTCATCAAGCGAATCTCTGCATTTGAGGACAGCCTGGTCCACAGAGCAAGTTCCAGGAAGAACTACACAGACATGGTTCAGATGGTAGAGTACTCGTCTACCATGCACGAGTCCTGGGTTTGAGTCCCCAGCAGCACATAAACCAGGCGCGGTGGTGCGTGCTCGTAAAGGCAGCACTGAGGAAGAAGAAACAATAGATCAGAAGTTCAAGGTCAACCTCCACTAAGAAACAAGTCTGAGGTCAGCCTGGGATAGATGAGATTCCACTTCAAAAACTTTTCTCCAACTCTTCTATAATAACTCTAGATTTTATAACTTGGAGAAAAACACTGAGTATAAACACTGTCATTCCATGTGGTGTGCAGAGTCTGCTCTGGCCTCTGGGTTGATGCCCGACTCCCACCACGGACACTGACTCTTCATATAACTGGGGTCAACTCTGGGTCCCTGGGGCCCTGTTCACTCATCAACACATAGAGATTACAGGACAGTCTCAGAAGCTTAGAGACACATTCCAGTGTGGGTCAACAGCCCAGTGTGGTCAACAGCCCAGACCTCACTGCTGATCACAGCATCAGGCCCACGGGCAGCAAACCGTCCCCTTGTAACATGAGGTGTAACTAACGTTGTGAGAGGACAATCTGTGCTTACAATCTCACACTTGGAGCTTTGCTTCTACGGCTGGGGACCTGAAAAGGCTTTCCTCTCCCGGCACCCATCCTCAAGCTGTGTTCAGGAAAAAGAGAAAGAGTTGAGAGAGATTATTTGAATGGTTTCTTAAAACTCCTTTTGACTGTGGCCAACTTATTTACCTTATGTTTGGAAAGTGCCTTAGTTTGGGTTTTTATTGCTGGGAAGAAACACCACGACCACAGCAACTCTTACAAAGAAAACATTTAATTGAGGGTAGCTAGCTGACCACCAGAGGTTTCAGAGGCTCAGACTGCTATGACCAATGAAGGGGAGCATGACGGCATGCAGGCAGATGAGGAGCTGAGAGTCCTGCATCTTGACTCAGAAGCAACAGGAAGTGGATTGACTGTCACACTGAGGGAAGTTTGAGAAAAAAGACCTCAAAGCCTTCTCCCACAGTGACACACTTCCAACAGATGGTGTGGCCCAGATTAAAGGTGTGCCCTCCAGCCTCAAGGATTAAATAAAGGCATAAGTCATCCAGCCTCCCCCAAGACCACACTTTCTCCAACAAGGCCACACCTCCTAATAGTGCCACTCCCTAAGAGTTTATGGGGGCCAAATACACCCAAACTACCATAGGGAGGGAGGAGGTGGGTACAGACAGAGGATGGAAGAGGGACAAATAATAGCAAGATTGTTTGATAAAGCCTCAAGGAATCACATTTAACAGTTACCTAAAACTCATAATACACAATACATGTAAGTGTGTGTGTATATATTTGCATATGTGTGTACATATATATACACACACTCACACATCATAAAGTTAAGCCACTTGGGCTGACAATGCTCCCCATAAGAAACATAAACTAACAGTGCCAGGCACAAGAAACCTCCTTTCTAACAGTTGGTTAGGGTAGTCCAAGTGACTCCCAGATCAGGGGTTCGGGGTGGGTGTCTATTGCTGAAGACACCACACACTTAGGCTACAAGACAGTGATCTGAACCGGATCTGACCTGAGAGCATGCTTCCTGTGGTCTGTCTTTCACGGTACCAGAATGCACTATGTATATACCCAGGGAATGGAAGCTGTTACAGCCCCACCGAGCTGCAGCACTCATGAACCACCACGATGACCAGTGTGCCCAGGGGTCTTTAAAGGTGAGCTGGGCAGCCAGCAGCTGTCTAATTGGACTCCAGGCCCACTCAACAGGAGTGAAATTATGTCTGTAACTTAGACCCTAGTTAGCTTCCCAGGACTCGTGAGGTCATGAACCTGAGAAAAGAATCTACTACCCCCACTTTGCTAGGCCAGGATGATTTTTTACTACATTCTAAACTTTATCCTTATACCCACAGGTAAGTTTGACTACCACCCCTCACCAAAGGAGCTGCTCTTTGTAACCGGTGGACACAATGCAGAAGCCGATGGGCTGTGGGGAGGAGAGTGAGGGCAAAGCAATCCAATTCTATTTCTATTAAAAACATATTAAAAATTATAAACATATACACAATTTTATATTGTAATAGTTTTATTGCATATAATAATCTCTTGTTTATGCATGTATTCTATAATTATGAAATATATTTACATGGTATTATATTTCATAATATAAAACAATGCTTCTTTTCAAATTTTTCTTTTTTCTTTTTTTTTTTTTGTTTTTTGATTTTTGTTTTTCGAGACAGGGTTTCTCTGTGGCTTTGGAGCCTGTCCTGGAACTAGCTCTGTAGACCAGGCTGGTCTCGAACTCACAGAGATCCGCCTGCCTCTGCCTCCCGAGTGCTGGGATTAAAGGCGTTCGCCACCATCGCCCGGCTTTCTTTTCAAATTTTTGATAGCAATTAGTTCTTAGGTTTCTGCTCATTTACCTTTGGTAAGTGTATAGTAATGAAACATGAAATCCGACGCTGCTCAGTCATCCAGGCTGAGCAGACAAACTCTTGCTCACACCGCGGAGTCTAGGTTTTTCTATACATGCATACACGTGACTGTGGGTATAGCCTGGGAAACTAGAAAGGGACTGTGACAGAGGAAGGAGCTTGAAGTGGGAGGAGGGTTGGAGAACACAGGAGCCATGAAAGTGAAAGGCGTTCCAGGGGGAGAGGGAGGGAGGCTGAGCCAAAAAACAAACCAAAGGCAAAGAGTCATGAAATGTCATAATGAAGCTCATTTCTTTGTATGTTAATTGAAAAAAAATTTTAAGAAGTGGACATTGTTTACATGTAAGAAATAAACATTTTATATTTCATAACCCCTTCTCAGCTCCCCCACTGACTTTGGACCATAACCCAACAGTGCATTCACTTTTTTGCTTTATGAGTTCATAAATTGTAGGCAAATAGGAGAAACAAGTCCAGTGTTCAGTGGCACAGTACTGAATATTATTAATCTATAATTAACATTAATTTATTGCATTTTCAAAATAACTAGAAGAGATGATTTTGGATGTCTTTACCACAAAAAAATATGAGAACTATTGGGCATGCTAGAAATACTTATTATAATGATTTGGTCATTATTCAATGTATATATGTATTGAATTATCACCTCATATAATGTATAATAATTATGTGTCAAGCTAAAATTAAAGCAGTCATTCCTTCCTGGGAGACAGCAGCCTAGGATTCTATTTTGAACTGGATTCTTCTTGCTTGGAGGGAACACTGAAGTATAGCAAAACTCGCAGATGTAGAAAATTCTATTCTAATCAATAACCTTTTTCCAGCCCTCGGGTGCTCTCTCCCACCCAAGAATCTCAACCCTACCAGGATCCAGAGTCCTGGACCCGGAAGACAGAGATTGAGTCAGTCAGCCTTGTCCTCAGATATCTTCTCCCTGGTTGCCAGTGGGGTCGGAGCACAGAGTCAGAAAAAAAAGGAACCTCCGGAGCAATGGAGATTGAAGGAAGACCAAGTCACATCACCCTGGAGGCCCAGGTAGAGGAGAAAGCAAAGATGAAGGGTGCCAGGAAAGAGCAGTTTTGAAGGCTGTCTCTCAGATGCCATAGCTGAGGGCATCACCCAGAGGAATCAACCACTTCACTTCGGCCTTTGAGCAACTAAAACTGACCCTCAGGGCAGGGATACAGTCACATCAAATAGAAAGGCAAAAGTGCTCCATCCCCAATGACCCCGCTGACTTCAACTTTCTTCCTTCCCTTTTCTTTCCTCCATAATCCAGCTTGTATGTGCTTTTTCTGTTTTGTTTTGTTTTGTTTTGTTTGTTTTTTAATTAAATCCTAAACCTCTAAGAAGAAAACTTTTGGGGAAGGTCCTCATTTATTAATTGTAAACCCACGAGCGTACTGGAAAAGGACTCCTCCCCGATCCTTTGCTCAAAAGCCAGGACTCATCAAAACACCTGCTTGTTTAATGTTTCCTTTTCTATATGCAATTTAAGTGTCAAAGAGCTAGGCCTCTATATTTTCATAGCTGGGATACCAAGGCTCAGAGAAGTTAAAAGCATGTTTGGGGATACACAGATAAAACTCACAGAACCAGCCTGCTTCCAGAGTCCACATTCGTCTTTGTTAAGGGAGGACGGCCAGCTTGGGTAACATCTATGCTAAGTATCACTGGAGAAGCAAAAGGAAATGGCGTAGGTAGATGGGGGACGGTGTCTGGAGGAGACAGTGGGAGTGAGGCTGGCATGAGCCACCGTAGTGTGCTCAGTCAGGTACGAAATGACATTCACTCTCCACATCTCTGTCCCTGTGCCAAGGGATGAGGGGACCTCCAAGGAACCAGAGTCAGAGGCCACTCAACCCTGTGAGCATAGATGGATGAGTGAGGGAGAAGACGAAGCAGGTAGAGAGAAAGTGAGAAGCGAAAGTCTGGCTGGAAGCCACCCGGGGAGTGAGGCAGCCCTGGAGAAGAACACACTTCCTGGGGTCAAGCACTTGAGAACAGGCGTGATGACTGGTACATGCTGAGTCAGGTTCCTGGGCTGGCCGCTGTTGCTGATGGTAGCAAACAAGCAGACCCGAAGTTTAAGTGTGACTTGCACAAAAGCCAGGTTCCAGCTTCTTTCCCTAAGTCAAAAAATTAGCCTTCAAGGCAACAGCCAGTTGGGTTTGTATCATACATGTGTCTTGGTCAGTGTTCTATTGCTGTGAAGAAGAGACTCTGTAACCAAGGCAGTTTTTATAAAAAAAATCATTTAATTGCAGCTTAAACGTTTAGTCCATTTTCTTTTTCTTTTTGGTTTCTCAAGATAGGGTTTCTTGGCTGGGCAGCGGTTGTGCATGCCTTTAATCCCAGCACTTGGGAGGCAAAGGCAGGCAGATCTCTGTGAGTCTGAGGCCAGCCTGGTCTACAAATTTACAAAGAAACCCTGTCTTGAAAAAGCAAAAGGAAAAAATAAAAGATAGGGTTTCTCTATGTAGGTAGGCCTGGCTGTCCTGGAATTCACTCTGTAGACCAGGATGGCTTCAAACTCAGATCTCAGAGATCCACCTGCCTCTGCCTCCCAAGTGCTGGGATTAAAGGTGTGCACCACCACTGCCCAGCGACTTAGTCCGTTTTCATCATGGTGGGAAGCAAGGCAGCTTGCAGGCAAACACGGTACTGGAGGAGAAGCTGCGAGTTCTATATCCGGATGGTCAGGCAGCAGGAAGAGAAGCCCTGGGCTTGAAATGTGCTTTTTGAAACCTCAGAGCCCACCCCTCCAACAAGGCCACATTTCCTGATGACTAAGCATTCAAACATATGAGCCCATGGGGGCCATTCTTACTCAAACCACCATAAGATGTAGCCATAGTAGGAAATCTATACAATAAACACCACAAGAGCCGCATTACTCATTTGACAATGACACAGCTTCCCAACGCAAGTTCCACCGATTCTTTGTCATAAACCCTCTGTCTCCAAAACAGCTCAATCACATTCAGGGAGCACCCCACTTCTAATCCCCAGGACTCTCTGCTCCTCCCACATCTCGGGGGTTCCCGCTTGCTATAACAGAAACAATAAAACAGTGTTTCTCAGATTAGGGATCTCTGTGGCTTTTGTTACGCTCCCTTGTATGTAGCCGGATATCTGTCTCTCTGAAATCTGTTTAAGAGTCTGGTGTCCCTGCTGTCCATACTGATTATATTCAACAAGGAGGGCCACAGTCACTAGCTCTGGAAAACTCTGTGGGCCTGGCCTAGTCTTTGCCTGTACACAAATAGAAATGGCTGGATGAAACCGGGACTGACGGAAAGGGTCTGGCTGAGCCCCAAAGAAAATAAAAGGATTCGACCCCAAGGAGGCAGACAGTCCCGATTCCCGGGCACACGAGGTAAATGCCGAATGGAAATCCAACTGTTGCAGAGAGTGATTGCTCAGATGGAGCAAATGTGCTGTGAAATCAGGCTTGGAAAATCATCTGGAGTTCATCTCAGTGAAATCCAAAAACAATAACTGCCTTCCCCGACTGCTTCACAGGGGCCTCAGGAGCTCCCCTCAGCAGAAGCCACAGAGGCCCAGGGTCTCCCAACTCTGCCCTTGTTTATTTACAAATCTGCCTTTCTTTCTCACCTTAGGTCATCCTTCAGTTCTGCCCTCTCAAACCCCTGGGGAGCTTTGGGCATTCAAAAGGCCTCTCACGTGACAGGCAGCAGGAGACACAAATATAAAGAGAGACAGTGAACTCCGGGGGCTACCTGGCGCTAGGATGAAGTGGAGCCCGGCACAGCTGGAGGGGAGCTCACACAGCGGGAAACTGGGTAAAGGGATCCTCGAGCATTTATTTCCCCCAGAGAGCTCCTGCTGTGTGGAGGGGTGAGGCAGATCTAAGGTTTTACCCTGAGATACAGCACCAAGGTCAGCGGGAGAAGTCCCAGAAAACAGGAGGAGCTTTGGTGTGGGGTTTTGACGGCTCCGTGCGCATTTTTAGCCATTGGGGAAGAGAGTCCGCTCTCTGGTCCCTAGGGCAGATTCCATTTCTGCAAAGTGGCCTATGCTCTCTTACATTCCCAGGGAAAGGTCATGGCCCCGCCAGCCACGGAGCCCAGCAGTCTTCCACTCCACTCACTTACTAGAACGGTTCCCGCAACAGATGCAGGCTGGAGACAAGGGTGTCTTAGGGATTCGCTGCCATAGGAAGAACAGGCAGGGTAGGCGGAAAAGGTAGGGCAAGCGTGCCTGCACACACCGTAACCCCTGCACAAGCGCACACACGTGGACACACAAAAGGGGTCTGTGGATGTAGCTCACTTGGTGCTTGCCTAGCATGCACCATAAGCAAAATGAGGACCCTCCTGAGGACTGATGGTTCCTCTCCCCAAGCTTCCCATCTTCCCAGGACACCCTCCCAGAACCCTGAGCCACCCTACCCTGGCTCTGCGCTAAAATCTCAGCCGGCCAGCTAGCACTGGAGGGGAGAAGCTGGAGGGAGCCGTTGTCAGGATGTTTGTGAGTTTCTCAGCAGATGAAACTGACAACATGCCACATTTTCCAAGCCAGTTTCCAAAGCATTGTGCTAATGGCTCTTCCAGAAGCCCATCTCTCAACAACCTTAGATTTGGTTCCGGGCCTTTGCCACAAGGCGCAGGCTGACACTGTGCGGGCGGCACATGCCCACCAACCAACACTCACTTGAGCACACTCTCAACAACCCGGCTGCTTTCCAACACTCTCTCCCACCCGTGCAAGCGAACTAGAATAAAAGTGACCAAGGGACACTATCAGGAGGTGATCTAGAATACTGGGGGACACTATCAGGGGGTGACCTAGAATTCTAGTTTCCTATTTAATTAATGTAAGAATCGATCATTGAGTGTGACTCTTAGCTGTGACGTAGATAACTGACATCCTTGTGCAGTCTCAGTGGACTCATGACAAGAAAGAAACTTGCAGCCAGGCGGTGGTGGCACACACCTTTAATCCCAGGAGGCAGAGGCCAGCAGATCTCTGAGATCGAGGCCAGTCCTGCCTACAGAATGAGAGTGAATTCCAGAACAGCAAGGGCTACACAGAAAAATCCTGAAAACCCTGTCTTGAAAAGACAAAAACAAGAACAGGAGATAGAGAGAGTGAGACAGATGACAGAGACAGGGAGAGAGACAGAGACAGACAGACAGACATTTGAAGTCAGCATAGAGCTTCCCCAGGGGTTTCTGTTTGGTTCCTAAACACAGAATGACCATCCTGCTCTCAGGGTCTTATGTGTATGTGTGGCAGGGAGGAAGAGGGACAGATGAACAGACGGCATGCTATCCTTCAGGCCTCACCCACAGGCTTCCGGAAGCTGGTGGTACCTACACCTACTAATTTACAGGAGCGGCTTTCTTCACCTTTGGTTGATGTGACTAGAAAATGTCATATCTGGTGGAGTTTGGGGTAACTAATGTACAATTATATTATCAGGGTGGCCATGCTGTGCTGGCCGTGATGGCATCCTTGGAAGATAGAAACAGGAGGATAGAGTTCGATCCCAACTTGGCTACACAGCAAGACAGTGTCACAAATAAAAAAAAATAGAAACAAGGCATGAGGCCCAGGTAAGAGAGACACGTAGCATATGTAAGAACATGGGTGACATTTGTGTGTGTGGGCGGTATGATTCTGGTTACAAGTGTCTCAAATTCAAGGTCAGCCTGGGCAATTCAGCAAGATTCTGTCTCACAATGAAAAGCAATGGTGGTTTGTGCTGGGGACAGTGCATGACTTTGTGATGAAATGTTGGTTTTGTCTGCTGGAATACTTGGGTTTAATCCACAGTTCAAGGAGAGAAGAGGGTTTGGTGTCAGATGCCACAAACCCAGCTCTCTGGGAACAGAGGCAGGAGAATCACCAAAAGTTCTGATCTACAGCCTTGTCTACAGAGCAAGTTTCAGCCTAGCCAGAACTAGGCTATATAACTATATGACGTTTTCAAAAGGTTGGGGTACAGGGGTGGGGAGAGAACTCGGTCTATAAAGTTCTTGTCACACAAAAGTGAAGACCCGAGTTTGATCCCCCAAATCCATATACAAATGTCAGGTGTGATGGTGTGTGCTTGTAAACCCAGTGCTGGGGAGACAGAGACAGAGACCTGGAGCTCATTGGTGAGTCAGCTTTGCCTACTTACTGAGTGTCAAGTCAGTGAGAGACTGTTCTCAAAACAGGGTGGATGTTGACACCTGAGAATTACATCAGACGATGGACTCTGACTTTCACACGCATGTGCACCTACTTGCATGTGTACAGGAACATGCACGTGTGCACCCCAAGCGTGTATGTGTGTATGTACACACGAAAGTGGGCCTGGAGATGTAATTCAGCTGGTGCTTGCCTAGCATGCACAAAGTTCTGGGTTCAATCCCAGCCTCATAATAACTGGGCATGGTAGAAGCAGGAGGATCAGAAGTTCAGAGTCACTCCCTTCTACACCAAGTCCAAGGCCAGCCTGTGAAGCAAGAGATCAGGGAGGTGGGGGTGGGGCCTTAGGAAAAAGCTGGGAAAGACAAACACAAGAGCAAATAACATGGGAGAAATAACATTTGTGAGAACCCTAGAGAAATGGGTAGGAGGGCTTTTGTTTGTTTGCTTACTTGCATCTAGATTCTGGAACTTACTTCCACATCTTAGGCCTCTAAAAATCTGGCACCTTCATTCTTTTTCCTCCTGTGGTTTCAGCGCTGTGAGAACAGACAGAGTTAATAGCCAGTGATGAGCAACCCCTGCTTGACCATCCCACTCCGTCCTGCCACCCACACAAAGGCCAGAGACCCCTGGGTCAGCCCTCCTTAGAACCGTACGACCTTTACCGCTCAAAGACTGCCACCCGCCCAGGCTGGCCCAGGCCTCCTCTTTCAAGCTCCCTGAGTATTTTGAAAGGACTGAAAATAAGCAAGAGATGCCACAGTTGAATCTGGGTTTCCTTATCAGATGACCATACGTGAGCAGGACAAATACTGCCCCACCCTCGGGGAGAGACTTTTGATAAAAATAGAGGAAACGGAGTCAAAATACAAAATGTCATCTTTAGGGTGGCAAGGATTTTTGACCATTTTGACTTTCCGTCACCTGAAAAGGTACGCAGTAGAGGAACATATTTTAAAAAGGAAGTGTCTGCGTGCTACGTGTCACGGCAAGAAATGAAGTGTGCTGAGATGGAGACCAGGGGCTCTACCTGCGCAGCTGCGTTGCTCTGAGCAATCTTAGCAACCCACTTTCTGCTTTCTGTTCACATTGCTGAGATTAAATGTCCGAGAGAAGCAGCTTACAGAAGGAAGGATTCATTTTGACCTGTGGTTCAGAGGGTAAGGTCCTTTACAGTGGGTAAGGCAGGGCTGCCCTAATGACCTCAGGGAACGTCCTGGCTCTGAATAACGTCAGCGTCTGAGGTATTAGAGACGCCAACATAGAAACCTGGAGGCGGCCATCACTCAATCTGTAATGGGAACGAATAAACATGAGCTGTGGTCAGTGATAGCATCAGTAACAAAGTTATTAACATTGATTAAAAATCAACGTTATTAACAGGAAAGAAAGGAACTTTCTCCAGTTAGCTCAGAATCTTCTAGTAGCTCTGTGTCACCCGAGATACAAAGGCCAAACGCTTCAAGCTGTCAGTTAAATACTCCTTGTCCTCCAGTAAACCTTCACCTTGTGTCCCAGGCCTCTGTCTCCATTCCAGACAACTCTGCCACACCCATTCCATCTCTTCTTGGCTCCTTAGCTGGGAGTGTGTTCCCCAAGGAGGCCTTTCCTCTCCTCTGCTTACTTAACTCCTCAGGAAGCCAGCTCTGCCTTTGTCCCCTTGGGGATTATTCCTTGGGCACAGTTTACAGTCAGTGTCCCAGGATACTCAAGAGATCACTAAAGAACACAGAGATTGTCACTGGAGAAGTGGGGAGGGCCAGGGAGTCAAGGAGGACACTATGGCCACCTGTTTCCTACGAGAACTTGTGCTTTAGAGGAAAAGGCCAATATTAAAATCATGGCAAGAGGGGAGAAGGGGGAAATGTGGTGGTTTGAACAAGATGCCCCCCATAATCCAGGCATATTTGGTCCTCAGTTGTTGGCTGTTTGGGGTAGGCTTATGAGGTGTGGCCTTGCTGAAAGAAGTATGTCCCTGGGCATAGGCTTTGAGGTTTCGAAAGGCATTTCAAGTTCACTTTTTCTGTTCCCTGTAGTGGTTCAAGATGGCAGCCCTCAGCTCTCAACTTCTGGGCTCTGTCACCAGGCCTGCCTGCTGCTGTGTTTCACCACATGGGGAGGGACTCTTGTTCCTCCACAGTGGCTGAGCCCAATCAAACCCTTCCTTCTATAAGTTATACGAGCCTTGGCCCTGGTGTTTTAACACAGCAATAGGAAAGTAACCATTGCAGAAATCCCGCCTCATTTTTCTTCTGTCCTGATGTCTCCTTCCACAGCCACCAGTCCTGCCGGCATCCAGCAAAGAGCGTGGGGACTGGGGTGAATACAGGGCAGACAGGAAAATCAATATACACCACCTCTATCTCATCTCTTTCTGAACCCAAATGATGCTTCGGTCTGGACCATTTATGTGACCTGTAGCCACTAAGCCCATCCTGGCCGATGATCTTCCTTATCAGGTTGTGAGTATTGCTACGGCTGCAACAACAACGAAGATGGCCGAATGAGTGACCTGAGTTTGTTGTTCAGGAATCTCCCTGTGCCCAGAACCCCTTGGTGCTGAGAACAGAGCTGCACTGCTAGTATGTGTGTAATGAATCAGAGCCGAGTACAGTCTGGGCTTTCAGAAGAGTGTGGGTGGGATCCATGCGAATCCATACTGAAAAATCGCCAACTCTGGAAGAGCGATTGTCAGGCCCATTTCCTGCTGCGTGTGGAGCCAGGAGACACTGGGAGCTTGGCGGCCTGACAGCTGAGGAGCAGCCAGGGAATTTAGCAGGAGACAGAGAAAATGAGTCCTGTGGGTCTGGCCCAGCACCATCAAAAGCAGACACTAGCAGAGACTCTCATCCCAGAATCAGGGGCCAAGGTGGGTGGATGCTGGCCCTGCTCGCACAGGTCCCCGGGGAGCCAGAGCAGTCAGAAGGCAGAGAGGAGGCAGCATCTTGAAGAGGCTGATGGTTCTGTCTGAGGCTAGACGTTGCTGAGTAATGGTCATCTGAGGGACGTTACAGATGTGTCTTTCGTGACACCTGCCGTAATATTAAGCCGCGGGTGGAAACTATCCGCCATTGACTTAGGCTAACTGCTGAATGGACCAGAAGTGGGCACTTGCCCGCAGGCTAAGCCTTGATGTGTGTGGCAGATAGTACAATTGTCATTCTAACCTTCTTTCCATGTTATGGACCCTCATGGCCCTCATCTCCCTTGTTATAGGCCAATGGAAATCGTCTGACAGGACTTGTAGCAAAAGAGAGAATGACAGACACTCTTCTGTCTCTAAATGCAGTGTCTCCATGTGATGCCAACTATTGTAGTGGTATTTCACTTGTATTTTAATAAATAAAGACCGCCTGAAGATCTGAGAGGAAAACAGTCCCACTGGTCAGCCTTACAGATCAGGTTATGGTAGCACACACCTTTAATCCCAGTAACCACACTAGTTGCCATAGAAACTGGATGGTGCATGCCTTTAATGATGGTGGTGCACAGCCTTTAATCCCTGTCCTAGAGAGGAATATAAAACAGGGGAAGACAGCTCTCAGACAGTCTTATTCTGAGATTCCTGGAGGCAGGATCACCATTTCAGACTGAGGTCGAGGTAAGAGCCAGTGGCTGGCTGTTTTGCTTTTTGGATCTTCAGATTGAACCCCATTTTCTGACCCTGAGTTTTTATTAATTGTGCTTCAATTAATCATGCTTCATAGTATGTCTGCTGTCTTACTACCAGAAGATGGGACAAGGGCTCAGGAGTGTAAACCAGAGGAATGGAAAGAAACTCAGCCCCCAAAACAACCAGCCTTCAAACCTCATGACCCCATATAGTCCCATTCTGTGTGGTAGCAAACGCTATTGTTGCTAGCGTCAGTAAGGCTCCTACTACTTGCAACCAAGCACACTATTTGAAGGACTGGAGACATGGTCCAGTGGTTAAGAGCACTGGCTGCTTTTCCAGAGGACCCAGCACCCACATGACAACTCACAACTGTCTGTAACTCCAGTTCCAGGGGATCTGACACCTTCACACCAACACTACATTTAAAAAAAAAAAAAACAACACTATTTGATGTAACAGCAAAGATAACTGGCCATGTCCAGTAGATCATGTACCGATAGGATCTGCCCAGGAAAGAGAGCCCACGATGGCTCAGTCGTGAACTTCAATTATTACATAAACTTTGATAGTTTAATCGAATATTTCTGTTAATTTCTTGATAAGTCATATTGTATTTTGATAAAAACAGTTATGTGAATAGTTGTGACTCTGTCTCAACACCTGTGACTTTTTTTTTTAAGCAGTTGTCAGTTTTAAAGTATGAAATAAACGGAGCATCGAGCCTGTGACAGATTCCCTCTACCATCTGCTCACTTAAGGAGAACTGTGAATGAGGTTTAAGGTTATATTCTTAAGATTTCTTTTTTCTTCCTTCCTTCCTTTCTCTTTCTCTTTTCTGTTTTTTGTTTGTTTGTTTTTGTTTTTTCTTTCTTGATTTTTCAAGATAGGGTTTCTCTATGTAGCTCTGGTTGTCCTTGAACTCACTCTGTAGAACAGGCTTTGGCCTCAAACTCAGAGATTCTCCTGCCTCTGCCTCCCATGTGTTGGGATTAAAGGTGTGTGCCACCACCACCCAACTGGATGTATTTTGTGTCTCTGTGTGTTTGTGTGTGTATGTGTGTGTCTGTGTGTGTGTCTCTGTGTATATCTGTCTGTGTGTGTATGTACGTGCGTGTGCGTGCACATGTGAGTATGTGTGTGTCTGTACATATGCATACAGGTGCTCTAAAAGGCCAGAAGAGAGCATCAGATCCCCAGGAGCTGGAGTACAGGTGGTTGGGGGCTCCAGTAACTGGGACTGAACTCTGGTCCTCTGTAAGAGCAGCCCTGGAGAACTGGTTTTTAATGGAGAAAACTGAGTAAAAATACTGTATGGGTTCTCTGTTTCTTTGGAAATCTTCATTTCTGAAAGCACCCATCTTTCATTAAACCTGTTCTAAATAGAGGATGTGCTTTTCTCTGTTAACTTGTCTTATGCGATAAGGATCCCTGCCATAAACACAGCAAAGGGTGAGAAAGTGTTTCATTTCTATAGTGCAAGTGATATGAAGTGAAATTTAGTATATGATACAACTCTGAAAAGCGGGCAAATGGGACAGAGGTTACTTGGAACTGCTTAGTATCAGGTTCAAAGGAAGCTCTATTTCTCCTTATTCTGGCAATATTCCTCAGGAACTTGGAAGACTGACTCCCCTCTACCAAAGGAGCTATTTCCCTTATCACTTGAAGAAGGGACATCTGGGGTGCCTATTAGCATACCAAAGCACATGCCTCCATGTTCCCTCAATATCATAAGTACCTGTACAGATAGCCGAGTCCATGCTGCTGGCATCTTCACCCTTCTCTCTCTCTCTCTCTCTCTCTCTCTCTCTCTCTCTCTTCTCTCTCTCTCTCTCTCTCTCTCTCTCTCTCTCTCTCTCTCTCTCTCTCACACACACACACACACACACACACACACACACACACCGCTGTAAATTTCTCCAGCTCATGTGCTTGCCTCTCAGCTTCTCCTCTCTCTTGTAACCCTGATATTTCGGCTATGCTGTCTCTTTTACCCTCTCTGTCTTCATCTCTCACCTCCCTGCCCCCCACCCCATCTCTATTCTGCTACTGCTTCTCTTTTGACCAGAATCAGTCTGCTGGCCGTGTTCATGCTACTACTTTCTCTCCCTGCTCTGGACTTTTCCAGGTAACGCTGACTGTACTCTCCCTCATATCTACTCTAAAAACCTTCCCCTTAACCGTACCAAGGTGTGGTCATGCAGTCAGTTTATACACCTAGTAAAGAGTGAGAATTGAAGAGACCACAGAGGTCAAGCATGAGAGATTTTCAACCCATACCCAACATTGTTGAGTCAGGAGCCTTTCTTATGTAGGTCAGGTGCCTGGATGCAGAGAGGGCAGGGCAGTCACTCACCCTCCTGTCCTGGGCTCCCAGTCTAACAGAGATGGACATCAGTCAGATAAACAACCCAGTGACGTGTGATTACAGTGGTGGCATGTCAGGAGTATCCACAAGAGAACTCACTTCACCCCAGTGAGAGGGAGAAGGAGAAAGGGGAAGAGACCGAGAAAAGAAAGGGAGTTGGGAGAAAGGTGGATAGAAGAAGGATGGGTAGGAGAGAGAGAGAATGTTGCCTACCAACTCTTGCAGGCCACAGAACACCCCCGGAATGACCTTTCCTTCTAGGAGGCTGCTTAGTAACTGTGCCTACATGTAAAAAGCTAAAGCAGCTCACATGCTGGAGTCCTAACTCTCTGTGTCTCAGAATGTGACAATCTGGAGATGAGTTCTACAAAGAGATAAGTAAAATAAGGTCCCCAGGGTAGGCCCTCACCCAGTCTAACTGGTGTCCTTACGAAAAGAGAAATTGTTACACACTGATATGTATGGACAGAAAGCCGTGCAGAGACTGGGGAGGAGGTGGTCCTCGTAGCCAAGGAGAGAGGCCACAGCAGATTCATCTCCCTTGGCCCTGCTAGCTTGATCCTCCATCTTGGCCTCTAGAAGCCTCTCGTTACCGCGAGACAATGCCTTCCCACTGCTTGGCCACAAGTGTGTTACAGCAGCGCTGGCAGAGTAACTTAGGGGCTGAGTTTTTGTCCTTATCAGTAGCTCACTCTGGGACCTGGGCACACGTAAGTATGAGTTTAGAAAAGAGGCCTCCAGGGCCTGAGGACTCACAGCCCTGGCCATCTGTTTGGCCTCATTGTTGTCTGGCCTTGCCCCAATCACTAGGACATGTAGCAGACACTGGTCCTCCCTCCTGATGGGAGCAGGGCTTTAAGGAGAACCCCTGATGCTCTCTCTGGTCCAGTTATAAGAGTCCTGGGAAGGATGAGGTTTACTGCCAGGAAGAGAAACCCCAGGAAGCCAACTTCTCTGCTGCTGGAGACTCGGGGCAGTGGGGGGAAGCAAGATTCTCCAGCCATGACTCACCCTACATTTCATGGGGAAGGGAAGTGAAGAAGGTCCTGCCCGGCTGTCTTGAGAAGCAGTTAAACTCGTTTTTATTACACAGACCTGAAAACTGCCATCTGATTCTTGCACCACGGCTGCCACAATTGAATGGGCAACAAACACCAGCATGCGGACTTGGTGTCCTGATTCACGCTGGGCATGGGGCACATGGGCTGAGCTCCCGGGACCTTTGTGCTTCTGCCTGGTTCTCTCATTCTGTTCTTGCTCTCTTTGGCCTTTCGGGATCACAGGAGTGTCTGCCCTGGGGTTGGGACACTGCCATTGAGGGGGAGTATGCCCAGCAGATCAAGAGCAGGAACCAAGCTGGCAGGGCTTCAGTCCTAGTGGTGCAGCTAAAGGAAGGCCCAGGCTGTTGGGAGGGGGACAGTTTGTGGCTGGGGCTGGAGTGGCCCGATTTTTCCACTCCCAGTGTTTCTGGGCCTGAGAAAACACTTCTAGCAGCAGAAAGACTTGGACAGACAGCATGGAGGAAACCCCCGAAGTGGGGGGGCCCAGCAGGGAGAAAAACAGACTCTTTTGGAGAGGGTAGGAGATTGGCAGGTGCTAAGTGGGGGGTTTGAGGCATAGCCAAGGGGCTCATGCCACACACCACGTCAGAGACTCAGAGACAAGTCTCACCCATCAGCCAGGGCTTTACCTTCAAGCCAGCTGACTGGCATCAGCATGCTCGTCTGCCCACTAGCATTTATGAGGCACCAAATGTTTACACAACATAATACTGTCAGCAGAGGCAAGCTTTCCAAACAAGAGCAGATTACTTTGATATCCTTGGGCTTGAGCTGTGCTGGGACAGCAGGGGCAGCTGTGTCCCCCGTTCCTTCTTCCAATGCAGTAGACTGGAAACGAGGCGCTCACAGGAGGCCCGGCTTTCTCAGTGCTAACCAGGCCTCCGGGGCTATACGAGTGACACCTGTGCTGTGCCTTGATGAGCAAACATACCAAGCATCACAGGTTGGTGTAAACAGAGACTCTGCTTTCTGTTTCCCAGTCGCCCGAATAATCACACAAAAATTGTATTAATTATAACACTGTTTGGCCTATTTGCTCAAGCTTCTTATTAATTAACTCTTACATCTTAAATTAGCCCATTTATATCATTTTATATATATTTTTAATAATTTATTTTTAGTTTATGTGCATTGGTGTGCATGTATGTCTGTGTGTGTCAGATCTTGGAGTTACAGACAGTTGTGAGCTGCCATGTGGGTGCTAGGAATTGAACTCAGGTCCTCTAGAAGAACAACCAGTTCTCTTAACCACTGAGCCATCTCTCCAGCCCCCTATTTTATACCCCCCACCCCCACGCCAGGCTCATGGTTACCTCTTGCATCTTGGGCAACTACATGGAGTCTCCCTGACTCTGCCTTCTTTTTCCTCTAACTCTGCTTGGATCTCCTGCCTTGCTATATTCTGCCCTGCCATAGGCCAAAGCAGCTTTTTTATTAACCAATGGTAATAAAACATATCCCTGGCACACAGAGGGGAATCCCACATCAGGTTGGGGTGTATGCACAGGGAGTTTTTCAACTGAATGGAATACAGCTACAGTGGACAGTGCAAGCCTTACAGATGAGGACCAGGGAGGGCCCTGGGCTTTTGAAAAACCAATGAGAAGCCATTAGTGGCCTACTCTCTTATGTTACCGCTGGATGGTACCTGTCCTTGTCCCAACAGATGCCAAAAGAAGATGGTTTTTAGAAGAAAATCCTATTTCCTCCTGTAATCATGCTTTTATAAAAGGACCAAATGGCTGCTGGGCAGGATGCGATGCAAGAGTCGGAAGACAAAGGCTCTCTCCTCCTCTGCTTGTCTCGAAACCGCGTGGTACTTCCTTTACCAGTGATTCCAATTCACTCCATTTCAAGAATAATATATTCAGAGTGTGTAGGAGAGGGGTTTGGACAGGATCTGGGAAACTGGGAGGAGTCTCAGTCCTACCTGGAATCCATTTTCCACCCGCCGCTGGAGATGCTAGTCATCACAATCCAGGAGGAGTGAGCCTGCGCGTCCGTCAGCACGGCTTCCTCGAATCCTGCTGTGCTGTGGCCATTTCTTCTAGGAACCACACTGCAGAGCGTGACCGAAAATAGAAATGTGGGTTTTACATATCTTATCCCCCAACCTTGCACTTTGACCCTTCCCATAGTGGGCTGGGATGGCTGCTGGGATTAATCAAAATGTGTTAGCACTTGATATCTTCCATGTCAAATGCTTCAGAGAGGCATTTGCTGAGAGTTTCACATTTTTAAATGTGTTCGTTGTCCTAACCTAATACTTAATCTCCACTCCCTGACCTGTGAGACGGCCAAGATGGCTCGAACTTTGCTATGTAGCTGTATATGACCTTGAACTTCTGGTCCTCCTGCCTCTACCTCCCAAGTGCTAAGTTTGTAGGCACCCACCACCATACCCCATTTATGTAGTGCCTTGTGGATGCTAGGCAAGCTCTCTACCAACTGACCTACATCTCTGATTACCAAAAGAAGGTTTTGTCTTGATGTTTGAAAACTCAGGAGATAAGATATGACTTTCAGCAATAACCAGTTCATTTCAGTCAATTGCCAGCCTGATCAGGTGTGGGCAGCCCACGCAGAGGCCGACACCATGACAGTCAAGGGCTCAGAGAGCTAAGTTAGCAGAGTCTAGACAAGGTAGGCTTAGGGGAGCCAGCTAAGCCAGTGTATTTCCTTCTCTATAATCTGTTCCCTCTGGGCCCCTGCAGGCGCTCAGCTCGCCACCATTAGATTAGCCTCCCTCTGAGTCAATACAGTATTTATCACAGGTTAACAGCAAGATAAAGGCAGGAGGCTTCTCCTAAGCCAGTTGTGCTCCATTTCAAGGACAGCCATTCATTCCGAAATTCTACCCTTTCACTATTTTGCGGTTGTTGAAATGGGCCTTCTCTCCCCTGTCCCTACTTCTTCTAAGAGCAGGTCTCTGGTGTCCAAAGCCATCCTTGAACTTGCTTTGTGTAGAGGATGAGCTTGAGCTCTTCCTGCTGTCCCCTGAGGACTGGAGGAGTTGCGGGTGTGCACCACCAGGTTCGGTGTATGTGGTGCTGGGCACGGAACCCAGAGCTTCCTGCACATCAGATAAGCACTCTACCAACGGAGCCGCATCTCCAACCGGAAAATGTGCTTTCATTTAGGGAGAATTGGTATCATTAGAATTTTCTTTTGAATGTTCTCACTCAGCAAAATGAAAGCACGTTGACAAGGCTTGGGCTATTGTCGGACTTGAATTTTGATGATTTTTTTTTAACCAAGATTCTTGGAAATTTTACTGGTCAGAAAATTTTCTGTATTAAAATGCCACTCTCAGCAAAGCGTAGTGGCTCGTGCCTAAAATCCCTGCAGTGAGAAAGCAGAGGCAGGAAGATTGCAACAAGTACAAGACCAGTCAACAATACATGACAAGGCTTTGTGTAAAAACAAAAACAAAACAGCAAAAATAGCAACAATGAAACCCTAAATGACCTTCTAAGGAAGCTTGTGTTTTGTAAAGCAGACATGCCTGTTGAATTCAGGGCAGTGTGCAGTAAGGATGAGGTACTGTGAAATCCTACAGGAAGACCCTAAACTAGGATGGGGTCCAAGGAAAACGTGTTTACTTGCCCATCTTGCCACAGCTCCGCCTTCTGCTTCTCCCCCAAAGAACAAAACCAGATGGACATGTGTGCCCTGAGGACAAGAAGAGGAACTGGGCAGATTACAGTCTGGAAGGAACATTTATTTGGGGTGATTTAGCGGCCTTCAAGAAAAAGAGTTATTATCAGTCATCTCTGTCAGAGTTCTCCATCTCTCTAAAGCCCAAAACAAGAGGCAATTGCCTCAAAATGAGGCAAGACGAGTGTAGCCAATGCTGTTTTCCTACCTCCCCCTTGTTGGAGGCCCAAATGAAAATTCTCTCTAATGCCTGTCTCCATTGGCCTCCAGGCCTGTCCAGTCCTTCTGCCTTCAGAGCCCATTTCCATGGCAACACTAGTGGCTCCTTGGGCGTTTGTGACTATGCCATTTTCTTCTATTCAAGAAAACATGAAAGCTCCAAGGGCGGAAAGTTTACATCATAAGGACACACATGAGTTCACAACATGCACAGTCAGCTCTCTTCTGAGCAGCTCAGGGATGCAATCTTGCTAATGCCCCAAGAAGCCAAAGTCTTCCACAAGCAACGCCGGGGGCTCCTTACTTCTATAGCCAAACTGATATCATACTGAGTGCTGCTGATGTACTGCGTTTACAAGAAAGGCATCTACTTGACTTGTCTAGCGTGGGTATCGCCAAGTCCAGCGATGTGGAGTTGGCTTACACGGCTGGGGAATCCTCAGGTCCTTTAACGCTGACCCCCACACTCCATACTCACCACAGGAACGTGTATAAATCCGTGTCAATGTACTCATACTTTACAACTTGCTGATCACTCCATGGCTGCTGTGGGTGGGTGTGTAATCATCACCATCTTGGATGTTCTGTAGTTGTGTGGGTGTGCACTAAATTACTTATATGTGTACACATATCCCAGAAGGGTTAGCAAATTAGTACAGCGAGTCTGTGTCAACACTTCTGTTTGAAATGAAACTACTCATGACTCACTTTTGACTTTACCAACGGTTGTGAGCATGGCAAGTTGGAGGTTGATGAAGCAGGAAAAATAATAAACCATGCGAGGTGATTCTCCAAAATAGCTTCTTTTAAAAACACGTCTTTGCTGGGAAGGCAAAATGGAGCTGGAGAAAAGCCAGAGAAATGCAATAATAATAATATGGCCCAGAAAATGAAACTGCTTCTGTACAGCCAAGAAAAAAAAAACTGGATTTTTATTTTTATTTCCTGGAAAGATGAATGATAAACTGAAACAAAAGTATAGAGTTATAAAATTTTTGAACGCTGTAAGGGAGAAAAACAGAGAGTCTGTTCCAGGTTTCAAAGTAACAGAATTTCTTTTCCTTTTTATTTTGGAGAGTAAGGCAAAGTTAGAAAGAAAAAGGAAGCACTGTCCTTTAGATGCTGCAAGATAAAAGGCAAAAGTCAGTGTTCCCTTTCATACGGGAGACCGGCAGGTAACGGCTAGCTTAGGGATGGATGGGTGGATGAAGGAGTCATAATAAATTATTAAAGCAAACCAGGATGTGGGAGGCAGGAAGTAGCTTCCTGGCTGAAGATGCTGACATCGTGGCCTCCACCAGTCATGCCTCAGAGGACATGTCGTACTGAATGGACCATAAATTGATACAGAAACTCTAACTTAAATATCCATTTCTATATTTCCTGTTGAGTTCACCTGTCAGAACTGGATTTTCATTTATATGCATAAATTATCCATCCTCTTCCAAAGAAGTTTATGGCATCATTATTATACAAATACAATTGTCTCCTAATAAAAGGCCTTCTTTTTTTAAAAAAATATTTATTTATTTATTTATTATGTATACAATATTCTGTCTACATGTATGCCTGCAGGCCAGAAGAAGGCACCAGGCCAGAAGAGGGCACCAGACCTCATTACAGATGGTTGTGAGCCACCATGTGGTTGCTGGGAATTGAACTCAGGACCTTTGGAAGAGCAGGCAAAGCTCTTAACCACTGAGCCATCTCTCCAGCCCCATAAAAGGTCTTCTTAAATTGATAATTACACCATCTAACAGCAGGGCACTAGTTAACAGGCTTTCTGGTCGACCTCTTTTAGTAACATTAACACGGGTTCTGCCTTGGTCCCTACATACCTTTCTCAGTGCTTCCAAATTGCCACACATTCCAGACACTAGAGCCACAGAAATGACCCCCCAGCTCTTAAACTCTCTGTTCTGGCCTTGAGCTGGGGACACTAAGTCCTTGCATACAAGCCAGAGAGGGACATGTTCTAAATGCAGGGAGAGGCTCTTCCTGAGTTCTGTTTGACATGGTTACCGTTCCTCTTGAGTCTCCTGACAGAGCCTTTTCTTAGCAGATAATCACATTTTTACTCGGAAGAACGTGTGACTTGGATTAATGCTGCTGAAACGGCTGGGGGAGCAGCTGGCTTTCCCATGATTTCTGGACATGTGTGGTGTCTTTTCACAGATCCTAGGCAGTACTGGGATCATCAGTTACAAGGAAAGTGTTTGAGATTTTGGCCTTAAATCGAATTATTCTGTCAAAGGGCCCTTTCTCTCTTGCTCTAACCGTTATCCCACCAAAAGCAGAAAATGGCTTTGTGGAAAAATCTTTCTTGTTTTAGGAAGCTAGCTGTAGGGAGACTTGGAAACTACTGAAGTGGAGCCCGGGTGTTTTTGTAGCCAGTATGAAATGAACTCGCAGGAACAAGTGATTATTTCTCATACCTATTTGCTTCCTTCAAAGACTGTTCGGTATTCAAGCTCCCAAACCAAACACACACTGACGTGTTTCCAAACTATTTTCCCCCCTCAGGGCAAAAGAGAATTTCCCATGAAGCACCACCTTCTGGACACAGCATCGTGACCACGCCAAAGTGGAAACACGCCTAAAGCATGTTTCTCAATGTTCGGGTGCAGTATGGATACACAATCTCAGACCAGTTCCCCTTGGCCATATAAAAACATGCCACACGATTGTATTTTGGGTTAGGGAGGAGTGTTACAAAATAAATATTTCCCCATCAGAACACACTGGGAAATGTTTGCCGACACCTCCACTCACGCCAGCAGGTTTCCCTGGAAGAGTTTGGCAGAGAACAGGCCCCTCCTTAACGAGGTGCTGGAGTTGGTTGAAAATTAAATATTAATTTACAAAAAAAAATGCTGTATTAAAAAAAAATCAAAACTGAGGTCTGCAAGTGGGTGTCTGTGCTTCCTCAATCTCTGGCCTGCAAAATGTCCCAGGTCAACTGAGGACCATCGGCCTTTAATGAATTCCATCACTCTTCCTCTTTCTAGATCTGTCTGTGGAAAACACTAGTTTCTTCCATGCTGCTGTTCTGTCCTTCCTTTCCATTTTATTTTGTTCTTCATGGTTTTCTTTCCACTCTTGGGGGCTCCTTTCTGAACGGGCTGGTGGCGGTGGCATTGAATTCAGAGCTGCCGGAACAATGGATAAGGACACTCCAGATCCCGCCGGATGACCCAGTTCTGAGGAGCTATCTGGGCCCTGACTGGTTTCCCTCTAGGTTCAAGAGTGACTCCAGAGTGGATCACGGGTCTTCCCTTCCTCTCCTGGCCTCCATGAGAGATTCAGAGTCTTCATTCTCCGCTGCCCACTGCTCTCAATTCCATTCCAGTGACGCCTGTCCCAGCTCTATGTTTAACCAGCTTCCTCTCTACTTTAACACACTCAAGTCTCACAAAATTATCAAGTTCTAGGACCTTAATTTGTAAGTGGAGTGATGGTTGTGTGCTCATAAGGCCAATGCAAATGACATACATCTTAGTCAAACGATACATCATTTCATCATTCCAAGGGCTGAACCTAGGGACCCATGCAGGCAAGGCAAGTGTTACACCGCTGAGCTGACCTCCCAGCCAGTACACACTTAAAATACTTAGTTTTATTTATATGAATGTGTATGTCTATATAAGTGCATATGACATGCGGCAAATGTTTGAGACCAGGAGAGGGTATTATAATCCCATGGACCCTGAGTTGTAACTCACTCAGTTGTAACTGAGGTGGCTGTGAGTTGCCTGGCCTGGGTGTGGGAACCGAACCTGGATCCTCTGAAGTTGCAATGAACAGCTCTCCAGCCTCTCATACGATTCCATCCACTTACATTCTACAAATGTCTCTCTTCACACAAACGCTAGAATTTCAAAATGCCAGAGCAAAATGGGGAGGATTTAGAGGCGGTGACCTCTGAGATACTGTTCCCTTCACACCTGCCTGTCCCAGCTGCTACATTCAGATCTTGCGGATGGGGTTTCAACATCTGAGACCCAAATGGGTCTGCAACTTTTAACACCATTTCAATCGAAAAGGTTTGTTTTTAAAGCATTTGGGACATGGGGCATCTAACACACAGATTTGGAAAGTGCTTTTAAAGAAATAGATATGTAAGAATAGCCACGCAACATCTGAGAAGAAAAGCGAAGCGTCCGGCCCAGGTTTGATTAGATCTGAAGGTGGGTGAGTTTCACTCCTAGCTAACGTGCAGTCGATTGTGCCTTTCCCATTCTGACAACAACGAACGCTTATTTTTATATATTTTCTTGAATCCATCAGAAAGTTAATATCACAGGGAATCCCAAATCCTGGAATCTAAGCAAAGAAAGTCAAAGGAGACAGAATATGCGTAAGGGCTTATGGTTGAGTAGGGACAGATATGAACATATGAAAAATAAAAGACGCTAGACCACAACAACAAACAATTAACGAATTACCAAAGGCCCAAAGTGGCTCCCAGGAGAGGTTAGCACACCTGGGAGTTCAAACACAAAAGTACAGATCTCTCTCCAGGCTCTTCTCTGTTTTGGCCTCCAGCCCCGGACTAAGGATGGAAAGCAGGGCTGTGGCCAAAGCGGACCACGGTTCAGGCCGGAGGGAGGATAGCACAATGCTAAAGACATTAAGCTCCCTTCCCTTCTTCTCTAATTCTGGGGGCGGGCGTTAGAGGCTGCTACAATCAGGGTTGGATGACCTGGTCAAGGTTGGGTGCAGACTCACTGCAGCTAGTCCAATAAAAGATACAACTCTTTTTTTTTTTTTAATATTTATTTATTTATTATGTGTACAGTATTCTGTCTGCATGTATGCCTGCAGGCCAGAAGAGGGCACCAGACCTCATTACAGATGGTTGTGAGCCCACCATGTGGTTGCTGGGAATTGAACTCAGGACCTTTGGAAGAGCAGGCAATGCTCTTAACCGCTGAGCTGTCTCTGCAGCCCAAGATACAACTCTTGATTTCCAGGCAGAGTCAGGACATCCTTCTCCTGTCAGTGACATAAGGTACAGTTTGGCTGTTGCAGTAGAGGGGCAAGAATCCTGAGAAAAATCCACTCTGAGACTCGAAGGGATGGTTCGTTTTATGTCAGCTTGACACAAGCTAGAGTTATTTTGGAAGAGGAACCTCAGTTGAGAAAATGACCCCCATCAGACTGGCCTGTGGGCAAGTCTGTAGGGCATTTTCTTGATTGATGATTGATGTGAGAGGGCCCAGCCCACTGTTGGCAAGCGACTCCTAGGCTGGTGCTCCTGATAATATAAGAAAGCAAGGCCTCTGTGGCCTCTGCGTCAATTCCTGCCTTCAGGTTCCTGCCCTGGCTGCCTCTGATGGTGGACTATGATGTGGAAGAATAAATGAAATAAACCCTTTCCTCCCCAGGTTGTTTTTGGTCATGATGTTTCCTCACAGCAATAGGAACCCTAACTAAGACACTCAGATACATAGGGCCTGCCTGAAGCTGAACTAGGACCAAGCACATCCCATATTCCCAAGTTATAAACAATAGCAGTTTACCTCCGAACCGGAAGGCAAGAGCATGGAGAAAGATCCTTTTGCAGCACACACAACGAAGGCTGAAACTTAAGGGAGCAGGGGAAACTCGAAAACAAAAACCTAAATCCGTGACACTCTACTCATGCCTTACACATGAAGGAACGGGAGCTAAACCCAATAGTGTACCAAAGACCACAGCAACAACAAAACCGAAACAGTGGGATCTCGCCTCGGCATACTCAAAACAGCGCACGGGGCAGGGCCTATCCAGGAGAAAATCCTATTTACCTTCTTTGTTCTACACATTGAATGTTCTTACATCCAATCAAAACTTTAGGAGAAACACAAAAGGTTATATTATGTGGGCTTTTTTTCACTATCTCAGATTTATAACTGGAATTCATTTTTATCAATAGGTATATGTCAAGAGTTATGTGTTTGAGCAGTTTGGATCTTCCAAGGAACCAGTTTATTTTACCACACGAGCCAATACCCAATTACCAATGTTGTCAAGTACACACACACACACACACAAAGAGAGAGAAAGAGAGAGAGAGAGTTCTTTTATCCTTTTGTTGCCTGTGCAATTTGTAGTGATCCCTCTCCTTTATCCCTGGAGTTGATCACCGAGTCTCTTGTTTTATTGGTCCATATGGCTTAAGAATTAGCCATTTTATTGGATTTTTGAAAGAATCAGGTTTTGCTATCATTGGCTTTTCTTTCTTGATTTTTTTTCTGCTTTCAATGTTATTGGTTTCCATTTATTTTTTTATTATTTCCTTTATATTGAGTTTAATTTGTTCTTTTTTTTTACTAGTTTTTTTTCTCTGCAAGTAGCTTAGATGATTTTTTTAACATATTTTTCTGGATTCCTGGATTATTTAGAAGCATGTTGCTTAATATTGAAAATTTCAGATGTTTTCTAGGAAATTTTCATTAACAATTTCTGATTATATTTCACTGAAGTTCAATATTATATTTGTGTGATTTTAATTTTTTAAAAAATATTACTAAAGTTTGTTTTATGGCTCAAAATAAGTTCTGCTTTGAGAAATATTGTTAAGTGCATTTGCAAAGAATACATAATCTGTTATTGCTGCATAGAGTTATAAAGTGTCAATTAGGTAGGTTGGGTTGGTGCTGTGAAATATTTTAAGATATGTTACATTTGTTTATGCTGTGGAATATTTGTTTTAACGATGCAAAGATGTGTTGCATTCTTTTATGTTGCATTTGTTTAACTCTGTGAAGCGGTGTTACTTTGCCTGTCTAAAACACCTGGTGATCCCAATAAAGAGCTGAACAGCCAATGGCAAGGCAGGAGAAAGGATAGGTGGGGCTGCCAGGCAGAGGGAAGAAATAGAAGGAGACAAAGAGGGATCAGGATGCAGAGAAATTAGGAGCAAGAAAAGGAGGGGCCAGCCACCAAGCCACCCAGCCAGGCACAGAGTAAGAGTGAAAGCAAGATTACAAAAGAAAAGGAGAAAGTCCAGAGGCAAAAGGTAGATGGGATAATTTAAGTTGAGGAAAGCTGTCTAGAAAGAAGCCAAGCTAAAGCTGGGCACTCATATGTAAGAATAAACCTGTGTGTGTTTATTTGGGAGCTGGGTGGCGGGTTACCAAAGAATAAGAAGCCCAGAGAATAAAGAGTTCAAAACAAAACAACAACAACAACAAAACCAACTACAGGTTGGGGGTTGCATTGTTGATTTTCTCTCTGCCTATTTTATCACTCCTGTAGAGAGGAATATTGCTTCAAAGAGAACGGTAGGTATGTTATTATATTTTGAAACCTTGCTAGGTAAGTACCATCCAAGTAGTTATATCATCTTACATAACTGACATCTTTTGAATTATGTTTATTTCTTAGTAACATTTCTTATTATAAAGTCCATTTTCCTATTAATGTAGACACCCCAGCTTACACTGAGCTATTATTTTCCTGGAATATTGTTTGTTCGTTTTTAAAAGCTGATTCATGCCTTTATATTGAAAGTAGGTTTCTTGTAGACAGCACATAATCATTTACTTTATTTATACAGCCCGACGGTCTCCAACAGACGAGTCTAAAACATTTATACTTAATGTGCTTATGTAAATGTTCCAGTTAAAGTCTGTTATATGGGGCTGGGATGGAGCTCAGTAGTGTGGGGCCTGTCTGGAATGAGACCCTGGGTTTAACCCTCACACCTCAAACCAAACCAAAGTACCATCCTACTCATGATGATTGCTGTTTCTGCTGACTTGTCTACATTTCCGCCTTCCCTCAGGCTAATTAAATATTTCTTGTGATTAACTTTCATCACTGTTATTTGAGTTGTAGCTCTCTGAAGTCTTTTTAGTGCTTGTCCTGGGTTTAGAATATTCGCCTTCCATTGGGCAAACCTACCTTCACATTATATATTGCTCGCTTGTAAGGATGTCACTTTTCTTCCTTCTCTCCCAGCTTTGAGCTATCATGGGACACACCCCACTGCACACACCCTGTGCACATAATACATTGCTCCTCCTCTCACTCTTGACAGTCACTTATCTTTTACAATAATTTATACACCTCAGATATATCTTACTTTCCCTTCCTATCTTTATGTAGATTCTTATTTCTATCTTGCCTCCTGTTTCTCCTGCTTGAAGGAATTCTGTAAAGAAAGTTCTTGTTGTAGCATCGACTGGCAGTGAGCTAGCAGGTTCTGTCTCTACACGTCTTCTCCTGTCCCCTTTCCTGTCTCCTCTCTCTGGAGGCCTCTACAGGAGTCCAAGGGAAGAAGTACTTTATTCTCTCTTCTTTAGATGGAGGTTTGTTCCAGAAGTGAGATGGGAAGAGGGGCCTGGGTGGCTTCCATGTCTCTGCAATGGCTTCTTCCTGCCCTGTCATGGGTAGGAAGGAGCACAGCTACAGGACTTGGCCAATCTCTTCCTTTTGTCTTTTCTACCAGTGGGGACTGGGACTAGGGCCTGCATGCTGGGCGATCCTGCCTCACACCTTGGCTTGTCTTTCTATGAGTGCCTTCTACAGCCCACAGAGAACCCCACAGATGTGGTCCGTAGGAGCCAGACTCTCACTCCAAGCCCTGATTTTCCAGTATTTTTTTTCTTATTTCACTTTAATTCTACTGGTCACACCTGTTTCCAGGAAAGCCCCTATCCATGCTTCTCCAAAGGCCCCCATGAGAAGATTTTTAGGGCTTGGCTGCCCTTTGACCTCAACTTTCTGATGGGTCAAGCGAGTAGTATGTTTTTTTTTTTTTTTTGGTTTTTCGAGACAGGGTTTCTCTGTGGCTTTTTGAGCCTGTCCTGGAACTAGCTCTGTAGACCAGGCTGGTCTCGAACTCACAGAGATCCGCCTGCCTCTGCCTCCCGAGTGCTGGGATTAAAGGCGTGCGCCACCATCGCCCGGCTGCGAGTAGTATGTTTGAAGTTTATCTTGAGTTTTGTGTTCACAGGGTCCCGGCAAGAAACAGATGATGCCTGCTTCCCTCTGAATCCGGATCCTAAAGTCCCACGTGTTAAGTGGTTGGCAGTCTCGGGGTAGAGACAGGTGTTCAGAAACAGAACATTGTATTCTGCTCTGGTCAGCACCAGAGCGCCACCATCTCACCATATCCTCATAGGGTCTTTCCCCAGTGCCCACCTCCTGCCTTCTTGTCTCACATGGACAACAGTCATACTAATTAGGACTTGCCACAGGTCTTTGTTTTAAACTTAACCACCTTTCTAAAAATCCTGTATGAACATGTTATGTTCTGGTGTATGGGGGTTAGGCTTTCAACATACGAATATGAGTAAGGCATAATGGTGAATACCCATAATCCCAGTATCCAGAAGCTTGAGGCAGGAGAATTGCCATGAGTTCAAGGTCAGCCTGAGCTATACAGCAAAATGCTGTTCTGAATTTAAAAGGAAAAAAAAACCCAAACAATCGAAAAAAAAAAAAACCACATTAAAGTTGAGAAGTGGAACACTGGCCTATTCCTAACAGTTAATAGCAACGTGAGGACAGTTAGCACCCTATGACTCAAAGGACAAGAAGCAGCAGCAGAAGTACCAGAGTCCAGACCTGATGAGGATGGCTGCACAGGGCAAGTGACTGGGTAGAAACCATGCACTGTTAGCAGGTGCTCGTCCAACAGTGGCTGGGCTGTGTGAGGGTCAAGCCAAGAGTCAGGCTGACCCTACTTTTCTTCCACTCTGAGGTATCTATCACTAGTGCTTCTCTGTCCGAAGCCGACAGAGAGCTAGAGGTGAACGAATCCACGGACACAGTCTACTCAGGTCAGTCCCCAGGCTTCGAGCAGGAGGACAAGGGTGGGGGCAGGGCACCGTTTCCAGAATGATTCCCAAACTGAACACTCTATTCTGAAGAACTATGCTCTCTGAGAAGGGCACCTAATCGCCTGTTGCTTTCAAGGATTCACGGCTATGCTCCAAGGTGAGAGGACACACAGATCGCAGTATTATCTGAGGAGACATCTCCTGACAGACCAGCAATGTCTTTCAAGACTCATGAGCATCTTCCATACTGCTCAAAGAGACAACAGAGAAGCATCTGGTAGGACCTGGACTCTGCCCTTCTCCTCAGGGAACTTTTGGCTTTCTATGTCTAAGGATGTTCCTAGATGTGGGCAGTCGCACCTCTAGGTCCATCCCGCCTTCTCTGTCAGGAGAGTCAACCACTCTCCTCTCCACTGGCCTACTCTTGCTCACCCTCTCTGAGGTGTACCACTCTCAGAAACCTGCCATAGACTCCCACGCCTGCTCAGACACTCTTTAGGGTGCCACAAGACGAGTACAGTAACAGGTGACAGGGTGGTGGCCCAAAGATTGCGAACACTTCAATGTCTTACACAGGAAACCAGCTCTGGCAACGGTGAAGGGGGCTGATTTCCTTTCTCCCATGGAAGTGCACCCTGAGGAGACTGCACTACTGGCTAGGTGCACATTAGCTAGCAGAGGGGACAGAAAGGGCAGAGGGTATGGTCACACTGACAAGAAGCACCAGGCAGCATTACTGTAAACTCCTGTGTGCCATCTTCTTAGGGACACAGACTGACCCTACCATGTTACCGTGCGCCACTGAAGATGTGGAATCTCCGTGTAGCACAGAGCCAACCTGGTGGTCCAGAACCCAGCCTTGGGAGTCAGTCTTCATCCTGAATCCTGCCAACTCTGATATCGGACACTTGATTTGAACTCTCTGAATCTGTTCTTTTACCTTAAAAAAATGTAAAGGAAAATGTTTTCTATGTTAGACTGTTGTGTGGGACAGGGAGCTGATAACAGAAAGTACCCATAATGGTTGTTCTGCTTGTTTTATTGGCAGAAGCATTTGGCGATGTGGAAGAGAAATCACCCTGGACTAGGCAGGCAGGCAGGCAGGGAAGGCTCCAAGGAACATGAGACTTGGATGGGCCTGGGAAGACGGTTTGGGATCTCTTTGGGTAATGAACAGAAAGACAGGTTTCATAATGCCCCAAACACTAGAATGACCGATGGAGACCCCTGTCCAAGCACTTTGGTGTCTCTTCTTCATCAAGCAACCCTCCACAGTCCGACTCCAGGTCTGGCTGTTTCCCCTCCTCTCTGAACCCCTGTGATTTGCTACATGCCATGTGGCCTTCTAATTCCATCCCAAGGCTCCAGAGGTGCAGATCTGCAAACCAGCGTGATTAGCCACCCTTGCTGGCTTCCCATTCAGCATATAAATCTAGTGCCTGGGATTACCTCATGCCAGAAAACCGAAATCCAAGTCAGATGGTTAAGGCATTAATAGCAGCGAGTGTTGTAAAGACTCAACAATGCAAACCTTCCCAAAATGAACCATCCTGACCTCCCTCGCGCTGACAATGCGTGTGTGACATCATGTGTAAATGAGCCTTAAATTTGAACCAGGTGCTGAGAGCTGTCTGGCGTCTCCTGGCTGCTGTGTTAACCACTAACATGCACAAGGGGATTCTGAGGCAGTAAAATGGAGCGGGACCAATGGCAATGACCAGGGCTGAGCGGAGCAGCTGTGGCAATGAACATTCAAATCACACCCACCCGGCTGGGCCTAGGGCCCCCAGCCCCTGTAAGGCATATTTCCGGAGGGCTGGGGCGCCCAGGGAATTTGGCTGCCTTCACTGAGAGGCAAAAGCTTCCCATGCAAATCAAACCACTGGACTTGCTTCAAGCTCTGGTTCCATTTGCATTCCCGAGGGCAGGACTTGGCTCGCACAGGCTGAAGCAGCAGTTAGTTCTGAACCTGGGAGACCATCGCTCTCAGGTATACACGGCTCCAGACAAACTTTTGGAAGACCCGATTTACTTTTTAACAAGAGTCAGTGCTGAGTCCCCAGATGCCATGGTTTTTACCAGGCTGGAGCCTGGAGATAAAGGTGTCTTTGTTCACCTGACATCGCAGGGTCCCTTGATGGGGCCTCTCCCTCACAACGCATCGTGTGTCTCAAAGGCTCTGGAGCCCTAAATAACAGCTGGAGGAATGAAATTACGTGTGCAAAATGGGTGCAGTGTGCCCACCACTGTTGGTCACAGCTAGGAGAGAGGAGTAAAAGTGTGCTGGAGAGAAGCAGTTCTGAAAAAGTAAGCCTGAAATATGTAAAATGAGTTTTGCAGTTTTTTTTTTCTTTCTTAGTGTTTCCTGTCCATGGTGCTCAGTCCCAGACTAGTAACAGTTTGAGTTCTGGGATCACTAACAAGCCCACAGAAGCCAGAAACAGTAAGGAGAAGGAACCAGGACACAAAGTAATTCTTTCTTGGTGGGGACCCTGTAGAAGCTCTGCACACCCTGCTGAGAAGCTGGAGCCAAAGAAAGATGAAAATCTGCATCCTGTGATGTCTGCTCCAAAGAATCCTTCCTTGCTTAAAGGGACAGCTCTCCCCAAAGCATGGTGCTGCCCTATAAAAAGACTCTAATTTGAGCGAGGGATGAAGTGGGGATGGGTAGCACTACCTCAGTGGAGACAGAAAGGGACAGATGTAGTATCCTTTCTGAAGGTCATGTTATATTCTATAAAGAAATACACTGTAGCGTAAAGACATCCAGGATAGGTTTCCGAAGTAATGGAGCGATTGGCTATGTGAGTCACGGCTGTGGAAATTCTTCCAGGGGAGGTGGGTCTTGAGTTTGATGGTAAGAGCTACAAAGAGAAAAAGCAAAGGCAACACGAATGACTTACGCAAAAGTGTGAAGGCGAAATTCATGAGAACCCTTGGGATGGCAAAGGTTGTAACAGGACCTTGGACCGTGGTAGATTGCCTACAACCCCAGCTAAGATCTTCATGTCCACTAGCCCTGTTTCCTGAGAAAAAAAATTAAGTGTGGGTTTTTGGATGACCTCCCTTGAAGGTTAATGGTCCCTCTTTCTAGCTTTGGGAAGATGACAATGGTGTTTAACAGAGGCAGCTTGTCCTTCCTTGCCACTATTTGTATCGTGCGCTGTTCTACAGCTTTCAAGGAGACCTATCTTCTGCTTGATGGGAAGCTGGGCTAAACGAGGCTTCCAGCACTCTGCTAACCCAGGCTCCGCCCCTTCGGTGCTGCTTCTCAGGCTGCTGGGCATCGTTGCTCCAGGCAGTGGTTTTCTCAGTCTGAATTACACCCTGCATTTTCCTTTGTGTTTGTTAGCATTCGCTTTGCAAGCAAACCCCTTCTTTTCCGGCTCGGCTTCACTTTGGGTATCTTTCAATTTTATATCAGCTGTTACTTAGTTCTGCAAAATCTTCATTCCTCCCACAGAAGGCAGGGAGCCCCACCCCTGGGGACTTTCTCAGTGGAACTTTTAATGTTCATCTTACCAAAATATTTCATTTTTTTTCCCAACAAGCACCCATGAGTGACCTAGTATTTACACGGGTCATGCAATGGACAAACTCCGCCCTTTAAGATGCAGTAACTGGCCCAGTGTTGCATACGGGCTGCCTCCATTGGATTACAACCACATAAAACACAAATCCCATACTCAGCAATGACTACTTAGTCATATACCTCTGTGACAGGTAAGGTCACTCATTCATAAACCTTCACAGAGGTAGATCAAAGCATAGTTCTAGGTTTCTAGGAAATGGCCAAGATGTACGCAACAAGTTTTATTTCTCCTTCTGGAAGTGACCTGTTTAGTAACTGAATCTGGGAGTCACTAGACAACACTTGAATATTTGATTGAAAGCAAAATTAGGAAAGCCTTTCTGTACACTGATATTAAAATGCATGAGCGCAACAAACTATTTAGTCTGGTTAGTTAATAACTTGAGAATTATTCTGGATGATTGAAAACAAAGAATTCATCCGAATGCAAATGAATGGTAAGCCTTTAGACAGAGACGTGGAGAAGTTCCAAGAATTTTGTTTCTCTATGAAATGTAAACATTATCCTGGTTTAATCATTCCGGATTGACTGGAGATGCATTTGATAAACTGATGATGTTTGAAGTAAGAATGCTCGATCAGTGCCTCCCTCAATTTGTTTGAAATGTTGGCAAAATTCTGGAGATTTATAAGTCAAAGATTGAATATTTTTTCCCTTCCAAAGTTCATAAATTATTGGAGAGAAATCCAACTAAGTCATTTTTTATATTCAAGATCTGTTTTAAATACCTTTTCCTTTAAATATAAATGAAGCCAATGAGTATGAGACATGAGGAAATCATAACTGAGTTTTTGAATATAGACTCTGGTTATTTAAACTGGTTGTTTTCAAATGCTGCTTTATAAGGTTTTCATTGGCTCTTGAGGAGAAAATCAGACTACATCAAGTTTTCCACAGATCTGGAACCCAAGAGCTTCCTTCTCAGGAACCCACTTTCATTTTTTATATTGAATGGAAAGGACAGGTAGCTGCTTTTTAATGTCCTCAATCAACTTATAAAATAAAAGGCTGGCAACATTACAAATGCCCTATATATCTTTTGAAGATTCTAAAGAGACAAAAAAAGTACCAAGTGTAGAAAACACTGAATTAGAATGTTATCATCTATTACGTACTCAAAAAATCCTATTTGAGTTGGTGAGATGGCTCAGTGGTTAAGAGCATTCACTACTCAGAGGGCCAGGGCTCAGTTCTCAGAACCCACACGGTAGCTTGCAACCATCTGTAACTCACATTTCAGGGGATCCCAAGCCCTCCTCTGACTTTGGTGGGTATCAGGCATGCATGTGGTATACATACATGCAGGCAAAACACAAGCACCTAAAATAAAACTAAAACTTTCTTTTCACTTTTAGACAAATAGTATCTATTTGTAGAGCCAAGACATGAACTTCTAACATTGTTTTTCAAGGGACTCCACTTTTGGAACTTTCCTATTCTACTGAATAGCCTATATCATATGTCTTTCCTTTGGTAATGGGAATAAGCCATTATTCAGAGGACACATCAGGCTCAAGTATTATCTGGAGCATGTGACAGAACAGGCTTAGATGCCACATTAGAAACTAATAGAGCATCTTTCAACACAATACTGACCATGTACCCCTATGATCAGAACATTTTTATGAAGAACAGTAAATAAAACTATTACAGTTGGATATAATTAGCTAATCAGTATGATAGTTAACACAACATTTCAACTTAAGATTATGTTTGGGATGTCTGACTTTGGACAGATCAATCATTTACAATCGCTATAAACTTTCATTTCTAATCTTTTAAACGGGGGACACAATTCCTGCCTCTAGTTCCATGATATCATGTGCTTGGCATAAGGCTTATCTCCGCAGAGACACATAGCTCACTACTGCCACAAAGTTTCACAAGATTGATGGCCTTCCCTTATTGAGAACGCCAAAGTTTCTCCCATTCAAATGGAGTGGAGATCAGGCTAAAAAAACAAGGAAACTAGAGACGTCCCTTTTTCCTATGGGACGGCCACTCAGGGGCCACATTTTCTTTGATGTCTACTATCTCCATATATCTTGAAGCTGAGTCTGTGTGTGTGTGGATCAGAGTACCTAACTCCAGATTGCTCTAAGGCAAGTCCTGGAAGCTGAGACCCTGAACTACCTGCTGGGTTGCTACTAAAGGGAGACAGATGTTAGGGGGCATAGCACTGCCTTAACCCCAGGTCTCCCTCTGTAAAAGACTGGTGTTTTTCTAGCAAGAGGTATTTCTCAACAAGCACAGTTTGAACATCGACAAAGAAGGAGCTCTCAGATCAGTGAAGTAATCTGTCATAGTGTCAGATCTCTATACTTTGAGTTGGTCTGGTTGGCTCAGTCACATACCTGTCATGAGAATAATCCTCAAAACTTCCCAGTGACCATGGAGGAAGCAGGTATGTCATGCTTCCATTTGTTTCCTGGTCATCTCTAACGTTGAATCCTGCCATTACTTGAGTTTCTGGATCACATGACCAGCACATTGCTGTGCTCATATGGGTTTGTGTGTTTATTTATTTGTTCTTTAACATAATGTCTTTATTAATTCTTTGGGAATTTCATATCATGCACCCCAATCCCACTCATTTCCCAGTCCCTCCATATCTGCCCTTCACCCTTGCAACACCGCCCCCCAAAGAAATTTTAAAAATTAAATCCAAACCAAACCAAACAAAACCCAGAAAACCCAAACCACTTTTATCCTCCATCTTTTCCACCTTTCCAACACCTCTTCACGTGTCTTAGTGGCCTTGGGAGCCCAAGTGTGTCTCAAGTGACAGTACCCTTCTGTCCCATCAGCTTTACTTGGAAATGCTCATTACAATGAGTCATTGGTCTAGTCCAAGGTCTCTGGTCTCTGGCACACCATCATCACCAGACCTTCACCAAAACTCCTCTGGGATATCCTGAGGCCGACCCAAGTCATGGAGATTCTGCAGGTATTGATCTGCAGGACCAGTCTCTTCTCACATGCTCCAGTAGATCCCAGATGGGGTAGATGTTAGGGTGGGCCAACCCGAGACTCGATGTGGGCGTGGGTGGTAGTTGAGCTGGTCAGACCTAGTCGATGGGGCCAGGCCCCTCAGGTGAGGTGCACAGCCAGTTCTCCTATGCCCATAGCAACAGGGTTAGCTCTCCCACACCCATGCTGTGGGTGGGGCCGTCTCTCCTGTGTGCAGGAGAGCAGCTTTCCCATGCTAGGGTATTTGGGTGAGTTCTTACTACAGTGTCCATCAAGGAGTGGGACCAGCTTTCCCAGGACCAGGGAAGGGCAGGACTGGCTCAGACTGGCCCTGATGTTTCAACTGCAGACCCACTGTGGTAACACGGGTCACAGACATCAGTACAGATCGCAGCTGCAGCAGGATCACGGACAGCAACCCGGGCCCCATGTCACCATGGCCTTGTGTGGCAAGCAAACTACCCATATCATCCTGTTCTTCACGGCCTTTGCTTCCTCTGGTCTCTCTCTTTCCACAGCACACAGACCGTTCCACCTTTTCTCTCCCATTTTGCCACCACACGTCTGCTCATCATAATGGCACCCTACTGCCCAGTGCCACCAAGTGCAGGGCAGGCTTGTGAATGTCTCAACCAAAGCCGTGAGGACCCAGGCTGGCCTGTGGGTACCCTTGTGAGTCTATACCTGGGGTCCTCGGCACACAAAGCATTTTCAGGTATTACCACCTTTACTGGCTCAGATAGATGTTGGCAGGCAGGTTAAATGGAGGTTAGACATTTCTGTTCTCCCACTGCCCTTCAGTCACTTTCCTCTGTCCCAGTCCCTGTTGCTGGCCCCTCTCTGTCATGCAGTCACTTTAATATCTCCCTCCCTCTATATTATACTATATTATGGGATTATAACAGCCTGAGCTAAGATAGGTGGTGAAATTATCAAAAAACAGTTTTAAATTTACTGCTCAGTGAGCTGTCAGACACTTTCTTAAAAGTCATTCTGCACATAGATTTATATAGAAATTTAATTTATGGGGCGGGAGAGAGAACTTAGTAGTTAAGAGTGCTTGCTGCGCTTTCAGAGGTCCCCAGTACCTACACCAGACAGCTTACAACTGCCTGTAACTCCAGCTCCAGAGATTCAACACGTAATTTTGGCTTCCAAGGGCACCTGCACAGAGGGACCCACAGACACACAGAGATGTATAAACAAATGATAAAATAAAAATCCTTTAAAAGCCAATTTTATTCAGATGTGGGTAACAATACAAATTTGAACAAAGGTTAAATTTCAGTGGTGCATATGTGGGCAGATTAGTTCAATTTATACTCATGTTTGAAAATTTCTACAAAAGGTAGGGCACACTACTGGAGTGACTTTTCTGTTTATAGTCAGCAGCAAAACCTGCATTATCTCCTGAGTTATAGAATACGAAGGGTATTGGATGTGTTCGGTGTCGGCTGTAACCATTAAGACTGATTCAAACTAAACAAACCTGAGTATAGAACCAAGGACTGGTTTGCCTCCAAGTCAGTGGTAATCCAGGAGGCAGGAAGAGCCGCAGTAACGGTTGGCCTGCTGGGGTTTCCAGTTTGTCTCTGCATTGCTCTTTCTGAAAAGCACTCTCCAGAGGGATGGCTGGGGAAGGCAGGGCCTTTTGGAGGGCATGGGGCCTTGAGGGCTCCACCCTCATGGGCAGGTAATGGTAATGCCTTAATGAAGGGACGTGTATTTTCTCTTGTGGCTCTTGCATTTTTGTCATGAGAACAGTGCCTCTCCCCTCTGCAGCGTGCAGGTTTCTAGGTGTCCTCTTGGGATAGGAGACCAGGTCCCCTGAGGATAGGCAGGTCCTCAACAGACACCATGACCAATGCTGCCTAGATACTGCACTTCCCAGCCTCTAGGGCTGCAACCTACACATTTGTGTTCATTATAAACGATCAAGCCTTTAGCAAACAGGCTAACAGCATCTTTCCTATGAATCATACCTTATCTCACGGGAACAGCACACAGGCAAAAAGGACAATTCTCACACAGCATTCATAAAAGCCACAAGAAAACTCCCTAAATACACCATGTGGTAAGGGCTCATAAAGAGTTCCTTAGAACCAATTATGAGAAATAATCAAAGGGAGGTAAGACTCCAGAGCACCTGACACACATGAGTCCCTGGCTCCGATCCCCAAAACCACAGCAAGAAACAACAGAACAAGAAGACAGCTACTGAGAGGCAATATTTATAAGCTATAAACTTGATAAGAAATTAATGTCCTAAGTATATATGGAATTGTAATTTAGAAATGGTAACAAAGCCCAAATAATTCATTTTGAAACAAAACAAAAAGCTGGGTTATATGTTTTTCCAAAGACAATGTACAAATTGTGAAGTTCTAAGGAAAGATACTTGACATCGTGAGTAATTACACAGAGGTTAAAACAAAACCTCACCGAGGTTGCAGCTCACCCCATGAGGAAGGCTGTTACCAAAAGACAGGCAACAACTGCTGCCAAGGGTGTGGGGAAAGCAGAGCCAGGATTGGGGGCGTGTAAGATGGTGCTGTAGCTAGAGAACCACCCAGAGAGTAAAAGTAGGACTACCCTATGACCCTGTAATCCCATTTCTGGATATCTACCCCAAATCATTGAAAAACAGAACCGCAGAAGGCCTGAACGTTCTTATGCTCATCACAGCATCATCTGTAATAGCCAAGAGGAGGAAACAGCCCCAGCACCCACTGGCCAATGAATGAAGAAATCCTGACGTGTGCATATAGTGGAATGCCGTCAGGCCTTCAGAAAGAGAATCCTGTGTGCGTCTGGACGGAAATGGAGAATAAGCTAAGCCAGACAAATCAGGTCCCAATGGCGGACATTACAAGGTTTCTCTACATGTAATGGATTGCATACTGTCCCTACACAGCCCACGCCAGGAGGGGACAGAGGGATCAACTCACAGAAAAAAGAAGGGCTTGCCCAGGGTTTCGGGGGATGAAGGAATAGGAACTGTCCAGTGATATACAATTTCATTCACACCAGCTGAGAAAGTTCTAGGTATCTGCTGCTCGGTGTGCATACAATACTGCATGACACACGGAAGTCTAAGAGCACAGACAACATCGAGCCTTGCTAAGCACAACGCGGATTTTAATCTAAGTAAGATGGGAAGCCCAGAGGAAGGTAAACAGGGGATGGAAGCCATCATACATTTTAAACAACAACTCTAGCTGTGCTGTGCAAATGGGTTGCAGGTGGCGGGGAGGGGGGGGCGAGCAAGACAACAACTGGGCAGTTGGCTAAGAACAGCGGGGCTGGGAGCAGAGACAAGCCATGCAGAGGGAAGCTTCAGATAGGGCGAGTTCTAGGTGACTGTGGGACATCAGGCAGGTGATCGCCAAGCAACCCGAGATCCAGAAAAAAGACATATGTATAAAGTGTGTTCCTAACAAGGTTTGGGGCTGAGGAACTAAAGGCTGGGTGCCACTAGATGGGTAGGGACATAGATAGCACCAGAAGACTAATGCTGTGGTACCATAAAAGAGGAATTTCCAGCAGCCGGACTCGACTGTGTCGCTTAGTCTTTTTATCTGTGAGTGAGATGAAGAAACAGACGGAAAACGAGGCATGCCAAAAAAGCAGGGACCGTGACTGGCGCACTCGAATCATGAGTCTAAAAAAGGGACAATTAGATGAAACTTGACACATAACGTCAGGTTCATAGTCAATCTCTCAGACACACACAAAACACTCAAGATAACCAATTTAAACAGAGAAAAGGTTTATTCTGGTCCAGTTTTGGAGCTTTCAGCCCATGGTCATTTGGTCTCGCTGCCTTGAGAGCCTATGACGGGGGATGGAATACGGTGAAGGAAATGGATCAGTTTACAGCATCCAGGAAATGAAAACAAGGAGGGGTAGGGTCCCATACTTCAGTGGCATGTGTCTGATGACTGGGGGACCTCTCATGTGCCCTTCTCTTAAAGTTCCTGCCGTCTACAAGTGGGGACCATGCATTTAACAGATCAGTCTTTGGGGGACACTTAACATCCATCTCCAGCAGGGTGTACCTTCTTTCAAAGTTAAATATTTAAATCTACAGTTTAAATACAGGGTCTCCGGTGTAGAGCAAGTCATCTGAAAAAGGCCTGGCCTTTTGTTAGCGACATGCTATATGTTCCAAAGGTGTACTGCTATTGAAGTTGGAATGTTAATAAAATAAAAATGGCTTTTCGGGGGAGAAGACCTGAGCTGCGAGAACAAAGGCCAACACTGTCTTCTGCTGTCTAAGTGACTGACACAGGGAAAAGGGATACAGAGACACTTGGCTGGCAGCCATGTGATCTGGGGAACAGCCAGTAATAAAAGTGTCCAGAGTCAGCACCTTAACAGTTTCCTCGGGCTTTCCCCAACTACTATATAACTTGAAGAAATGAAGCATATTTCTCCTTGTTGAGAGAAAACCAGTTTGCAGGCCTGCTTTTTGTCCTGCCCGGCTCCCACATGGTTAGCTTTACACCTGAAATAATTACACGGAAACTGTATCCATTTAAACACTGCTTGGCCCATTAGCTCTAGCCTCTTACTGGCTAATTCTCACATCTTGATTAACCCATTTCTAATAATCTGTGTAGCACCACAAGGTGGTGGCTTACCGGGAAAGATTCAGCATGTCTGACCTGGTGGCTGGCTCCATAGTGTCTCTCTGAATCTGCTTCCTTCCTCTCAGAGTTCTGTTCTGTCTACTCCACCTACCTAAATCCTGCCCTATCAAAAAGCCAAGGCAGTTTCTTTATTAACCAATGAAAGTAACACATAGACAGATGACCCTCCCACATCAGGTAGAGACTCTGCCTCAAAGGTAGAGCGGTAGATCTAATGCTCTTCTGGACTCTGCACACGCACGTGTGCATGCACACACACACACACACACACACACCACTACCAATCAAAGAAAGTTTCCAGCAAGCTCAGAAAATAATTAACTTGTTCAAAAGTAGAAAGAGTTGAACACAAGTTAAATTAGATACTCATATCCCCCACAAACACACACATGCATATGAAAATATGTGCACAAATCTGTGTGTAACAGCCTGGCTGTCCTAGAACTTGCTCTGTAGACCAGGTTGGCCTGGAACTCACAGAGATCCGCTTGCCTCTGCCTTCCGAGTGCTAGGACTAAGGAGTGTGCCACCATACCCAGCATAAATCTCCTTTTCAGCAGTTTCAATAATCCAGTCTCTCTGAACTCTTTTCTCAGGCAAGGACAGCTAGCTCCTAGCCTTACAACTTCAGGACTGGGACAATCCCCGGGATGTACATGAGTCTATTAGGTGACTATAAGCCTACCCCTTTGCTCTTGCACTTCAGTCAAGATGACATTAGATAAATGTGTGTCCCTTGAAACAAAAGAAAGATGTTTTTCTAAAGGTCACTTAAAAAAATAGTATCCCATGTTTCAATGTCTTTTCAGCCATCTGTCTCTCACCCCAGCAACTCAATTTCCCTTTCTCGTCATCTTCTTTGTCCCACAGGTAAACAGAGCTCTCACACCCACCTGTCCACTTGGCTCACAGCCAAGCCGAGTCTTCCTGCTCTTCCGAGTTGCTCCTCTTGACTGGCAGTGTGGTGAGTCAGGACAAACAGCTCACAAGGAGAAAGACAGACAAAGAACTTTTCACTCCAAGAAGAAATCATGCCTGAGGTCCTACTCACCCTCCACCCAAGCTCCTTTTCCAATGTCTCTACCCCACCGGGGAAAGACAGCAGGGGTACAACTGGAAGAGTGAGGAAATCGCTCGTGTAAACTAGAAAACTTGTCGGTATTGTAAGAGATTTTGAGATGTGTGAAGGTCAGATGTTATGACGCCAGAATCTCCCAATGTGGATGCGGAGCGCCGTTCACAGGGTAGAGCGAGTGCAGCTGGGGGGAGGGGGGGCTTTGCTCCTCCAATCTCCTTTCTCTCTCCATATCCCATTGGCAACACCAGCACTGCAGAGAGCGGAAACCCCCACATCCAGTCCTCCACAGGATACCCAGTAACCCAATCTTCCAAATAGGCAGAGTGGAGAAAGGAGGGAGAAAGCACTGCCCATATTAAACAGAGATCCTTCGAATTCATTAACTTCACACAATGTTAGCCATTTTATGTGTGTTAAGAACACTTTATTCCTAGGCTCTAAACTGAATCCTCTTGGGTGAGATGGCTTTAGCACTTCCAGTGAGTGGGACACACACCACAGAGGACTCATGGAGAAAGGAGGCTGTCCTGGCAATCTCTGCTCACCTCACTGCCACAGGAATACCAAAGTTTCTTTTGAAAAATCTTTATTTTACTTATTTGTGCATGTGTGTGCACGTGCGTGTGCACACGTATGCATGTGCGTGTGTGTGTGTGTGTGAGAGAGAGAGAGGTGTGTAGAGTATGAGTGTCACACTATGTGGAGGTCAGAGGTCAACTTCGTGGAAATGGTTTGCCAGGCTTTCTTGGCAGGGGCCTTTACCCTGGGTCATCTTTAGGGCCATAAAAAAGTTGTTAATGCTGATTTTTGTTTTTTGTTTTGTCTTTTTGAGACAGTCTCTCTATTACACATAGCTCTGGCTGTCCTGGAACTGGCCTCGAACTCACAGAGATCCACCTGCTTCAGCCTGCTGGGATTAAAGGTGTATACCATCATGCCTGGCTTTTAAAAGGTAGCTCTTTATATACATGCAAATAAGAACATAAAACTTTGCCAAAACAAAGTTTTTAAGAGTACAAGAAAGCCAGTTAATTCTCAGCCTTCTAAAGACACACGTGGAGTTAGTCTGAGAGTGGTTCTGCCTCCTTTTCGATGGGTGAGTTTTCCAGGGACAATGCTGGACTTTACAGGCTACATTACAGTATGGATGAACAAGGCCAGGGATCGTTAGTTGGCCGGGCAACGCACTACCCATCAAATGACACACTCACAACCACCGGAGAAGACCATCCACCGCCTCTCAAGACTCCAGTGCTACACCCGAATGTGCTGGGGACTTTAAGATCTTGTTTCCAGGTGGAAAAGGAAAACAAACAAGCAAACAAAAGAAACCACAAGAACAAAGCTCTCCAGCCGGTGGGTGCGCTTAAAGGGCCTTCACACAGTAAATCAATCCAGGGCTGTCCTGTTTTCTCCACAGCCAGACTGAAATAATACAACCCCAGCAGAGGTGTGAATTACCCCCATTCATCTTAATGGAGTGTTAACTTCAAAGACTTGTTTTAACCATTTAAATGCTAAGCTCATGAGTAAACATTGTTAAGAAAAAAAAGTACAACTTAAACATTCACTCTGAACATATGAAAGTAATTTACGGTCTTGGCATTTTGTCTTTTAATTTAGCAAATAACTCTCCAAATGTTAGAAAAGTGTGTATTTTGTGCGTTTCTTAGTTTTATTTTAAATAGTTATTACCTAATAAATTATGACCATTAAGCCCATAAGGAGAAGGCCCAGATTTCCCAGAAAAAAAAAATGCTTGGGGTACTTGCATAAGGTCACGAAGGGGCCATGGCTCTTGCTAGAGTTCTCATCGGCTTCCTCCAAAGTCACAGAAAATGTGACCTCAAACAGTCAACCAGGCAAGACAGAATGTTAAACTGACCACCTCCACCGACTATTTTTCTTGATAGGAACTCAATTTTGTGCAGTGTTACAAAGGATATTTGTCTCTTGCCAAACCTCCCAGGGCACCGGCTCAGGAACAGGTGATAAACGTATTAATTGATGCCCAGCTGTCACCACACTTAACATTTGCCCCCAGGGGCGTCCTTGCATCTGTTGTAGATTTAGGGTTATTTTGGTATTACCAGAGTTAAGATTTATTTTAGCAGCTGAACACCTATGAGCATTATTTCATACACAGACAAACAGGGAACGAGCAACGCAGTGGACCTGAAGGCCGAGCGAGAGGCCATGCTTGCCTGTGCTAGGGGCCTGCTCAGTGCCTGGCTTTGGAATGGCACAAGGAGAAGCACACAGCTGGCGTGGAACTGTGGGAAAGCACTAACCTCTGCTTCTGGGGCCAGCTCCTGGGGGGTGAAGGCAAAAGAGACTCAGAAGGTCAAAGTTTATGCAAGATAGAAAATGGAAAATCCAAGACTTCCTTCCATGCCCTTGGGTAAAAACTATTTCATTTTATTGCTCCAGATAGGGATCAGGCAGGGAACCAATCTCCTAGTAAGAAAGCCTGGCTGGTCTGCATCTAATTCATCAAAGGTCATTTAATCCTCTACAGTCATGAAAATGGTGGTGGCCCATTTGGGAGGCAGAGGCAGGTGGATCTCTGAGAGTTACACAGAGAAACCCTGTGGGGAGGGAGGGAGGAAGGGAGGAGAGAAGAGAAGAGGATGGGTATTAATTCCCTTTCACGGGATTGAAAGTAGAGGCTCAGAGGTTAAGAGTTGCACAGCTTTCATTAAGATCTGAATCCAGCTCTTCCCAGCCCAAAGCTTGGTCTTCCCATTACACTCATTGCTCTCAAGTTGCCAGCGTTCTCTTTGATCTTTTCAAAAGAGAAGCTCTGTCGCCAAACTTTCAGCCTCTTTTCTTGAGTGGGAGGCAAGAGGACACCTGCAAAAGTGTGGATTTCCATTTATGCAAATGAGCGCTTTGCATCAAAGTCCCTACTTTACAAGCCAACTGCGGCATGGCAGCGTTTAACTTAGGCATCCTGGCTTTGCCAGGCTGCCAGACATGGGACCCTTTACACAGGTTCCTCACGGCAGAAGAGTCCCAGAGTCAAGCTTCCAGCTGAGAAACATCTCAGTGGTCAAAAGCAATGTTTTACAATTTCTAGTCAACATGAGACAGATTGTCACTACGGATATGTTTTCCAAGAATAAGGTTATATATTGTGACGAACTGAGGTTTGGAGAACTTTCAAACTCACATAAGCAACAGGAAAATCTCAGGTAAGGCTAGGAGGCAGGGCCACACCCATAGAGAAATCTCAGTTTCTGACTGACACTAGAATTAACACACACACTAACAATCAAATTTACATATAAATGTGATACACTGACTTCTTAAAAAACAGAAATTGATTCTTTATATACTGTGGGAGACAGACCAACTCAAGACTTTCTTAGAGGCCCTGCAGAGAGGACAAAGAGAACTTTAGAACTTTAGTTCTGTGTTCTTGTCTAGGAGTGGACTTGGTAGGGGGTCTAGGGCTGGAGCCCACGTCTCAAGAGTCAAGGCTACAGTTTTGGGGACCTGACTCTTCCCCCCTGGGCTGTGGTTATCAGTCCTCAGGCAGCTGTGTCTGAGGTAGTCCATGTTCTCTTTGGCAATATGTCTGACTTAGCTCTCTGCTGACCTTGCCCCTCTAGCTCCAAGGCACACAGTGTATATGATGCTGAATTTAATAAACTAGCTTGGCTTGGTACAAGCCATTAGTTTAGGGAAGACCTTTTGGTTCCTGCTATTGCTTTTGTCTTGTTTACTTCTCGTCTTCTTTATTTCTCATCTATGGTCCTTACTATCAACACCTCGCTGTTTGGGGCCCTTATTTCTGCCGATTCAGGTCTGTGTCTGTCTCTCTGTCTATTCATCTATCAATACATAGTAATTTTTTATTTTATGTGCATGAGTATTTTGTATGCATGTATGTCTATGTGCCATGTGTGTGCTTCATGCATGCAGAGGCCAGAAGATGATGTTGGATCCTCTGGAACGGTTGTTACAGATGGTTGTCAACTGCCATGTGAGTGCTGGGAATTGAACCTGAGTTCCTCTGGAAGAGCAATGAGTGCTCTTAGCAAATGAGTAATCTTTCCAGCCCCTGATTATATATTGGTTTTTAGAGACAGGGTTTCTCTGTGTAACTACCCTAACTGTCCTGGAGCTGGTTCTGCAGATCAGGCTGGCCTTGAACTCACAGAGATCCACCTGCTTCTGCCTCCCAAGTGCTGGAATTAAAGACATGCGCCACCACCATCTGGCCTGATTCTTTATATTTTAAAAAATTTGTTCTGCGAAAGCTTGTTAGAAAAATGGAGCCAGGCGGGGGTGGTGCACGCCTTTAATCCCAGCACTCAGGAGGCAGAGGCAGGTGAATCTCTGTGAGTTCAAGGCCAACCTAGTTTATAGAGCGAGTTCCAGAACAGCCAAAGCTACACAAAGAAACCCTGTCTCAAAAAACCAAAAATAAAATGGAAAGACAAGGCCCAGACTGAGAGAATTTTTTTGCAACCTACCTATTTCATAAAAGATAAGCATCCAACATGCACAAAGAACATGTATAACTAAACAAAGAACACACAACCCAATTTATTTTTGGTTGTGAGCTTAGCCTTTAACGGCTGAGCCATCTCTCCAGCCCCACACAACCCAATTCAAAACTGGGCAAAAGAATTAGCCTCTCATCTAAAAAAATCTGCAGTGGTTGGTCACAGAAGCATGTGTGACGCCCATTTCATTCCATTAGAATCGCAAAGCAGAGCTGCCACCACATCCCAGTCAAGTGGCGGGAACTCAGCACACCGCACTCCTAACACCAAAAGCTGGTGACGATCGGGATTACAGAACGGTCACTCACTGCTAGCAATAATACAAAATGTTACAACGGTTTTGGAAGAGTCTGGCAGTTTCTAATAAGACTAAACATACGTTTATGATGCAGCATGTGCTTTTTGGTATTTAACACACATGCACACACACTCCAGCTGACAACATGACCATGTAAAACCCTGCACACAAACAGTTTTAGCACCTTTATTGATTGCTGGCAAAACCTGGAAGCAGTAGGAAGGCCTTCCACGGGTGAGTGGATCAACAAACTTGATACATCCCTATGATGGGATATTATTCAGAATCAAAAGGAAACGAGCTATTAAATCAAAGAAGTCAGTCTCAAAATGACACACGGTCCTACATGATCCCAATCATGGCCTTCCGGTCAAAAGATCAGTGGTGGCCAAGAGCAAACCCTCACGTCGACCTTTAGCATCCCTGGGCATAACGTGTGCTCTCCTGACACCAGGCGTCCATATCAGGGAAAGCTGGAGGTTGGGGTAGGGAGTCACATGGAATCCGTTATTTTGTTTACTCAATATGCCTGGAAACATAAAACTACTCTAAAAAAATAAAGGCTACTTAATTTTTTAAAGTCACAAATGGCAGGAATGCGCCAGGCTGGTGGCGCACACCTTTAACGCCAGCACTCGTGAAGCAGCAGCAGGCAGACAGCTGTGAGTTCAAGGCCAGCCTAGTCAAAGCTTTGAGCTCCTGTCTCAAAAACGAAACAAAACAAAACTGCCACACAAAAGAATGACTCAATGTATCTAAGAACATTGTGAGTTTTTCTAATTTTGGGTTAAAAAAAGTGACTAAATGCCAACTTTCTGCCCCATACTGAGGCTCTGTCCTGCTTTGCTGGTAATAATTTTCCTGAGTGTAATTTTCATGTACAATGCCTTCCACAATGATTCCTTCTTGCTTATAGAATTATAATTATTCTTTATGATAGAAAGTTATTTTTCTTATCGTTGACCCAGTCAAAAATGATGAGCGCTAAACTGAAGCTCCCGACCAAGGTGCCAGTGACGAGCAGGAGCAGTGCCTGTGGAGACAAAGGAGACAGTGAGGGTGAGCCTCTGCCCTCCTCGGAGGTGTAGCTCAGGCTAGCCCCAAACACTCGGCACTCCTCCTGCCTCAGCCTCCTAAGAGCTGGGATTACAGGCATGAGCATCACACCTGACTCCAAAATGTCCTTTATGCACTAAGATACATGCTGACATTTTAGACATAGATGCAGTAATAAAAAGATGACAAACTATTTCTTAAGATGGAGGCCTTAAAGGAGACAGTTGAGAACAACCTACCCCAAGTTTCTTCCGTGAGAGAAAATCCTCTCTGCTGAGTTTCAGATAAAACAGCCCTGGGAACACAAAGATCAAGCATGTTGATGTACTGGCACCTACGAGGTAGAGAGGAGAAAACCAAGACGCCGTTGGATTCAGCTGTGAGGGCAACAATTTTATTACCCCTTCTATTTCTGCCAAGCTAGAAAGCAAACCGAAGACCTCTGCCCATGTGCGCTACCACTGAGACACCCTCCCCTGTCTCTTTTAGTACATATTTTTTTTAATGGAAACTTACCAACTACACCAAATACATTCCTAATGTCAGGAACATAGATTGCAAGTAAGACAATGATAATGTTGAGTGCTAGTGTGGTCAGAGAATGCCGAATCCACGAAAACGGAAAACTTGAGAAAAGTATCATCATTAAAGCTTTTCTGGCCTATATAACAGGGGGAAAAGACATTTAGGCAAAGGGAAGGATCAAAGGCATGGCATTTGCTTAGAGAAACACATGTATAGTAACCATAATATTTTTACCCCAGATCATTTATATTCCCCAGACACAGCATAAACTATCATTATGCAGTGTTTTTACACACATAAACCTTTCTGAGAGAGCTTCATAAGAATTATTTTTCTTAAATTCCACACAAAAGTTTCACAGGCAATTTTTTTAGGTTCTGTAATTTAAAAAATTACAAGCAGTAACACTGTGTTATGAAATCACAAAGAACAATTTTCATTAAATTCAACAGGCAAACAAACTTCCAAGAGGAAAAAAATAAACCATGGTATGGAAAAGAAATACCAGTTCTGTTTTATTTCTGTTATCTGTTCCACGGCATGGAAATACAAAGAACCGGTTTCCACATCTTCCAGTATGAGGGCAGGCCACTGGCAACCACAGCCCACAAGTTATCTGGCCCTGGCTGGACCCCTGGCCCTGCAGTCTCATAGGGAGGGGCAAGAATTCCGGAAGGTCCTGGTTTTTAGAAACTCACATGAGTTCAAGACACCCGGGCAGAAGCTTTTCTACCCATTGCCGTTGGTTTCATCTCTATGGAAATTCTTAGGATTCTCATGTGCAGCGACTGGATACAGAATGGCAATCTGTTCCACCCCTTAAATTCTAGAGCAAGCACCAAGCCTAAGCATGAACTCCCTGTGGGAAGCGACCTGGACTAGACCAAGAGGGGCTTGTTTCTGCTGACTTGACTCTCTCTTCTTTGTACACATTCTTTTGAAAACAGAATACAGAAAGACAACCCCCCTGACAAAAACCCTTTAGAACTATAGTCTCTAAATTGGAAACAAAACTGAGAGAGAGGTAAATCTAAACTAAATCTCAGAAAGCACAAATTAGCTTCGAGGTTCACTGTTATTTTTGTGCTTTCATGAGACCATATGCAAGTATGAGGTCTTGGATCAATTACTTGACAAATGAATAAGATACACAAGACTAGATGTGACTCAAAGGTTCTGGTCTGCAAAGAATTAGTGTTGCCGTATTAGGGAGGCACGACACTAAGCAACAAAACCTTTCAGCATACTTACAGGGAAGTGGATTAGAGGGACTGTCAAAAGCACAGCAGACAGTATGCATAACTTCACAGCCATGACAACAACATCATGTGGCAAGTATTTACTATAGCCTTGTAGCAATTCTGACTCCACTCTGTCTGTAAATAAATTAAAACAACAACAGCAGCAGCAATCAGGGTCACACTGTAAACTATGTACCACTATATCAATTATTATGTTCTGTTGGATTATTAGATCATACTAGGCTTAGATCCTATTCTGAAATTCATTTCTGGCCCTTTTCTCTCTGCTATGAAATACAAAGATACTTAATATTTTCTTGAGATGTACACTTCTTTCTAAAACGCATTACATTTATTTACTTATTTGGGTGTGTCTGCCACCACACGCGCGTGGAGCTTGGAGGACAACTTGCGGGAGTTGGTTCTCTCCTTTGACCCTGTGGGTCCCGAGAATCAGACTTAGGTCATTGGACTTGGGGATAAGAGCGTTTACTTGCTGAGACAGCCTATTAGCCCACGTCCGCTCTTTTGTATTCTTTTAAGAAAATTTGAAGCCAGGACACACAGAATCTCTAAAGTTAGGACAAAACAATAGTATTTAAAAGTATCTCCTTAACCAGGTGTGATGGTCATGGCTTTTATCAAAGCAATGGGGAGGCAGAGGCAGGTGGATCTTTGTGACTTTGAGGCTAGCCTGGTCTACCTAACAAGTTCCAAAATAGTGAGGCCCAGTCATAAAAACAAGATAAAATAAAACATAAACCAAAGCAAAATTCCTTAGAACTCGTCCATAATTTAACAAAGCGCTTGTAAAGTGCTTGCATGGGCTGAATTTGGTTACCATGGCAATATGAGATGTGTAGGCTCACAAGTGCCAGGTAGTTCACCTGAAAACATGGGGGGGGGAGCAGAGCACCCCACATTCACATGCTTTCCCTCTATACCAGCGTTTTCTCAAAGTCCACAGTGCTGACCACTTTTAGGGGTCGTGTCTATAGTCTGTATACTGTTTTGTGCATATGATCAGCTGTGTCTGTTTCCATCTTGCATGAGAAAAAAAGGAAACGTTAAGAAAATGGCTTGTTTGGTCAGGACAGAGAGAGAGAGACAGGACTGAGGGACGCTGACCCCGCCTTCTGCCTGGTAGTCTCCTTCCATTTACATGGTTTTCCTTGCCCAGGTCACCCGAGGAGGTGATCACGCCACACCTCAGGACCTATAGTCAATACCAGCTTAGACTAGACTAGAATGGGGCTGTTTCATTTAAGAGAACAGGGTTTTAGAAATACAAAAAAATCAAAAGTGCCTCTGCTTTGCTATGTCTTAAGAGATACGAGGACCCCATAAAGACACAATAGGAAGTGTATACACCATGTACAAACCCGAGTAACAGACGAAAGTTTAAATAAAGAGAGCTACAGTGATTCTATACTGAGATGACAGTGCACATTCAAACCCCACTAGCTGCTAGCAGCTTCTCTGAGCCTTACTCCTGTGTCCTCAGATGACAGTAATCCATGGACTCAAGGGTTAACTGAATGCATGGGGTGAGCTGATGTGTGTGCTGACACTCAAAGCCACGGAAGAGACTTTCTAGAACCGAAGCCTGTGGTAGCAAAGGGAACATGTATTTGAGGAGGGGGCTGCTCCAGTCAGCACTACAGTGCAGCCATCATGAGCAGGAGGACAAAGAGGGTGGAGAGAGGATGAGCTGGAGAGGCCCTCAAGATTGAATCAGACAAGCTAAAAATACAATCACTTAGGGATTGGTTAATTTCAATGGTCAAGGCCTCTGGCATGCCTATGGGAGTTATCTTGATGAATTCAGTTGAGGTGAGGACACTCAGTGGTGGACGGCACCATCCCAAGGTCCAGGGCCCTGAACTGTATAAAAAGGAGAGAACAAGCAGAGCAAGGCCTCATTACTCCTGATTCTTCTGCCAGCTCCCGCCACTGTGCCCTCCCCGCCATGATAGACTGTAACCGTGAACTGGGAACCACAATAAAAAAAAAAACCAAAAAAAAACAAAAACCTTTCTCCTTCGGCTGCTTCACGCCTCAGGTATTTGGTTGCAGCAATGAGGATTGAAAGTAAGAGAGAAAGAGGAGTGTGTTGTGACCTGAATTACACACAAGTACAGAGTGGAAGAAAAATACCAGAACACAAAAAACAGAAAGCCACTGCTATAACCACTACATAATGGGGCTCTGGCTAGTGTAGGTGGTCATCGTGGGCACAGGAGAGAAATGAGGTTGTCTACAGTGCCGCAGACGGAAGTTACAGAATGAAGAGTGGAACTAGGTACGAGAACTGGGAAAAACCAAGAAATCTGGAATCTATTTCCAAATCTGGGAGATACTTGGGAGTCTTTGGAGAAATATGGCAAACTATTTTATCTCCATTTTCTAAATCATAAAATGAGCTATTAACACTTTATTTAACAACCTCACAGACATTAAAACGGCCTGGTTACTTAATGTTTGGGCACCAGCCTAGTTCACCAGAGGGACACTTTCCCTCCTTAATATCTGTGATTAGAAACAATATTATTAATGTAGGTTGATACTTACAGATCCTTTTAATCTGACAGAAGTTTGATATTAACTAGGCTTTTAGAGTCCTGGATAAAGATTCCATTCAGTTCCAGAAGTATTAAGAACTACACTTACTAGAAATTCTACTTTCCCAAGGGGAAAACCTTCTGAGCCAACCACCACTACACAACTACCCCATATTCTTAGCTGGGCCTTAATATATGTAAGGAGCAATTATTACACACTTATTTAAACTCAAAGAAAGCTTCACAAATTTCAGAAAGGACCTGATGGTGATTTTTGTAAGTCACTTGTACCACTGGTGTCGTATCTGCTTAAGACACCAAGGAAAAACCACTGGGAGGAGAAGCACAACCATTAGTGTGGCGGGCCAGGCCAGGCTGCTGGGAGGAGAAGCTTAAGCAGCAGTGCGAAGGGCTGGACCAGGCCAGATCACTAAGAGGAGAAATATGAGCAGCAATGTGGCAAGTCACGATGACAGCCGTGGCCTCCAGAAAGTGTCTGACCACAGAGCCTCAGCCTCAGCCCCACCAACACCTGGGGGAATGACTATCTCAGCCTTGGGCCTGTAGGCATCTAGAGGAATGATCACCAAAGGCTCTCCTCTGCCTACACCTGAAGGCGCTACTAATGGAGCCATGACTCCCAATTACACCAAGTGGAGGAAAGGGACCCCCCTGAAACACAGGCTCTATTTGTCCCAATTGGAGGAAGAGACAGGAAGACAACAGTGCAGGAATCCACTCAACAACATGCAGAACAAACCAGCACCACCAGAAACTAGTGGTTCCACAACAGCAAGACCTGAACAAACTCAATGCAGATGAAGCAGAAAACTACCTTAAAAATAACTTTATGAAGATGACTGAGGCCCTTAAAGAGGAAATAAAAAAATCCCTTAAAGAAATAGAGGGAAAGACAACTAAAAAATTAGAAGAAATCAATAAATCTCTTAAAGAAAACGAAGAAAAAGCAATCAAACAGGTAAAAGAAATGGTTCAAGACTTGAAAACTGAAATAGAGGCAATTAAAAGAACAAAACAAAACAAAGCACAAACCGAGGGAAATCTGGAAATAGATGAGCAAGGAAGTCAGGACCACGAGGGGTGTGTCCACCCACAGAGACGGTGGGACTGATCTAATGGGAGCTCACCAAGGCCAGCAGGACTGGGACAGAACGAGTGTGTGATCAAACCAGACTCTCTGAACGTGGCTAACAATGAGGGCGGACTGAGAAGCCAATGATAATGATACCGGGTTTTGATTCTACTGCATGAACTGGCTTTGTGGAAGCCTAGTCTGTTTGGATGCTCACCTTCCTAGACCTGGATGGAGGAGGGAGGACCTTGGACTTCCCACAGGGCCGGGAAACCTGACTTCTCTTAGGACTGGAGAGAGAGGGGGAGGGGGAGGGGGGAGGGGGAGGGAAGTGGGAGGATGGGAGGAGGTGGAAATTTTTAATAAATAAATAAATAAAAAGAAAATCTGGGTAGATGATCAGGAACTACAAATGCAAGCATAAACAACAGACTGCCAAAGATGGAAGTCCAGCTCAAAGGTACAGAAAATATACTCAACAAAATCATATAAGAAAAGTTTTCCAACCTAAAGAAGGATATGCCTATGAAAATACAAGAAAGTTACAAAACATGAACTGGACCAAAAAGAAAGACCCCTCACCACATAATAATCAGAACACTAGACATACAGAATAAAGAAAGACTATTAAGAGCTTAAAAGAAAAATGGCCAAGTAACACATAAATCAGACCTATCAAAATTATACCTGACTTCTCAATAGAAACAATGAAAACCAGAAGGTTCTGGTCAGGAGTTATACAGACACTAAGAGACCACGGATGCCAGTCCAGACTACTATATCCAGCAAAGATTTCAATCAACATTGAGAAAACAAGATATTCCATGACAAAACAAGATTTAATCAATATGTATCCACAAATGCAGCCCTACAGAATGTACCAGAAGAAAAACTCCAATCCTACACCCACAAAAACACAGGTAATAGATAATCCCACACCAACAAATGCCAAAGAGAAACATACACCCATACCACCACAAAATAACAAAAACAAAAATAACAGGAACTAGCAATTACAGGTCATTAATATCTCTTAATACCAATGGACTCAATTTGCATATAAAAAGACACAGTCTAACAGATTAGATATGAAAACAAAATCCATCCTTCTGCTGCATACAAGAAACACACCTCAACTACAAAGACAGACATTACCTCATAGTAAAGAGCTGGGAAAAGATTTTCCAATCCAATGGACCTAAGAAACAAGCTGGTGTAGCTACCCTAATATTTAACAAAATAGACTTAAAACTAAAATTAGTCAAAAGAGATGAAGAAGCTCATTTCATATTCATCATAGAAGAAATCCATCAAGATGAAGTCTCAATTCTAAACATTTATAGCCCAAATACCATACCAAATGGCATCCTCATTTGCAAAAGAAACATTACTAAAGCTTAAATCACATATCGAGTATCACACACTAATAGTGGGAGACTTCAATACCCCACTCTCACCACTGGACAGATGTGCCAGACAGAAACAATGGAGAAATAAAGGATCTAACAGATGTTATGACTCAAATGGGCTTAACAGACATCTATAGAACATTTCACCCAAACACAAAAGAATATACCTTCTTCTCAGCACCTGGATCTTTCTCCAAAATCAATCACATACTCGGTAACAAGGCAAATCTCAACAGATACAAAACAACTGGAATAACCCCTGTGTTTTCTCAGGCCATCATGCTTAAGTTAGAATCAACAACAACGCCAATTGCAGAAAGCCCACAAACTCATAGAAACTGAGCAATGCTCAACTGAATCACCACTGTGTAAGCGGAGACTGTACATTCATTTCCTGGCCATCAAGACCAGTGTCAGTCTCAGGCAGGAGAATCACGGTGTCTGCCTGTCTCTGCTTTCTTCCTCTCAGAATTCTGTTCTGTCTTCCCCGTCTACCTGAGTTCCGCCCTATCAACTAGGCCAAGGCAGTTTCTTTAATAACCAATGAAAGCAACACAAATACAGAAGGACCTCCTACACCAGAGAAGGACTATTCCGTGCCGAATAGCATAGCAGGATTTATATAGAACTCACTTCTGCCTCGCTGCAACCCTATGCAGTTAGGCATGTATTATAGATTAGGAGTTGAAGATGCTTCAAGGTAGAGGCTCCCCTCAAGGTCACAGAGCTGGTTAGGGAATGGCAGTCAGTTACACAACCCAGAATTGTTGAATCCCCAAACCAGTGTTCCCCTCAATGGCCTGGGAAATGTTGTGGTACAAGAAGATATGGAGCTTGGGAAAACTGGGAGGCAAGCATTAATAAAGGCCCACAGCTGGCGACCACAGGAGTCTCAGACTTGAAAGGCTCACAAAGCCGTCAAGCAGGTCATCAGCGGCTAAGCATCCCCAAGAAGGAACAGCCGCTCACTTGCAGTTACTATAAAAACGTTTATAAGCTGAAGAATACATTCAAAATTGGGCGAGTTGAGTGGCCATGTGTCGTGATGTGATTGTTCACAAATGTTGCTCATATTTTCTTTCTTGTTCTAGGCTTTGTTTTTGTTCTCGACATTCTTGTTGAAAGAGGAAAAAAAAAACCCAACAAACTATGCAGGAAACACTTCCAAAATAAATAAAAGAGAATTTTGCTTATGCTTTATAATTTTACAAGTGCCTAAGAAACTTACAGAGGAAGACCCTGGCGCAGCAGAGGCAGTAATGCGTTTCAGCACGTGCTGTAGAAATGAAGTCGGAAGGCAGAGATGTCTGACAGCTGAGTCCACTGTACTGTGCTTTCTGGAGTTGGCCCTTTGTAATTATTGAGATGGTTTACTCCCCTAACCTCTAAGTTTATCATCCATCTAGATTCTAACATACTGAATATGTGATCCCCCTTCTACTTTTTCGAGACAGGGTCTCACTATGTAACTCCGGCTGTCCTGATACTCATTATGTGGACCAGGCTGGTCTCTAACTTCCAGAGATCCACCTGCCTCTATCTCCTTAAAGGTGTGCATCACCATGCCTGGCTCTGAACATGCAATTTTAAAAGACCCAAATCATTATTTTATAGAGATACCAATATGTTGAAATTTGACATAAAACTCTAAGAAAAATTTTAGGAGATGACTTAGCCATCAAGACCAGGTAGTACTCTTGCAGAGAACAGGAGTTTGACATTAAAGTTGGGTGGCTCACAGATGCCTGCTTCCAGGTACCTGGCGCCCTCTTCTGGCCCCCACAGGTACTCCACTCACATGCACAAACTCACATACAGACACGAACATACATACCATCATAATTGAAAATCAAAACCAAAATCTGAAAAGAGGGAACTTTTCCATGAATTCATTATTTTTAAGCCTGACTCACCTCTGTTAGAGAGAGGAGGTGACAAGGTCACCACAGTGCTGACATGTGGCCTGAGAGATGAACTTACTAGGGAAAGGTAGGAAGACAGCTACAGGCATGAGGTCACCTGTGCTTCCTTCGTCACCTAGAGTTAAGAATATACTCACCATAAAAAGTGAGGTATCCAAAGAGTGCAGACACATAGTAGAGCAGGAAGCTTAAAGCAATTGCTGTATTGGTCACATTCTGCATTCTCTTCTTTGAGGGGCTGAAACACAAAAACGATAGACATTGATAAAGCCAGGGATCCGAATCCTGTCTAGAGAAACAAGTATCTCCCAGGCCAGTTGGGACTCTTTGGACAACCATGAGTTCATCAAAGACTACACATCAGAATCATAAGTGGACACTCAGGCAAAGATGGCATCACTGGCATCAATCTCAGGGAGGGCAGAATTAGCTCTTGGCCGCCTTGTCTGCTTCTTAACCGATGCTTAGAATCACGAAAATAGAGGAGGGTTCCTAAGTGAGAACGCAATCCAATCCGCAAGCCCCATAAGTAATGCATATTCCCAGCGTTCCACAGTACCTTCGAAGCTCACAGTAAATGGGCAATATTGAAGTGTGGCAGAGAAATGAAAAAGCCATGGTTGGTACGGCGTAAATACTCTGAAAACAATTTTAAAGACAAAATTATTAGAAGACAAAAGCTATTCCATTTTGCTACATGGTTTTTTTTTTTTTGGTTTAATTACATTTTTTAAAATTCTGTGTATGTGTATGCCCACACACCCATGCCACTAAGCACTTGTAGAGGTCAGAGGAAAACTTTGGGAGCCAGTACTCTCCTTCTACCATGAGTGCAGGGTCAGGTCATCGGGCCTGGTGGCCCAACAATACAACTGAGCTACCTTGCCAGCCCCGAAATAAAGTTCTCTTAAAAAAAAACAACTTGGTCAGATTTATTTCATCTTTTATGAATGATCTCTTTATAAGACTTTTGAGGGGGGAGAGGAGCTCTACAGTCACTAGCAAACACTGGAACTTACAGGTCCGTGGCTGGTTTATTCTGACCTGAGCAGTTTCAGGCTGGTCCCTAATACCATGTTGCTTTATTACAATCACCACCTTCTACATTATTTGGATAAGATAAAAATAATTCAGATAAGATATAAGTAGCTATGTTTAAAGACATTTTATTATAATTTCCAGTCATTATTAAGGTATGTACAATTTAAATACATCTCATTACCCCAAGCAGCAATAACTCCGATGCTTTTGAATCTGCTTTTACTTATTCAGTGCAAGCAAGTACTAAAAATAGAAACCACATCTTGTGCTGCCAGAATCCTTCACCAAGATCTTTTTTAATGAACACAAAAATCATTAATTCTAGACCTGAAAAACTCCATGGGATCCCATGCAATACATAAGCCTACAGTTTCTTTAAAAATTATTATTAGAAAAAAAAAATTATTATTAGAATATTTAACAAGAGCCAGAGAAAACTAGCAAGCCTAAGTTACCCTCTAAATTAAAGTACTCTATTTAACAAATGGATGGCAATGATTTCTTTTTTCTGGTCTAAAAATATTTCCCCTTAGCCGGCTTTAAGCTCTTCACCAAAAGAACTTCCAGATGAGGAACTACGTTGGGATACAGTACCTAGGAAGTCGTGTTCCCTGAAGCTGCCTTAGGGGAATGAGAGTTTAAGTCACACATTCTCTGTTTCATATACTGCTCCGTTTCCCAGCTTGTCAATTACCCTACCTAGATCTTTAAGGCCTGTGGAGGGCTTCGCCGTGTGAAAGATGTGGTGACCTCCCTTGTGAGGCTGGAGAGACATTTCTTAGTTAAAAACTGGAGCTGCATTGGAAAGTTCTGCACTGAGGACTAACCACATTAGCATTCTATTCTATTAAGGCTGGGCAGTGAGTAGGAAAGCCTAGCTCCTCGGGCCTACAAAACAACAAAGCAGGGACCATGCAGACAGCGGCGGTTCCTGTTTCTCTGTTCACGCTCAGAGAATCTTCCAGGCAATTCCAGGATCCTACAGCGCTCTCGAGCGGGCATAGGACTTGGTCTGTTGGTCTCTGCTCTGAGCATCATAAATCTCCCCTCAGAATGCTGTTCAGGAGTATTGGCAGTACTCAACTGCTGGTCCAACGATGGGGCTGTTTAGCTAAATACCAAAGTCCTGCTCACAGGGGAGAAGTTTTTGATGTAATTGGCGATTTAGCTTTACAAGTCCAGAGCGCAACAGGAAAGCCGTACCCACAGAGGACCGTGCTGGCCAGACCAGACATTTGGTAAATCTGTTCTTTTAGGCAAAGGCCCATTTAAAACAGGCTCCATTTAAAGGCACGCCAAAAGAAAGAAAAGAAAAAGGCGGCTGCTTCATAATGGGCCACCCTGTGTTAAATAATATTATTCTTCTGGTAGGCAATCCTATACTTAGCACTTTCATGAAAATCAATTAGTTACAGGTATAAAGACCTGAGAGACCCTGTTACACAAATCTCTTAAAACTTGAAATGTGAAAAATCAACCGAAAGTATCTGTTAATAAGTTACACACCTCTTTGGAGAAATGAAAGAGCTTTGGTTTACAGTCATCTGTAGCATTGGAAATCTGTTTAAGAGTATGGAGGGGAAAAGAGAAACCAATAGCTATTAAAGTCAGATACTGCAACAAATATGACGAATTTATTACCACTACACTTTCAGATCAGATCACTTCAAAGCACAGTTCTAAAACGCAATGCAACCATAACTTTTTCATTAATTAGAAAAAATAATCATTGATCTCCCATTTCTTTTTTAGTTGAAAAATTAAAAATAAAAGAGCCTAAAAACTATCACCTGGAACACTCCATCGATGCAACTGAAGGCCACAGGACAAGGGATGAACCACTTTTTAATCACTATCTGGAAAAGTAAATACAATCACACTCAGATAATTTGTAGTAAAATTCATCTCAAGCTGATCTCAACCAGGACAACATTTTAAAAGATGCTGAACAAGAGGCTAACAGATGAATCCCTGCTGCTCTGGTCTTCCCCAGAGAGAATGGGGTCACCTTTTAACATGGTCACTGGGTGGAGAGGGAGGACACAGGGCACCTTACTTTTGATGGGGAGGGGAGAGGAAGGATCTGGCTCATGAAAGACTGAGTGAGCTCTTGTGTAGATTTCCCAAAACCCCAACAGTACCCTGGTTTTTCGCTTGCTTGTTTGTTTTTTAAAGTGCAACGTTTTCAATGACAATTGCACAGAATACGATTATTTGTGTCAGAAGCAGACAGGCCTAGCAGTGAGCAGAGGAGCAGGGACTTCACTGCCCAGTGTGACCTGATGCACACCTACTTTCACCCCTTAACGTTTTCAGGTTTGTGCTACTTTGGTCAATGTGGCGAGAGCTGGCTAGAACATGAGCGCAGAGCTAGGGAACTCCAGCAGGTAAAAGTACATCTAAAAAAATTACAAAGAAGCCCAGAGGGATGGTGTTTCCCCAGAAAATGTCGATGAAAGGTTCAGGACTTGAGTCTTAATTGTGGCCGTCCTGCTCCTAGAGCCACGGTGGTGGCTGTGTCAACACTGCCATTGCAGCCCCTGTTGCAGGCACATAATTACTCTGTAAATATTTGCTTCGGGCTAAATCCCAGCATACAAAGGGGCAGAGAGAAGAAAGGAAGTATTTGTCTTTGCAGGAGACCAGTAAGTAAATACCATTCCTATTTGGAACTTATCTAGTTTGGGATTTTAACAAATTCAATCAAAATTTTATACAGTGATAAATCTAAAGAAAACACACACTTTTAGGATTAAGTTAAAGAGTGAACCTGAGTCACTTTTAATTTAAAATCTCACCCAAAACGGGGTGGGTGGCTAAGGACCAACTGGGCATTTCTAGGTTACGTTTGCAACATAAAACCAGGTTTAACCATAAACAGAAAAGAACAAAACCAGAACCCAGAGCTTATTATCTTTTTTTTTTTTCCTGAAAAGTTTAAGTGATGGAGTGGGGGTTAGAGGGAAAGGAGCTGGTCTCTCGTGCCCTGCCCTGCCGATAGATGTCTCCCCAAAGGCAGAGTCCTCCACTGGGGCCTCTCAGCACTGCTGAGCGCAGACCTTGAGGACAACAGAGCATCATTCCCTCTCTTTTTCCTTGGTCATCTGCTGCTTCAAAAGCCTTCAAGTCAAAACTTGCAAAAATTCTCCAAGATACAATATAGCCTATTTCATTTATTAAAGAGAATTATTATCAACTCAATTTTACACTAACATAAATTCCGTTATTACAGCTAATTTCTGTGCAAAGGGCCAATCTGGTTTCAAATCTGCATGGTGGGATGGGGTGGTCAGAGCTACAGAGTTTGGGAGAGACCCACCACCAAGAGAAGAGAGTTCCAGGGTAAGAAGGTAATTCTGGGGGATGGGGACACACACACACACAAACACACACACACACACAACCTTAGGCACTAGAAATACTGCATTCGCATGAAAGGCCCTTCCCCCTCCTTCCCCCTCAAGCCCTGCCCATCTCTGTAGGTCAGCGCCCACTTTAATTCTTTCCAAATCCCTTTACAGAGCTCTCAGCAGCCCCTCCCTCCTCTCGACTCTAGTGACTTGTTTCAAGGTGACCAAAAAGATAAGTTAAAAAAAAAAGGATAAAAGCATCTGTTTGGCTATTTTGAGCCACTGCTAAATTGAGATTTATTTTTAAATTTAGGTACTCTCAGGGAAAATTTATGCTAACTTTCTGAATGAAAATTAGGATCTGGGAGAACACTAGTAGGGATGCACTGGTCAACAAGGTTTGAAGAGCATAAGGAAGAAAATAAAATGAAGAAAACATTTTCTGAACTGATTGTATAATGTAATATAAACATAATAGACTTATACACACATGTTCTAAAAATAATCAATGAACATATCGGCACATGTTTCGAAAAACATCAGTTAGCTGAGCATGGTGGAGCACACCCTAAATTCCAGCGCTCAGGAGGCAGAGGCATGGGCACATAGATTTCTGTGAATTCTGGGCCAGCTTAGCCTACATAGTGAGGTCAGGCCAGACAGGGTTACATAGGAAAACCCTCACACACACACACACACACACACGCAAAACAAACAAAAACTAGAAACAGAAACAGTAATACATATGGCAAAAGACAGCAATAAACAAACAAACAAACAAACCCAACATAATCTACAGTCTCACTGTAGGTCAAATTTCAACTCTTCTCCCGGGTAGAAATCCAAGCAGATGATTTGTAGAACATCACGATAAACATTGGAGAATTATTTCCATATGACTACTGAAGCAGAAATCTGCATCGGATTAAAGAGTATCTACTATGACAGAAAAAAACTCCAACAGACACATTGTATCAATACGTTTCACCTGTGTTAAGCTATTGACTGAAAACTGAATTACTTCTACCTATGAAATGCTTGCCTTGTTGATTAACTATGAGGAGAAAATTTAGTATGTTACCTGCACTCATTTAAGAGCCATACACTTCTATGTATGTGTGGGATACGATACCTTCTAACCATTTAGATGTTTTTCAACAATTACCTTACGATGAAACTACTTACCGTTCCTCTCTAAGTATAGAACCTAAAAAATACATGCTCAATTCACTATTTGAATGACACTGGAGTGGGTGGAGGGATAATTCTAATGGAGGTGAATTCAACAAACAATCAAGCACTGTTAACTATTTTCAGCCGTACGAACATTCCTTATAATAAAATGTTTAGGTACAGTGAAATAAGAGTTACTTGTACATATTTTAGTTGTTTCATCCTGTGTCTCAGATGATTTGGCCAAAGATAAATGCAATGCAGACATGATTGGTGTGTATATAGATAGTGGGTATGTGGTTGCATGTGTGTGTGGTGTGTATGTGGTTGTGATTGTAGCTGTGTGTACATGTGTGTAGTGGTAGCTGGTTGCATACTGTGTGGCTGTGTGTCCACATGTGGAAGTCAAAGTTGGGTGTCATTCTTCAGGAGCCATTCATCTTGCTTCTCGAGACAATCTCTCATTGGTCTGGAGTGTGCTGAGTGGGAGAAAGTCAGGGTGGTTGGCCAATGAAGCCCAGGAACCCGCTCTCCCAGCAATGGGATCACAAGCAGATACCACACGCCCAACTGTGCACACGGGTTCTGGGCACTGAATGCAAGTCCTCATACTGGCAAGGCAAACACTATCAGCGGAACTAACGTCCCAGTCCGGAGACTGTTGGACAACTCTGGAATCTGGCTCTATAAGGTGCTTATGTGTGGTATTTCCCCTTGATTCAATTTATTGGTAATTAAGTAACCTTAGAAAAGGTTACTTGGGATATATATATTCTTGGCAAATTAAAAATGCTTAATCCTATGTAAGGTTTGACATCTAGATACTTACTATAGGATAAACTACAGTGCAAAGAAAAAGTTTTTAAAAAATTATATACAAGGGGCTGGCGAGATGGCTCAGCGGTTAAGAGCATTGCCTGCTCTTCCGAAGGTCCTGAGTTCAATTCCCAGCAACCACATGGTGGCTCACAACCATCTGTAATGAGATCTGGTGCCCTCTTCTGGCCTGCAGGCATATATGCAGACAGAATATTGTATACTTAATAAATAAATAAAAAAAAATATTTTTTAAAAAATTATATACAAGGATGCATCTGTCTTAGAAGAATTAAAAGGCCATAAATTAAAATTCTCTTTTATCCTTATGCTAAATTATTTTATAAATATAAGTTAAACTATCATCTGATATATAATAAAAACAAGCTAACTAAAAATACATTTTCTGCATATGAAAAAAAATTTATTCCCAATACTACGTTTACGAGAACATTTTATGCCGAGTAAGCAGACTGGATAGGACTCCATTCACATCCCACTTCTCCTTGGACCTTTGCGATCAAGTCTCAGAGACCATCATTCCAGTGGTGGAACGACGCTCCAGGCAGTGCTGCGTTAAGCTGAATGCACGGGGCACAGGCCTACTGCTTCTCCAGAGTGCTAGGCTGTCCAGGGGTCTAGTCCACCTAGAGTCTTAACCGGAGGGCTGTGCATCCCTCTCTGCTAAGCACAGAACACTAAATTTCAAATGCTACTCTAAGCTTCTTTAAAATGGACAAAATGAATAATCCTGTGACCGAAATTATTTTCAAAAACAAAACAGTGCTTTTAACAATATAAAACGGGCTCCTGTGCTCAGCACGAAGCAGTAAAAGCCGTCGTTAACACAGTCGCTTTTTTGTGATGAAATAGCAATGCATTATATTTTAAACTTACCACAAGAGCAAAGAACACCATAAAGAAAAATGATAAACTGCTTGTGTAGCCAAGAAAGCCTGTAAAATACCAATAAAATAAAAAGCAATTTATAAGGCAAGTGACCCTGACTCACAAATAGAGCCATGCACCATGGGCATGTTTTCTTCTGCAGCTTGGTGTCTGGGCCCCGGCCCGTCTGTCACAGACCATTATGCAGCTCTGCAGAGCAGAATGAGACTGGCTTGCACTGGCAGTGCACTGCAAGGAAGGCTGCTCCTTAAGGCTCTGGTGGGGCGGACAAAACGCTACCACAAGCCAAGTCATAAGTTAGCTAGGCAGGGCTGAGGATGGAGCCATTGAAACTAGGCCAAGCTGAAAATGATTCGCAGTGACCACTCTTCTATACACGGAGCTGTGGTGCTGCCCCTCCCCCAGACATCCTGTGTTCCTCCACAGACTCACCTATCCTGGGGAGCAGCGAAAGAGGGAACACGACACCAACACAGATGATGAGCAACAGCGTTTGTCCATCAAGATACCAAGACCTATTAGGAAAAACATTCTGTGTTAGGTACGGGACATGGAACTCATTCACATCTATTCTAACACCACGAAAAACCTACTTTTTTGTTAAATGGTCTTAGGAAAACTTTTTATTGTTTATTTACTTATTTAAGTTGTATGTGCATTGGTGTTTTGCCTGTGTGAGGGTGTCAAGACCCCTGGAACTAGACAGAGTTAGCAGTAATTGTGAGCTGCAGCGTGGGTGCTGGGAATTGAACCTGGGTCCTCTGGCTCTTAACCCCTGAGCCATCTCTCTACCTACTCCACAGAAAATCTTTTACTGTTAAGCATGAGTATACATTTAGGAAATATACTAAAATAATGTTGATATAAGCCTACAATTTCAGGATTTTGGAGGCAAAGGCAAGATCAATGGTTTGAGGCTGGGGTATATAGTGAGAACTTGTCTCTAAATAACACCTAAGCCAAAACAAACACACAAAAATGCCCAATGAGATGCCATTTTTCAATTATCAAATTAACAAAAACTTAAAAACAAGATAACAATTCATGTTGATGAAGAGTACTGAGGTATGCCAAACATGGCTTTTAATTGCTAAAACTGTATTAATTACCTCATGAAAAGCAATTTGGCAAAAAATACTAAGAGACCTCATGTGACTATGCCTTACAACACTTACAAAATACTATTAAAAACAAAGAAACACCAGCAATAGTTAGAGATTTTTTTTTAAAGATTTATTTATTTATTATGTACACAGTGTTCAGCCTCCATGTATGCCTGCAGGCCAGAAGAGGGCACCAGATCTCATTACAGATGGCTGTGAGCCACCATGTGGTTGCTGAGAATTGAACTCAGGGCCTCTGGAAGAGCAGCCAGTGCTCTTAACCTCTGAGCCATCTGTCCAGCCCTAGTTACAGAGATTTTTATCAAATAATATTTATTGAGAACCTTTAAAATAATGAAAATCTAAAACATAAAATATAGTAAAGAATGAAAGCGAACAAACATCTAATACTACAATTTGGAAAAACAAATATAGTGAATGTGTGTGTAATCTGATTGTTTTGAGGAAAAATACAGATATTATTAAAAATGTACAGGACCTTCATAGTTTCTCGGTGATAGTCATTTTTTACTCTTCATACTTTCCTACACTTCTCCAGAGTTTCAGAAGGGGTATGAATTCAGTTTGAAACACTAAACTTTTCTTTAAAAGACAGTAAAATACTGAATGAGAATGGTTAGCGAGTAGTGAGATCACGTGTTTCTTAATAAAAAAGAAACGAGGACTGGGAGCCACCAGCACATGCTGGAGACATGGAGGCGGGCTTGTTGGCTGGGTTGATCAGCCTTGTGAGCAAGCCCACTAATGTGGGCTGGAGAGACGGCTCAAAGGCTAAGAGCACTGACTGCTCTTCCAGAGGTCCTGAGTTCAATTCCCAACAACCACATGGTGGCTCACAGCCATCTGTAATGAGATCTGGTGCACTCTTTTGGTCTGTAGGCACACAAGCATACAGAACACTCTATCCATAATAAACAAACAAACAAACAAATAAATAAATCGTAATGTGTGTTGGGGATGTGGTGGCGGGCTTGCTGGCAAGGCAGATCAGCCCTGTAAGGAAGTTTAAGGACAGTAAAAGACCCTGTCTTAAAAAGAATAAGAGAAGAGGTGAACAGCACCCAAGAAACACTCAAGGTTGTTCTCTGACCACCACATACGTGTGTATACACACTCAAATGTGTGCAAGCACATTCATACACAGACAGGAAGAAGACTGAAAGACAAATTTCAGTACAGAGAGGGAAAAATAACACTTTGTATATATTTTAAAGTCAGAGGGATATACTTAAGAATACAAAAAATGGCCTATTTCTATATGGTAGCAATACATAGGTACACATATGATTTTAATTTCTTAATACATCTATAGAAAATTTAAATATTAAAGTTAATTCCTCAAAACCTTAATGCATGCACATGTGAAAGACAAACAATTAATATAAGGAATACAACTAGTAAATATATAGGAAGAAAGATCTAATCACAGTTGCCAGTTAAATGGATCTATCCTGAGATTATTGAAATCAAATTAGTAAAATAGTCAAGGATGTGGAATAATTGGCCCGTATGTATTACTATGTCATTGTCCAATCAGGACTCTCTGGAAAAAGAATGGCAATAGTAACCAGCACAATGAAAGCGCAGTGGCAATTAACTAAGAAAACCAGCAAAACATACACAATTGTACCACATGAAGAAAATAAAATCCAGGATAGAAAGGGATTGGGAAACATCAAAGATCAATAGGGATTCCTTTAGTAAGTGTTTGGTAGATGACTTCAAAATCTCCCTGTGATATCACTTTCAACAGGTGGCCAGTGTCCCCTGGCCCTGTCAAGTTAAGAGCTTGCCTTTGCCTGGGTTAAAGAGCTAGCTTCTAGCATGCCTGGCCTTTACTGTCCGGTGCCTATCTTTACCCTGGCTTGTGAGGACATCCTTTCTGCTGCCCCTTCATTTATGACTGCTGGGTGACAACACCCTCTTTAGGAGAGCAAGACGAGGAGCGGCAGCAGCGGCAGAAAGAGCACCGTGGTCACACTCCCCCCTGTCCCGCTCACACTCCCCCCTGTCCCGCTCACACTCCCCCCTGTCCCGCTCACACTCCCCCCTGTCCCGCTCACACTCCCCCCTGTCCCGCTCACACTCCCCCCTGTCCTGCTCACACTCCCCCCTGTCCCGCTCACACTCCCCCCTGTCCCGCTCACACTCCCCCCTGTCCTGCTCACACTTCCCCTGTCCTGCTCACACTCCCCCTGTCCTGCTCACACTCCCCCCTGTCCTGCTCACACTCCCCCCTGTCCTGCTCACACTCCCCCCTGTCCTGCTCACACTCCCCCTGTCCTGCTCACACTCCCCCCTGTCCTGCTCACACTCCCCCCTGTCCTGCTCACACTCCCCCCTGTCCTGCTCACACTCCCCCCTGTCCTGCTCACACTCCCCCCTGTCCTGCTCACACTCCCCCCTGTCCTGCTCACACTTCCCCTGTCCTGCTCACACTCCCCCTGTCCTGCTCACACTCCCCCCTGTCCTGCTCACACTTCCCCTGTCCTGCTCACACTCCCCCCTGTCCTGCTCACACTCCCCCCTGTCCTGCTCACACTTCCCCTGTCCTGCTCACACTCCCCCCTGTCCTGCTCACACTCCCCCCTGTCCCGCTCACACTCCCCCCTGTCCTGCTCACACTCCCCCCTGTCCTGCTCTAACTCCCATCCTTTGCAGATGCACCACCAGAAGCTAGAAGCGATGCACAACTATTTCTGTGCTGCGGGGTCTGAGGCCGTGCTCTCCAGCCACACTTGCACGAGCCCCTCAGAGGCTGTTGTGCAGGAAGTACTACAAAAGCAACCACATAGTAAACACAAATGGATACACAAAAGGCTCATCTTCTAGTCGCCCTTGAATAAAAAGCCAAATAGGAACCTCAAAATAGCCCTCACCAAGAAACACCTGGCAACTAAATTCTGAAACTGGCAGCAAGCCCAGGGCTCTACGTCTGAAATGTCTTTTCTTCTGGGACCTGGTATCAGACCCAGACAGTTGCAGTGCCAATAGAAAAATGGCCCCAAGGGAACAGCCGAGCAGATTCCATCTGTTAGCACTGCTGTTCCTCTGGATAACAACACTGCATTGTATTCTGAATGTCTGCTAAGAGGGTACGGATCACAATCAATGTTCTGAACATAAAACAAAGCAAAAATGGTCACAAACTAACCTGTCTCCTTTTTTGTTTGTTTGCTTGTTTGTTTGTTTTTGAGACAGGGTTTCTTTATGTAGCCCTGGCTATCCTGGAACTTGTTCTGTAGACCAGGCTGGCCTCAAACTTGGAGATCCACCTACATCTGCCTCCCAAGTGCTAGGATTAAACACATGTGCCACCACCACCTGGCCCAAACTGACTCTTTAACTAGGAAGGTGGAGTTATATAAAAGGGTATGTGTTAAGCCACAGGACCGCAACCTTCCCCTTGCACAGGACTAAAGGAACACTAAAATCCTGAGGTAGGGCTGTTTTGTGTGCCTGAAGATGGAATTGATGTCCATCAGTAAGAGCAGCATGACTGACTCAGGCCTGATTGTAGGGTGTGAAGGCATCAGACTTGCAGAGTTAGGGAATGCTTGGGCTGAGGGAGCTCAGAGATCCCCCAGTTCAGCATCTCCATTTCACGTGTCTGCAAAAGCCATAAAGGACCATGGGCTCGAGACAGTAGCCATGCAAACACTCCCGGCCTCAGCTACCATTCTCCTCAGCTACCACTGAGTTCACAGCATTTTTCAGATGCCTCCGATCTATTTCAAGGCTGCACTTCATTTTCTCCTTAGGACTGAATTTAAAATGTTACTATGAGCCAGACTGTGGTGGCATTCGCCTTTAATCCCAGCACTCGGAGGCAGAGGCAGGCGGATCTCTGTGAGTTTGAGGCCAGCCTGATCTACAAGAGCTAGTTCTAGGACAGGCCCCAAAGCTACAGAGAAACCCTGTCTCGGGGAAAAAAAAAAAAAAAAGAATCTTAATACGAAAATGATTTTATTTTAAAAAAGAGATTCTCTAGGCCTGGAGACTGGTTATAAATAGTTCCTTGTGCTTATTGATTGATGGTAATAAAACCAATCATTAAGATAGCAGTTTTGTGATCATTCATTATCAATAAAGGCCACATAGTTACACACAGTGAAATTAAGTGAATTTCACACGCATATCCCAGACAATTGCACTGTGTTTGGTAATGGAGATAGTCCAAAGCAGATGCGATTAAACCTCAGCCCAGAGAATACAAATAAGCAGTCTTAAAAAGTATGCAGTAAATACATTTATTTTATAAGCCAAGATTTTAGGAAAATTTACTGCACTTAAATTTTTTTTCTAAGAGGGGAAAAAGAATTATCTAACCAAACTCCTGTTTTCCTACTGTGACCTAAATATACATTCTCTTTAAGCCAAAAGAATTAGAGTAAAAAGTTTTATACTTCCTAGAAAACTTGTTTGATCTGTGGATTTAATCCTATATGATAAAAATGCTCCAACTATGAAACACAGAGAATAAATCCTTAGCTGGATTGCAAATGCTTGGCACGCAGATGTTTTTTCCATTTTTAAATGAAAACCAGATTTATTTATAAGTTGCTTTAATTTCATTCTCGAATAGAATGGAACAAGAGTATCGTATGTTCTCAATTAGGATCTTGCTCACATCCCATATCAATTATGTAACTCAAATGCAAGACAACTTAATTGTGTCAATCATAGGCCCCTGACAAGACCATTAAATGTTAACAGAGAGCTCCCAACTTTTAACAGCTACAGATTTAAAAAATATATATAAGTTATTCTAGGAAAAATATAGAGGCATCATAAGAGTTTGGTATAAGCATCACCAATCTAGATTTCTAACAGTAACTTTTGAAATTAGAATACAGTGAGCACAAAGTGATTCGACCGCATCTTCATAAAGGGCTATAGTTCATATAGATATCTTACATCCACAGATAACCCAGAAAACAAAGACACCTGAAAGATTAACTGAAACTTATGAAAAACCAAACCCTAAAATAAAACATCAACACCACATGATCTCAGTGAGAAAATACCGCCACGCAACACCATCTAGAAACAAACTGTCCAAAAGCAGCGCTCACTGCCGCAACATTCACTGCTGACTTTACAAGGTTAGGCTTCAAAGACAATTAGCACAGTCTGTAGTCAATTAACATAGTCTCTTCATAAATGAGTATGCTACATGTAAAACAATGAGTTATCAAAAATGTGTGATTTTAACACACTGTGGGTGAAAATTAGTGACAGCATTCTTGTCAAAAGCTCATTTGTGATAGAAATAGAACATTTATATAGAAGTTTTACTAATACAACTGAAATAGGACTTAATTTTAAGTGTTTAAAACATATGCTAAAACAGCAGACATGGCATTCGATTTAAAGAGAACAATGCTTCAGCAGACAAAACACCGCAGTTTTAATAGCAGCTCTGCTATCCAGCACCCTGACTATGTCTAAAGTTACTTAAGGCAATGTTAATAGATGTCACCAAAATCAGGACCAACCAAAAGATAAACAGATAAAGACAAATGCAGGTGACATAGGACAACCATTAGGATTATCAGCGTTCATTTGTGTTTGACTCTGAGCTTCCTGGCAATCCGCATGAAGAAGGAAAGTCTACCTTTAACACAATCACGGTCCCTGTTCCCCACATTTACACTGTGCTATGTGCACATAAGCACGTACACTTGTGCCATCTTATTTGATCATTTGAACTCTGTTAAGGAAGCAAATAATCAAAGGTAAGGTCATTGGTGTCACCTCTTTTTCTTTTTCTTTTTTTTTTTTTTTTTGAGACAGGGTTTCTCTGTGTAACAGCTCCGGCTGTCCTGGAACTTGCTATGTAGACCAGGTTGATCTCGAGCCACAGAGATCTGCCTGCCTCTGCCTCCCCAGTGCTGGGAATACAGGTGTGTACCACACCACCCAGTGCCCCCTTTTATTAATGATCTATTTATTTTTTATGTGCATTGCTGTTTTGCCTGCATGCATGTCTCTGTATGAGGGTGGCAGATCTCCTGGAACGGGAGTGATAAACAGTTGGGAGCTGCCACATGGGTGCTGGGAATTGGGACCCAGGTCCTCCGGTGAGAGGTCGGTGCTCTTAACCACTGAACCAATTCTCCAGCCCTTTCAGAATGCCTGTCTGTTTTTCTCTTTTTCTGGCATTGAGAATTGAACCCCAGGGCCTTGGGCATACTAGGCAAGCACTCTGTCTGGGAGCCACAAGTCCTGCTCTCATTGGTACCCTCACAGCACCAGGTAAAGAAACCTACAGCTCATGACAAGCTAGATGGTCAGGAATTAGAGACCCGAGGCTAACTAGCATAAAATGAACGGGACATATGTTTCCTTTCATCACGTTGCCTTGAGTTCCTAGCTCCATATGCAAATTTCTCACTTAGAATTCAAGTAACAAAAGTGGTTCCTAATATTTTTATAGCAAATGCAAACAAGTGTATTTCACACAGTTACTTGCTAGAGTAGTTAGCTGTCACATAGGGCATTATAAAAATGCAACCAGACAAAGCTGACAGAAGTCGAGGTAGCTGTGAGCATGCGCTGGGCCCCTAATGAGCTCTGAAGTGAAAGTGAAGGGACAGCTTCTGAGGAAGATCATGAAGGACTTTATAACCCTCATGCTAATCACATCTTGACAGTTCGTACTGAGATCAAAAGTAACCACACTTTCCTTACACACACACATCTGCACCTGTCTGCTTCTGCAGGAGCAGCCACTTCCCTAAGCTGAAAACTAAATTCTGAAGCTTTCCTCTGCATGCCAGATAAGTCTGATTACTGGGGAAAGCCAACCAAACGCTCCAGGCTAGAGACAGGGCAGTCCTCACTTGTGGTTTGAAAACTGGGTAGAGCAACTGGACAATTAACAAGTTTAACCCAAGTTTATTTTTATTTTCAAGTTTATTTTTCTGGACAAAAAAAAGAAAAGGGAAGTCTTTTTCCTTGCTCTACATATCAAAAAGAAAAACATAATTAACTTGGGATCCTTCCCCATAGGAAGCGCTAAGTCAATATAGTCTGTAGGAGCCTGTGTTTTTAAAGGAGAAAGGAAGTATGCTGTGGTTCGATGTTATTCAGTATATTAAGAAAGGCTAAGCAAAGCAAGCGCTCACCTATAGTTCTTTATGCTGTCTAACATGAGTCTCACACAGTGGCTGCAGCCATCATATCCTTTTGTCATGACAACCTGCTGGGAAGGACAGCAAGGACGTCTCACTGTCCCTTCAGCTTAGGTGTCTCGAGCCTTCCCCCACTGTCCTCCAGCTTTCAATTCCGTAGGTGCCTCTTCACTTTTCTCCAAGGGCTAATTGGGACTTGACTTGGCCTTTCCCAAGGAGCACAAGGGCCTGGAGCTTCGGTCGTTGGCATCCTGGTGCTCTGACACAGTGGACTGTCAGTGGACAGGTACACAGTGTTTCCTCTATTACCGTCCTCCCACAGAACCTTTAAGTGTCCTGAGGACGGGCACCACATTGCCACTCCGGTTTCATAGAACAGAATGAATGAACAGATGAATGGATACAATGAAACATTTCTTCTTACCCACTGTGGTCTCCAGACAAGAATTCTGAAATAGCAGCAGGAAGCTCTGTTTTAATAATTAAAAGGTAAGATGACATAGCTACAAAAGAACAAAGAGAATTTCTATTAGAATTTTAACCATTCAAAGAGTTATCTATTCAGAAACACAGAAGTCCATAGGATTTCAGGCACCATATAGAAGATAACCCACAATGAACTAAGCCAAACACATACATAGCAGAAATAAAGGCAAATGACTCTGTAGGGAAGAACTGGTAAGTTTATCACATGACCTTTGTTTATACTGCAAATCTGAAGATAAGAGGAAAAGGGATTTTTTAATAGGCTATTTAAAATAAAATTGTTTCAAGTTTTGAAAAATTCTCTTTCACATTGTCTCATCTGTTCAGTGCACAAGATTTAGTGATAAACATAAAAACTTTAAGGGTCAGGAGATAGTTGCGTATACCTTTAATCCCAGCACTCAGCAGGCAGAGGCTGCTATCTGTGAGGTCATGGCCAACCTGGTATACAGAGTGAGTTCCGGGACAGCCAGGGCTACACAGAGAAACGTTGTCTTGAAAACCAAAACCAACCAACCAACCAACCAACCAACCAACCAACCAACCAACCAAACAAACAAACAAACAAACAAACAAAAAGACCATGTTTATTTAATAAGTACAATTAATAACTAATCACTTGCTCTTTTTTTTTAATTTAACTAGGAAGAAATGTCTTTTGCAGAAACCCAATTCCCTCTTTCTCTTCCTCTCTCTGCTACAGATCATAATACTTAAACAGTAAACAATAACTTAATTAAGGCTCTCTTCTGACTCACTGTATCACGCAGCCTGTTAAGGATACGGAGCTTGTAATCCTCACTCCATTTGTGTAAATCTGAAGCCAAAGCCAATCAGGTGGTGGAGGCGCACACCTTTAATCCCAGCATTTGGGAGGCAGAGGCAGGTGGATCTTTGTGAGTTCGAGGCCATCCTTGTCTACAAATTGAGTTCCAGGACAACAAGAGCTACATAGAGAAACCATGTTTATGAAAAGACAAAATAACAATAACAAGACAGAAGCCAAAGCCAGCACTGCCACCCAGATTTTATCTGATAGCATATGAGAAATAACTAGCTTTTATATCACTTAATAATGACACTATTCCTCATGTAGTTATTAAAACACATTCTGGGGCTGGAGAGATGCTCAGTGCTTGGCTCCTAGGACTGCTGAGCAGCTCACAACTGCCTGTACCTCCAGCTCCAGGGGATCTGATACCCTTTTCTGTCCTCCACAGGTAACTCACACACAAATCATTCTGTAAGCCTTCCATCGTAAATATGGTTGTGGAATATAGAACTCATTTAGGCAAATACAGAAGGGGAAGCTTAAATACTCAGCTCTATAGAAACCCAGGTGATCTGGAGTCAGACCTTCAGTATAACAGTCTTTTCCCTAGAGATGAATTGAACACACACACACACACACACACACACACACACACACACACACACTCACTCTTTTTAAAAGAGTCAATGAAAAAAATGCCCTTGAAGAATGAAGTGTGTATTCTATGTGCACACTGCTTTTATTGCTCATTTATATTTCAGGAAACATTCCACTTTCTCCTTGGACTTATAAAAACTAAGAACACCACTGAGCGCCAAGCCTGAACAATGAAAGTCTGGAGGAAGCTGGATGAAAAGATGCATTTAAGAACAGCATGCATTTCTCAGTCCAGCTGTTGGAAAGCAGCTACTTCTGCAGTTACAACACTGTGATGGTTTAACTCTGGAGAAAAACAGACATGCTAGTTTGCAAGAGGAGAGATTAAATACACTCAATTGTTTGTTTGTTTTTGTTTGTTTGGGTAAAATAACAGGTACCTATGGTAAAGTTAACTTTAGAACAGGTAAGTAACACTCACTTTTCTGCAATGAAAACACGTACCCATAGCCTGTAATTTAAGACTATTTCTTTTTCTCTGGAAGAAACATGGCTGCTTACCAAGGGCCACTGAGACATGCCTGCAAGGCCTTAGCAGTGGCTACTACAAGCAACTGGATGTGTAATGTCTTCTCCCTTGCTCTGTTCTCTCAGAAGGAAAAACACTAGCAGCTGGGCACAGGAGGAGGAAGGGAGGTCATTGCTAACCCTTTCACTCAAAGATTTGGATTGTCACAGCATTTTGTTTTCCAAAGAACTGTACATGCATGATATAATGAAGAAGAAGAAATAGAATCGAGTTCTCTGAAACTGGCTTAGACACTACCTAAATATATCAAGAGAAGGAGGGGGTAAACAGACAAACGTACACTCAAAACAAGGAACGCAGGCTTCCAATTCAGTACTTTTACCATCTGCTCATCGGTCCCTTTCGCTGGGAATAAGCCGGCACTGTGTAGATTTCTAAAGTTTCAGACAGGCACCTCTTCCAGCAATTTTCTATTTTTTTGATCTTTAATTGTAAAAAAGCCACAATGAATGTGAGATTATATTTCTTTCTCATATACAATCTGTCATTCTTTCCAGAATTTCTATTAGCCTCTGGCTAATCACTTGATCACTTTGTGTCGTAGCCTTCACTCTCTGGTTTTCAAATGGGAGTCCTGTTTCACTAGATTCCAGTCTGAAGAGCCATGTGTACTTAAAGAAATATGAACTCACCAAACATATGTTTCTCTGTTTTAAGAAAAGGCCTCTCAGTATACACGAGTATAATAAAACATGTGAAACACTGCTTCTTCCTTGGAGAACGCTGGCGTGTTTTAAGAGCTACAAAACCACAGAGCCTACCATGGGGAAAACTCCACTGGTTGAGCAAGTAAAACAAAGAAATCTCACTGCTAAAATTACTTTTTCCTAACCACAAATAAAATTTCATGTAAGTACTACCACCTTAACATACAGTACATAACACTGAGAACAAAAGACTACTAGATAGACACCAAGTTAGGAAATACATCTTAATTACAGTCACATCAAAAGATCAAGTCAATAAAGTAAGCTGAGAAAGGTTTTAAGAAAGAATAATATCAGCGGGAATGCTCATATATCCACTGTTTTTAGCCAAAAGGTCACTAGGTCGAATAGCTGGTTGCCACACCTCTTGTCCCATGTCTTCTATTAATAGCATAAGGAAATGCTCAAGGCTTGACTTAGAGACAGGTCATAAGCAAGAATTTGTAAATGATTTTTGATGGCATCTATCCATGGTATAGACTCCAAATACAAGGCACACCATGTTTCTTCCAAATTAATGGCTATACTAGCATCGTCCATAAGAGCCACAGTTACAATAGAACAGTTTGGGCCTCCATAACACCACTCCCAAGATCTGTGCTACAAGATACACCTTGATGACAGTTATCAGCCACTCCAAATCATTTAGTTTCACCACATTAGCTGAATAGGTATTTTTTTCCCTTTCATTTTAAATGGAACTACCCTGGGAAGAAAATAAAAAATCCTGTCACCTTAGTCAAGACACAGGAATAGAAAGTACCCTTTAAAAACCACGTGGAAAACCAACAGGAAATTTGGCAAGCCCTGAAACAGGGAAATTTGATCAGGCATCAACAGGGAGTAAGGTATCACTACTGCCCAACAGCATAGGAACATGAGTACCACTGCCCGACAGCATGGAGACACGGGTACCACTTCCCGACAGCATGGAAGACATGAATACTAACTACTAACAGTCATGGGAGACGTGAGTTGGGACAGAGGCAGAGAGGAGAAAGGCTAGAAGTGAGAACAGCTGCTCATCTGGGCGTGGCATGCTATGCCTGTTACATGCTTGGCTATATTCTAGGTGATAGCAAGTTTTTTGGACATCTAACTTCCTTATCAACCAAACACAATTTCACCCACAGAAATGGGAGCCCTGTGTACTTATTTGCTATGTGGGTGCTGGTGGGAACGGTGAGCCTGACTTGCGGAGCTCACACTATTAAATGTCAGTCTGCTCTGGGCCAGTGGAGAAGGAATCAGTCAAAGCCAAGAAAAATAAGAAAAGTCTATCAAAGTGGTCTCTCTAGAATGAAGTCTTTTATCTATTTGTTATCAGCATTTAAGCGACAGACTGCTTTTGGCTGCTGAGTTTAACAATCGGGCTCAAAGAAAATGAGAATCTCTGCAACAGAGATGGAAGTCTCAGACCATTTCAACCAGAGACACACTGTATTGTTGATGGAGTCCATCTGGGGCTGTAGCCCTTTCGGTGAAGTAACTGGCTCAGAATTCACGTAGCTTCATGCCAGGACATCATAGCATCTCCCGCCATGATTAAGTTGCATGTCAGTGGAGGTATAGCTCCAAAGAGGACGTCTCCTATTCACATATGAGAGATTCAACACATCACTGAAACCTAAAAAAAGAACAAAACTCAACCCTCTTCCTCCATATCTCTAGGCTTTAGGAACCAGTGTTCCCAGTAATGGTCTCTAGTCAACCATGTCACTTTGAGAAAGAAAAACTCAACCAGAGTTTGGGCCTAAACAATCATTAGTCTAAAAGACAATTACCCATGTTGTTAAACATTTAGGAGAACATGCATGAAGATGGGATGGCGTTCAACTGCTTTAAAAATAGAACTGGGTTTTCAGCGCTTGGGGGAAGCCCAGCAGCTTCTCAGAGGATTAGTCAGTGGCCCAAACAAACAGAGGCACTATGGTTTGCCTTTCCACCGAAGAGATTCAGATTTATTTCAAACTTGTCTTTAGTCATGGATAATAACTAGTTTATTCAAGATGTCTTGTTAACCTGGTGTTTCCACCAAACATCTAAATGTCACAGAAATTCTATCCCCACTCAAATAGCATACAATCTCTTTTTTAAAAAGAATCTTTTTTTTTCAAAATGTCTGTAAAACAATGTAATTTCCCTAAAGGGCAAAACTGGGAGGAAAAACACAAACCATGATGGAATATGTTCCTTCCTTCGCTCTCCTAAAAAAGCCTTTATTTTATTTTATTTTTTTTGGGGGGGGGAAGGGTTGAGACAAGGTTTCTCTGTAGCTTTGGGGCCTGTCCTGGAATTAGCTCTTGTAGACCAGGCTGGCCTCGAACTCACCGAGATCCGCCAAGAGCCTTTATTTTATAGTCCGTTAAGACCCTGAACCTAAAGAAGGACCAGCGAGTCAGGCCTAGTGGCCAGGGTCTGGAATTAAGCTACTAAGGGGGCTGACATGGGAGGATTGGGAGTACAAGGCCCTGCTTGGATAGCCTAGCGAGATTTTGTCTCCAAACAGGGGTGGAGGTGAGGGTGGGGTAGGGGGCCAGGAGAAAGCACTGTGGTGGAAAGCTCACATGTGTTCAATAATCAGAAACAGAAACACACGCACGCGCGTGCATAATCAGAATATATACTTTTTAAAATCTCATTATCTAATGTCAATAGACATCTTTGCTAATACATTGTTTTTGAAGTCTCTTTAAAATGATGTTACTATAGAAATTTGTCAAGAAAAATGCTTGGGGGGAAAAAAAGGCTCCTCTCCAATTTCCTGTACTTCTAGACTTCTGCGGTATTTTCTAGAATTTGAGGGTAATACTGTTCAGGTTTTTAAGGCTGCAATCAGTGTGACCAGCAGGTGGCGTCGTAACAGCACTCCCAACCCCAGCTTCCAGAGGGGCAAGAGAGACTGATGAATTCAGCCTCTGCTTCAAGAAAACAATTTAAGTTGTCTAACATTACATGGTGGATTTGTCCAATAACGGGGATCTGAGATTTCGGTAGTCACTGAATCTTCTCATCTGTAAGCTGCAGACCCTGTGCCATCTTGGTTCACAGGCTGAAATTCTCTCACTCCTCACTGCCCCAAAATGAGGCGTTAATAAAGGCTGCTAAGGTCTGAGGATTCGGTGCCAGACAGGAAAACCCGGGTCACTCTGGCCGTCTCAGGAGGTCTCAGTGAAACTAGGGTTCTCCTGACAATGTGCACTGATTAAATCACTGATCTTCTGCAAGGACCTGAGGAGTTAATGCACATGTTCTAGAAGAATAAGTCGGCACATTGCTTGGAGCCACTCACCTTGCCATGTTTTGAGTTGAGCAAGACATGAATTAGGAAACTGACTGCCTTTGCTTTAGTCGCAGACGTCCAAGAATGAGTAGGACCTTGTCTGGCTGTGTGATTTCTAGCGACAGCGTAGTCTGCAGACATCCAATCTAATGTGAAACGAACTACTTTTCAGACGAGTGAGCAATGCAGCAGAGTAGGGGCTGTGAGAATCAGCCGGCCCTCCACCACACTTCTCAGTCTTCCTAGAAGGCGGCTGAGTTCAAACCCTGCGCCTAGCATTCTCCGGCCTGTGACAACATTCAACATTCTAGGATGCCTCCTGCCTCCCTCTGCCCCAGCGGAAGCTCACAGCAAACACTAGCACTAGCTCTGCCTGAGGCGGGGACACAAAGCGCTACACCTGGCAATGGCCTCTTACAGGCTCCCCACCATCACCGCTCAGAGAGCAAGAATCACGAATGAGAAATATTTTCTATATGGCTCTCCACTTTCTAAAGGCCAGTGATTCTAAAACCTTAAGAGTCCAACGTGTACTAATTGGCATTTTTAGAGGTTACCTGAAAGAAAGCACCACCGCAATCCCTTCAGTAAATCCCAATGGTGCTGTGGTTAGTGCGAGTACCTCCCTGTTGTTCACAGACTACGGTAAGGGGACGGACCAGGCCTTCACCAAAACACCCACAGAATAAACAGTCAAGAGCAGCTTATGAATTTATGATCATTTTGTCTCTTGTTTTCCTTTTAGGGTTGGGAATTGAAACAAGATTGCACAACACAGAGGCGAAGCTGGGGTTAGGGGAAAATGTGGACAGCACCGACTATGTGGGAGGGAGTCCAGGATTGAACTGGAGACAAAAGGCTTAGCACCACTCCTCCCTGCTCTCCACTCCTCCCTGCTCTCCACTCCTCCCTGCTCTCCACTCCTCCCTGCTCTCCACTCCTCCCTGCTCTCCACTTCCTGCTCTCCACTCCTCCCTGCTCTCCACTTCCTGCTCACCACTCCTCCCTGCTCTCCACTCCTCCCTGCTCTCCACTCCTCCCTGCTCTCCACTCCTCCCTGCTCTCCACTTCCTGCTCTCCACTCCTCCCTGCTCTCCACTTCCTGCTCTCCACTCCTCCCTGCTCTCCACTCCTCCCTGCTCTCCACTTCTCCCTGCTCTCCACTCCTCCCTGCTCTCCACTCCTCCCTGCTCTCCACTCCTCCCTGCTTGTGGTGGACAAGCTGACAGGAGCCAGGACCCTGCAGCTCTACTTTCCCATGTGATCATGTCCCCTGGGGCAGAAGCCAAAGCAAACCCTCCCTCCTCCTCAGCTACTCTATAGCAGCATCATAGACAGTCACTACTAACCCTGGAGTGTGGTGGTCACGCTTGGGATCCCAGTGCTCAGGAGGCCAAGGGAGAAGGACCAAGAAATACAGGCTAACTTAGACCTGTGACACACATTAAAAAAGACGGCAAGAGTTAAGAAGCATCAGGACATGCCACCTACCTGAAAATACAGACTCTGCCCCAGTAGTGCCTGAGAGAATTAGCACACCTTCCCCAAGGGCCACCTCAGAAACCACAGTTCTGGAAGAGAGGCGACCCTGAGCTATTTCCCACTGGAATTCTTCACCGAAGGTAAAACTAAAGCCAAGAAAAGTAGAGGGTCCTTTGAAGCATGAGCCTGCTTGACCAGAAGACTGGAGTCAGACCATGAGGCACCTGACACCCAGCTAGCTTCAGATCCCACTGCGATGGAGGGTCACTTCCGCACAGTTAGCAGAGAACTGCGGAGATATGCCTCCACTTAGCGCTCGCAGTGAGTAAACTCACAAGTGATGCGAAGGAAATAACGAGGACATCATCCTGAAATGAGCATTACTAGCTTTCCTGAACTCAAGGGACAGTTAAAATGTGTGGCAGCATCTAAGCGGCTTTTTCAAAATTCTAAAGCAAGCAAGCAAAGCAACTTGCAGACACCTGATTCATATGACACCAAATCCAAGAATCTTTTCCAGGTCAGATAGCTGTTTGAATGCTTTCAGGGATGAAGAACACTTTTAAGTGTGGGTCGGTGGGCAGTAGTGGCACACACCTTTGCAGGAGGATCTGTGAGTTCAAGGCCAGCCTGGTCTACAGAGTGAGTTCCAGGACAGCCAGGGCTACACTGAGAAACACTGTCTCGAAAATGCAAACAAACAAACAAACAAACAAAAACTGTGAGTCATCTCCACTTCAGTCACTCAGCTTACTGACAAGGCTATTGGCTAAGTCTGATGGTGTCGCCCAGCCTTGTGTACAGGAAGCACAGTCCCAACGTGCAGAAGTGTTTGAAGTGGCGTCTGATGGGAAAGGGTTAGGTCATGAGACTCCACCTTTAAATGCAGGTTTAGCACATTGTAAGGGCTTAAGGCTAAGAGTTTGCGTGCTCTAAGCTACCGCGTGACAACTTCTCACACATGACCAGGTAACAAAGTCCTCACAGGATGTGGTTTCCTTGATCTCAGACTTCCAACCTCCAAAAGCTGATAACTGTTTATTACAAACACCCCAGTCAGTGTATTTTGCTACAGAACACAAAAATAAAAGTATTCTAGATGAGGAATATTCTAATTTGAGAATATTATTTTAAGGTGTGTTACTCTTGTTTATGCCATGGAACATTTGTTTAATGATGTGAAGCTGTGTTGCTTTTGCTTACGCTGCATTTGTTTAACTCTGTGAGGCTGTGTCACTGTGCCTGTCTAAAACACTGATGGTCTAATAAAGAGCTGAATAGCTAATAGCGAGGCAAGAGCAAGGGTAGGTGGGGCTGGCAGGCAGAGAGGATAAATACATGAAGAGAAATATGGGAAGAAAAGGGGAGCAAAAGAGCAGGGGGAGGAGGACACTAGGGGCCAGGCACCCAGCCACGGAGTAAGAGGAAAAGTAAGATACACAGAAGTAAGAAAAGGAAAAAGTCCAGAGGCAAAAGGTATCAGGATGATTTAAGAAAAGAGGCCTTGAATGGAGGAGTGTGCTGCTTAAGTCTTACAGCAGGTTGGAGACAGGGTCTGAAGGAACAGCCACCATCACCAAAATCCCAAGAATCCAGCAATGAGACCATAGCCACCAAGGGTCTATTTGAAATCTGTATTCAACGTATTGAAATCTGGTATTAATAAAATGTCAAAATAGCATACATGGTTAAAATAAAATACAAAAGTATGTTGATTGTTTGAGGTGAAAGTAAAAGAAAGTCTGCTAAATCATTGGGCAAATTGGGAAATCATTTTAAATAAACAGATCACATCATTACACAGAAAGTAAGAAATAAAGAAAGAAAGAAAGAAAGAAAGAAAGAAAGAAAGAAAGAAAGAAAGAAGAAAGAAAGGAGGCTGGAGAGATGGTTCAGAGGTAAAGAACATTGACTGCTCTTCCAGAGGTCCTGAGTTCAATCCCCAGCAACTACATGGCAGCTCACAGCCATCTACTATGAGATCCGGTGCCCTTTCCTGGTGTTCAGGCAAAACATGTAGCCAGAATACTGTATACATAATAAATAAATAATGATTTTAAAAAGAGAGAGAGAGAGAAAGAAAGAAAAGCTGGTAAAAGTCAAGCTAAGGCTGGGCATTCCTAACTAAGAATAAGCATCTGTGTGTGATTGAGTTGGGAGCTGGGTGGTGGGGCCCTCGAAAGAGTAAAATACTGAATTAGTCTAGTTTCTTTTCCATCAGCTTTGACACCAATGATGAGCCTAGCATTGTGTGTGTGTGTGTGTGTGTGTGCGCGCAGACCACAAGTCAACACGGAAACTTTCTCAATTGCTCTCTACCTTATTTTTCTGAGGCAAGGTACCTAACTGAACCTCTGAAGTCCACGGATTCAGCTATATTAGTTGGCCAGTGAGCCCCAGAGATCGTCCACTCTGCTTCTCCTGTACTGGGGTTAGGGTGTGTATCCTCACACCTGGCTGCTCAGGAGTGCTGGGAATTGGTACTTGGGTCCTGTTTGGAAAGCAAGTACCTTACCAACTGAGCTATCTTCCCAGCCCTACCATTCCCCCACTTATTTTCACTTTAAAAAAAATTATTTGTATGGTGTTTTGCTGGCACGTACGTTTGTGCACTGCGTGCATGTAATGCCCGTGGAGGCCAGAAGAGGGCATGAAATCCCTCTGGAGCTTGAGTTACAGATAATTGTGAGCTGACACGTGGGTGGTGTGAATTGAACCCAGGTCCTCGAAAACAGTAGCCAGGGCTCTTAACTGCTGAGCCATCTTTCCAGCTCATAGACATAGAGTACTAATCATCTAAGTGTGTCTCAATCCAGCAAAGTTCCAGACACTAGTGGGGGCCCACAGATGTGAGCCTGTTCCACCTTGACTAAAGGTCAGAGTTTGAGCTTATTTTTGCTCTTTCAAAGTTGCTGACAACAGGTGTGGCTACAAACAAGAGATCGGGACCCAGGGTGTGGGTAATCAGTATTTTGAGAATAGAGGTGGATCTGCTCCACCTTGCAATTCCTGCTCCTTCAAAGGAGACTGGCAGGAGGTTCCAGGGACTGGCTGCCTGCAGGATAGTTGGTCTATTCCTTATATTAATAAGTCTGTTGTCTCCCCCTCCCCTTTTGGAATGAGGTATATGAGCCGGTGGGAAATGATGGAGGAAGGTCATTGGTTAACTAATAAAGAAACTGCCTTGGCCCATTTGATTGGCCAACCCTTAGGTGGGTGGAGTAGACAGAAGAGAATGCTGGGAGAAAGAAGCTGAGTCAGTGAGTCGCCATGATTCTCCCACTCCAGACAGACGCAGGTTAAGATCTTTCCTGGTAAGCCAGCTTGTGGTACTACACAGAATATTAGAAATGGGTTAGATCAATATGTAAGAGCTAGCCAATAAGAGGCTGGAACTAATGGGCCAGGCAGTGATTAAAAGAATACAGTTTCCGTGTAATTATTTCGGGGCATAAGCTAGCCATGCGGGCGGTTGGGTGCCGGGGACGCAGCCCTGCCGCTCATTATTACAACAGGGAAAAAATGCAGGTGGCTCAGTATTCAGTGAATGCCTCCCCACCCCGCATGCTGTTCCGTGTCTGCCTTCTTATTTCTCTATTTGTTCCTTGAGTTTAATAATTCTAATCCTCATGCTCCTACACTGGAACGTGCAAATTTTGTCGAGGTTGGACCCTGACAGACACTGTGTTGGTTCCCAGGAGTAAAGAGGAATGAGACATAAGCTCTGGAAAAACTCAAGGCTCAGAAGAGAAACAGTGCGGAGGTGACCTCGGACAAGGCTAGCCCCAGCAAGGGGAAGACGGCTGCATCTAAACCAGGCTAGAGACAGAAGCTACTATGGTGGAACCAGAGGAGACACAACAAGATCACACCAAGATAAAATGCTAAAAATTCAACATAAATTATTATACAATGGCTCCATCTGAACCAAATCTGATCGGTGTTAATGAGGGTCTGCAGAAGAATCATCACTAAGAGATTAAGCAATACATATTTGCTAATTAAAAGTTATTCTACAACAAATCTTCAAATCAGTTGCACGGCAACAATTCCCAAAAGATGAGGTTCGTGTTTTTGGCTTCAGGAGTGAAGTATGAAGTCACTGTTTCATGAAAATTCAAAGCATTAAAACATGGACATTAAGGATTCCAAAACAACTCACACACACACACACATACACACACACACCACAATACTCGCTAACATCAGTTTATGAACAATACTTAGAGTGAAATAGCTCAGATCTTAAGCTATCAACTTTTAGTTACTTAAAACTATTAGATATAAAAAAATAATTAAAATTCCTTGCGAGCACACAATCTTCTATAAGGTCCAAAGAGCACATCATTTCCTTATGGGCTTTCTATGATTCTGACACTATTTAGCATTCCAGCTGGTGGTAAAAAGAAACGAAGTCTCCTTACAACACGTCCATGCAATTCTCATACTTTGGAGTTAATGTTTAATTCATTCGGTCAGTTGTTGTCTATAATCAACAGTGATTTTCATTTCTATAGAGTTCTCATAATAAGGATCAGTTGTATGATCAGTTTTTAGTAGGAACCAAGGGAAAGACAAACATGAGGATGCCTCTTGTCCTTAGACATATTTTGAGCCACTTGGTCATTTTTAACTTCTTACCTCCTAGGGCACATTGGGCATAGCTGACTGTTCACACCGCCCAGGGGGCACTATTCCCTCTAAAGAAGTATCTGTAGTGGGAGCGATGGAGGCGGGGAAAGCAGAGGGAAAGTAGCTAATAGTTAAGAATCACTTTGGGAGGAGCATTTCCAAACTGCTTCCCTCACACCACAACCACAGAAGTCAGCTAGAATTGAAGCTAGAAGCGTATTTACCAGTGCTATTAAAAATGATTCAAGAAAGATTAGGAGGTGGGTAAAGGGGACTTCTGAAGATGGCTGCACCTACAGAGATTTAGTGTAGGAAGGCAAGGAACCAGAGAAGCAACTATTTCCATTACCTGCATGCATACCTGATCCATTCTCAATGCTTACCTCCAATATTCTGAATTATTATGGTGCCTGCAACCACCACCTAAAAAAGGACAAATGCATTCAGATGATAAAAGGGAAACAGTACAAAAGGAGAGAATTTTATAATTAATAAACAATACCACAAGGACAGATGCACTGTCTTATGAATGAAGAGATATCGGAAATAAATTTTGTCAGCTGTTTGTACTATGTGAAATTAATGAACATTACATAAAGTCTTTCCTTAATACCTCCATAGTTACTAGAAAGATATTTCTGAAGTCTTTCTTAGCAGTCATGTTTGAATAGCTGAAAAATGTTATAAAGCTGGTAAGTTGTGATTGTCGATGTCTAACTGAACCTGTAGTCCCCTTCTTACTGGCTCTACCCATTGCTTTAGTAGTTATCCCAAAACAGACTGGAGTGCGCTGTGTCAACATATAGCACCTAAAGGGAGCAGATGGTCTTCGGATATCAGCTTGGCACAGACTTAGTTTGGGCATCCCAGTCTCAAAGATTAAACAGCCTACAGCAGAAAACTCCAGCACACAACGACCAGATCAGGAAAATGTAAGCAATGTGTTTCAAACTCAAAAGTGTGAAATAAGCTAAGTCTAAATGAACAGGTGCTGGCAAGGACAACAGTAAACTGGAGCCTCCCCCCCCGCCCCGCCCCCCCGGAGCTTCTCCTCTCTACTCAGTCTGGTCAGCTGACAGCATGGGAAAAAGTGTAGCCAGATCACCCAGTAGTTAGTAAGTCAGAAACTGAATTTCACACCTTCAAGAGGATAAAAGTTGGCAACTGGCTAAAAATAAAGTCTGTGCTAAACAAAAACTGCCCAAGGACTATGTCCAGTCTGTTTCTGGTCCTGGATGAGACTCCTGGGGGATGCAAAGGAAATGTTTAAATCTTATATTCTCTCTTGGGTCTCCTGACCACTAACACCTGGGCTGTAGCCACCAGCAGACATTTGGAGCTGAATGATCAGACTTCCATAGACAGAGGACAGGTAACATTTGAGGTTCACCTCCACGGGAATTCCTCCTGGAGCACAGCACTGCCTATGTTACAATCATTGAGCTTCCTAGGAGCTGGAGTCCTTGTAGGGCAGAAGAAGCCTAATGATCTGGATTCTGGCACGGTCTCTAGAGATGCGGGTGTGCTGGACAGTTTTATGTCAACCTGACACAAGCTAGAAGAACCTGAATTGAAAAAATGCCCCCATAAGACTGGGCTGTAGGCAAGTCTGTAGGGCATTTTCTTATTTAGTGATTGATGTGGGAGGGCCCAGCCCATTGTGAGTGGTGCCATCCCCAGGCTGGTAGTCCTGAGTTCTATAAGGCCAGCTGAACAAGCCATGAGGAGCAAGCCAGTAAGCAACACCCCTCTGCATCAACTCTTGCTTCCATGTTCCTGCCCTGTTTGACTTCCTCCCCTAACATCCCGCAACAGGGATGGACAGTTTCCTGGAAGTAAGCCAAATAAACCCTGTCCTTTCCAGTTTGCTTTTGTTTGTGGTGTTTCATCACAGCAATAGTAACTAAACAAAGAGAGTGGTCATGGTCATTCCAGTGTTTTCTAGAAGGCACTTTGCATCTCAGCTTAAATATGAGTTCCTGAAATTCAGTCATTTGTGGGAAGACCATTCTGACTTTGTGTAGACCATCTGCAAATAAAACCCCTGGCTACACACACGAAATACTTCCATTTTCTATGAATATATTGCACATACAGTATCTTAGCACTAACCACTTCTCCATTCCTTGCCTAAATTTAGGTATTTAGTGTTTAGAAAGCCAGAATGAATATCTGCCTACCTATATTTTCTGTGCCTACTACAGTGCAGGACCATAGCATTGCTCAATAGATATTTATCTGATACATAAATACACAAAGAAATTTTTAAAAATATTCCTTAAATTTTTCAAAAATATTTCTTTGAATTACAGAATATTATTCAACTACACATCAAAAAATGTGAAGATTTCAGAACAATTACAGAAATGGGGAAGAAATACAATCAAAATCTAACGAGTCCTCACTCTGGATATGCTCTGTCCAGTGCAGCTGCCTCCTTGAAGTAGGGACCCATGTAAACAATGATGCAACAGCTTACATTCAAGAAGAGCCTTCACAGTCCACGCTCTGAGACTGTGCTGCTAGGCAGGGATAAGGGAACCACCACCATCAGCCGATGGTTTTGCCAGTGCTGACCATGGACTCACACCAATAGGTCACATTAAATCGAGCAGGGAGCTTCCCTGTCTACTTTGTGGTTGCTGCTGTGCGCCTGTTATATGCATGCACCTATGCATTAGATGTGCTATTGTGGGTGTGTTATGAAGAACATGTGGAAAGCTAAGGCTGACTGCAGAATCTTCTGCTATCATTCTCTACCTTACTTTTTGAAACACAGTTTCTCCCTCAATTTGGAGCTGGCTGTTTTGGTGAGGCTGGCAGGCCAGCAACATGCTCCATCCCCAGAATCTCCTTGTTTCTGCATTTCTTCTTCAGCATTTGAGTGCTGTGGAATAATTCTCTTGTATACTCTAAAGATGTGTTACTTGTACTTGGTTTAATAAAATGCTGATTGGCCAGTAGCCAGGCAGGAAGTATAGGTGGGGCAACCAGACTGGGAGAATTCTTGGAAGAGGTAAGGCAAAGATGCAGTCATCATCCAAAAGCAGGGAAAGCAAGAAGAGAATGCCTTACTGAGAAAAGGTACCAAGTCACATGGCTAAACATAGATAAGAATTATGGATTAATTTAGGTTGGAAAAGCTAGTTAATAATAAGCCTGAGCTAATAGGCCAAGCGGTTTATAATTAATATAAGCTTCTGTGTGGTTCTTTGGGACTGAATGGCTGGGGAACCAGGTGGGCGGGACAGAAACTTTTATCTACAACTGAGGTCACAAGAATATGCTGCCATGCCCAGGTTTTATACAAGTGTTGGGGATCTGAACTCAGGTCTTGATGCTTATACAGCAAGTACTTCCTCACCACCCCGGGGCATTGCCATATACAAACACATTTCTTTTCCTCTGGTTAAACTACATGGAGGGAATGAACCAGACACACGAAACACCCTGCTCTCCAGGAAGCAAATGTTCCTGGGAACAACTGAGGTTTAGATTACGAAGACGTAAGGCCTGCCCAGCGTTTCTGAGGTTTACGTACTCCCTATACATTTTAAGAGGAAAGGCAACTGGAAGCAAATGTAGCTTCTCTTCCTGCTGCAGAGCTGCATCTTCCTCCAGAACTCACTCCTTAAAATCAGCTAAGCCAGTTATAGTATGGTACCCACTTAGCATATAAACAGGAGAATAAATGGGTGAGGTAACTCATGCGTCAGTTAGCTCAGATGCATACCCGTTTCAGAGTACCAAATACATGCTATAGTACTTGTTTGTTAACTTAAATGCAAGCAGGAAGTACTAAGGCAGATTTACAATCAGAAGAACTCTTGTTTAGAACCAAAATAAATGTGGGTAACTCTTGAGGCACTGAAACAGAAAGAAAACAACTTAACTCTAACACTGACAGCAGTGCTTAACTCCTGGTAATCTGTAGGAAAAAACATTTCCCTACAACTTTTAAAGTTAGGAAGCTACCAAAAAACAGTGCCAATAAAAATTTGCATTTATTTTATTATTCTAGGAAGCAAAACCAGTATATATAGCATCTCCAGTCCTCGGATATGGAATGGGTGTTGGGTAACAGTTGATAAGAGGCCCCTGAATAGATCTGGGTCTTAATTTCCTCACATGTAAACAAGGGGGAGCGCTAGGCAATCTTTTAGCACTTAAATAAGACTACCTAATTACTGCTTTTGAAAAAAGCCAGGCTATAATCTTAATTCTATTGTTTCTTCCCTTATAAGGATCTACTCAGAGGATCTGATCAAAGTTAATGAGAAAACTTCAGGCTCCCGTTACTCTGCAGCTCAGCGAGTCAGCAACGAGACTTAAAAACTGCACTGGCTGACAGCAGTGCTTCGGCAGGGGCCACATTCTCTTTACTTTCCCATCCCATTGTCCATCTCTTACTTCCTTTCTTCATCTCCTAAGATCTTTCTCACATACACGACTCTGTGAACTTGGAGGAGAAATGCCCCAAGGGGAGCAAAGGAAATCACCTTTCCAGGTAATCCAAATGCGAAGAGTCCGAGATCTTCATAAGACATCACCGCTGTTGGGAGGAAAGCACATTTGTCACTGTCACACAAAACTCATTATGAAGGTTATTTTGCTCTTGCAAGCTAGGCACAGTGTTGTCCTTAGCTTCAGCCAGGCAGGACTAGCTGTGGCACGGAGCCCCGGCACCCTAGGGTGGAGGGAAAGGTAGGAAAGAAGGCCGCACTCACTTGGTTGGTTCCTAGAAGGCCTTTGAGCTTTTTCTCTCTGAAATCTTAATTTCCACTCCAGATATAACCCACATGCCTAAGATTTAGATGTTTTGTAGAATGTACCTCTCTAATAAGTAATGATGGGTATTTCCTTTCTTAAAAACAAAAATCACCAAGGGGGCTGTGAAGATGGGTCAGTAATTAAAACCACTAGTTTGATTCCCAGCACCCATGGGGCAGCTCACAACTTTCTATAACTCCAGGTTAAGGGGGTCTGATGCCCTCTTCTGGTCTCTGAGGGCACAGGGATGCATACAGGGCACAGACATACAGACAGGCAAGCACTCATGCACATAAAGTTGTTTTATTTTTTTAAGATCAAAAAGATTCGCCAAGAACTCCTTCTATTATCTTCTCTAGAATATCTCATGTTCTGATTTTGCTTCTCAAATGCACATATTAATGGTTAGTCTCCATTTTTACTAGGTTTCTAATTACTGTAAGATAACCAATATCAGCACACTAATATTGGTAACCAGCTAATAGCCGTTTATCTAACTCTCTGACAGTTCTTATCAGTGGAGGCCATTGAGGATAGATGTGTGTTTTTATCTTAAATATTCTGAAATACCAAAAGCAGCCAAAAAAAAAAATTCCACTATTAGTTCTGAGAGCTAGTCACTGAGGTCTACCCACCTCACAGTCGTTGATAGATGACTAAATTTTAAGCAGAGAGTACTGACTTTGGGGGAACCTTTAAAGATATATGCTTTGTAAAATGAGGATCTATCTACAACAGGCAGTTGTTAGCAAAACCAGGCTACTTGGCCTACGTTAATTCAAGGACCTGTTTCTTGGGAACACCCTGCTTCCTTGTACAGGACGTGTGCTCTTGCATACATACTGTCCAAACAGAGATTTTCACTGGCAGTAATGTCTAAACACTGGACACACAGTAAGGTGGGGTATGAGAGCTGTGCCATTTGCCTTCCCAAGTGCTCAGAGTGATGGCAATGTGTTCACAATGGAAACAGTACCCTCAGCCTATAATTAGGGAGGGGCACATACTTTTCCTTTTTCATCATAAAGATGTAAATTACATTCTCATTTCATTATGTTCAGGAAGTATGGCTATTAGGAACATAAGAAAATTACAAGGCTTAATAGTGTGTAAAAGGGCCACAGTATGTTCTCAGCCCAGACAGCTCTGCATTTAACAAGTGATGCTGCCGCTATGAGGCTCCAGTCTGAGGAGCACGCACGCCCACAGCGCTTACACCGTGGAGAGAAGCAGCTTGGGACACACTGAGGTTTGGGACAGCAAGAGTTTCTGCAGGTTACAGAGTTAAAGCCAGCTTTAATGCATCTCTTAGGACATACTTGGGCTCTCTTTCAATTGCCACTTGAGACCAAAAAAATTATTTTTTTGATTTTCATAATGGAGGACATTTAGGTACATAATAATAATCTTTTTAAAAATCATATGTGGTTTTTCATACAGTAATTATGGAACCAGGAAGAAAAGAGTGGGATATTGAATAATAAAAAGATATTAATAATTAACAAAATATTCATTTTAATCTATTATCAAAGTTCATCAAGGGGCTTGGATACTTTTCTGAGTGATATTATTCATTTTTAAAAATGCATTTACATTCTGCTAAACATAGCACACACGTACAATTTAGTACTAGGTTTGGAAGACATTTCTATTATGGGGAGACCATATATGACGGTCACATGGGCTCAAGGCAGCCCACACTCATGCTCAGGTGTGTCTTGTTACATGGCACCTTTTTCTCTCAACCCTTGTGCTTGAACTCTATATTAAAGATGCCATTGAATAAATCCTAACTCTGATTCAGACTGGCTTGTACAGAAACTCTCTTAGGAGGCGAGGTCAAGGATTCAGTTTTACCTGAGGCGTGGTCCCTAACCACTGAGGGTGACAGCCCCTGCTGCTGGCAAGAGTACAGGCAAGCACACACCACCACTCCAGACTGCATCGCTGCTGAAGAGAAACATCTCTACACTGTGAGCTGTGTTTCTGTCACTTTATAAAAATCACCCGACCTAGCCAGGCGGTGATGGTGCACGCCTTTAATCCCAGCACTCAGGAGGCAGAGGCAGGCAGATCTCTGTGAGTTTGATGCCAGCCTGGTCAACAGGAGCTAGTTCCAGGACAAGTAGAACTGTTACACAGAGAAACCCTGCCTCGAAAAACCAAAAAAAAAAAAAAAAAACCAAAAAAAAAAAAAAATCACCTAAGTGCCTCACTGTATGAAAAATAAATTCCTGATCTTCCAATCATAAAAATATGTTCCCCCACCTCTCCGGACTTCCTTCCTTTAATTCCTTCCGACTCAGAGGTAATGGAAACGCGTAAACAATGCCACTCATGTCTACTGTCTTTCTCAGTGATTTCCACAGTCATGTCTATACGACATCTAGCGTAGTATAGCATGAGTTTACACCGACATATTCAATTAATTCATCAACATTCCAGAAATACACACACATTATCATTTATGTAAATTTAAGCTCAATTAATTATAACTCAACAGAATAATCAGTGATGCACACATTGAGATAAATTTATAAAGACAGAGAGTAGAGCAACAGTGGGGACTAGGGTGATGTGGGCAGGATACCCCGCTTTGATGGCTGGGCATGCTTGTGATGGGTAAGCAGGTTTGAAGCGCACTATGTCAAAGTTTCCTCTGCTTCAAGATGATTTCTACTTAAATTCCCTCTCATATTTTCTAGGTTATAATTAATCTTTCCTTTTGGCTAAGTTCTTTTGAAAGCAAAATTCTTCTCTTCTCATAAATAAAATATTTTAGCATCTCATTAATTCCCTTACAATATCATAGATTATGTGTCAAAGACATATACACCTGGTAACTTGAACAGATTTATACAGCAAATGAAAATCATATCAGACCATGCTTTAAAATAAAAATAATTTATAATTGACATGGTGTTAAAAAAAAAAAAGGAAAGAAAAACATTTCTTCCAAGAACTCGAAGCAATGAGGTTTTCCAGTGTTACACATGGGACTACATTAAACATTGCTTTTCAAATTACTATTTTGTATTTGTTTCTCAGTATGTAAGCAAAGATGGCATTCATCAAAGTTAGACTATAACTGTTTAACTTTTGTTTGCTTGCTTCCTTTCTGTGTAGGGTATTGGATCCAAGCCCTTCGCATGCTAGACACATGCTCTACCACTGAGCTACACCCCAGCCTCGTTTTATATTTCAGTAGTGGGAAGTACATATTGACTGCATATCTAGTAAACAGGTAAAGTAAATATCTATTAGTTAAAAAAAAAAACATACTGAAAAGTTCTAAAGGGAACAGATATTTCAATTCTAATTCAAGCACTAAGCACTTACTCTAAATTTTAAAAGTTAAAATTCAACCCTTGCTTGTGCCAGGAAACACAGAAAACCTAGCAGCTTAATAGACAGCTTTGGCTGCAGCTCCTGACAATTGCAATTTCAAACCTGCCTTCTTGTTCTGCTGTTTCTTCAGCCTCGTAAAAATATCTCCACATACCACGACATCCCCAACTAAAGAGGAAAAAACAGCAGGCTTTTAAATGGAGACCGAGTCTAGTGCTCAGGCCCTAATTCCAGCCTTCCCCTCAGCATGTCTGGGTCCTTGCTCAGTTCTGTCCCTGTCATCAAACCTCTTTTATGTTGCAAAAATTAGAAGCACTTTCCCCAGCCTGAGACATCATGAAAATGAATAATGGCTTCTGGCTTTGCTTTGAGGCTTTGCTAAGATGAAATGAGGTCGCAGCCGGCCAAGTCCAAGTGCTTTCTTCCACATCTCAGCCTACGAACCAAGGCAGCTCGTGAAACAGTTCTCAAGTTCTGCTCGGTCGCTTGGGCAGTTTCTTCAAATGCTGGTGAAGTTTATAAACTGATTTGATGGCTGGAATGCAGTTAGAACAATGAGCCTTTAAAATATTTAAAACGTCTGAACCTGTGAGCTTTTATCTTAGGAAATAAGAATAAAACTAGGGAACTCATTCAATATTTAATCATGCCATGATTCACACTGGAAAAACAGGGCCAGCCTCAGCGCTCTAAAAGGTGGCTAAGTAAATCATGGTAGGTATACCTTATGGAATATTACAACCATGAAGGCTCACTTATAATAACAAGAAAATGCCAATATTATTTTAAGTGAAAAAAACCAGGATTCAAATATAATCTATAAAGTAGAACACATAAATGGTGAGTCTTCAATCATATTCCTTTTGCTCTCTGTATTTGAGGAAAGGAGTTCAAATATGTTATAATGACTTGAACAATAAAGATGAAACTTTATTTTTAAGAGCTACAAGGCCAAATGAATTGGCACAGTGCTATAATCCCAGGTACCAGTGACGCTGAGGCAGGAGGATCATTTGAGCCCAAGAATTTGAGAGCAGCTGGGCAACAAAGCAAAACCCCCTAGGTAGCCTCAAAACCAAAAACCAAACAATACTTCAATAGTTCCACTTCTATAAACCTGAGAGCTTGCAGCTAAACTGAAATTTTCCTTTTTTCTAATGCTAAGGAATTTGCAGCTTTATTTACCAGCAAGAGATGTTTTTTCCTTCCTTCCTTCCTTCCTTCCTTCCTTCCTTCCTTCCTTCCTTCCTTCCTTTTCTGTTCTTTCTTTCTTTCTCTTTGCTCCTTCATATATTTTAAAGTCTTACAAACACTTAGAAGATGTTTCAGAGACACAAAAATAAGATGTTGCTAACCAGCTACAGGAGTGGCATATTCCTACTGCATAGGAAAGGTATTAATTGTGTAACTAATGCAGTCTTCTACAAGCAGTGCTTGGAGCAAACCTCTTTAATAGCTGAAGCAATTACTAGCAACGTATTTCAGAAATCATTTTTTTGATATTTAAAGAAATCAATGCTGTGCTTTGAAAGAGTGGAGAGGCTACAGTCTGAATCAGTAAATGGATTGTTTTTCCTTACTGTGCACTGGGCTCAAGACCCCCGTCCTCCATAGGAACCATTGGAAAGCTGCTTCCCATGAAACAGTGGAGTATTTCCAGCTAGTTAGTCCAGTGTTCTGTCTGCTTTGCATTTTTTTCTCAATGAAATAGGACAATTAATAAACCCTGGTTACAGTATGAGCCCAAGTTTCAGCAGAAGCAATATTATCCTTGGATTTGGACTGAGGGACACAAGTTATCCAAACACAGTTCAACGCTCAGAAAGTTGGCCATTTGGAAAGTACTCTTATTATTCTGAAATTCTTCCTTTCTTGTGTTTTCCATCATTTTCTTCTTGCTCTTTTTTTCTAAGAGCACATGGAGGGCATTCTGCTCTTGAATATTCACTAGTTTCAGACTTCTGAACTCTTACACGTTTCAGTGGCACTATGCCAACTGATTACGGCATGATTAACAATCTTTCTGAGCATTGAAAGAAAACAGGATGATAGAATACTAGTGGCATTCTTTCAGCTGGCAGCAGAGTCTATAATACTGCGTATGTAGGAATGTTCTGGATTCCCAATTTACTGGTTAGCTGTGCAGTGAATAATTTACACAGTCATGGTCTATTAATGGACGCACTGGCTTTCAACTATTAAACTCAATCTATAGACAGCATGAACAGCTTAAAAGTCATTATAAAGCACAAAATAAATGATATTTACTTTGACAACATGAGGCAGTGGTTATCAACCTGTAGGTCATGACCCCTTTAACCTCTATCTTCAAAAATGTTTACATTACAATTCCTAACAGTAGCAAAATGGCCAATATGAAGTAGTAACCAAAACAACTTTACGGTTGGGGGTCAGCACAACCGTATGAAAGGGTCGGTGCATTAGGAAGGTTGAGAACCACTGACTTAAGGAAAGAACATGCTCTATGGACAGGAGAGAAACAGCTGAAAAGAACTTTCCAAAGTCAATGCAAACAAAAGCAAGGATCTGTGTGTTTTGTGGTTACAGATAAAATGAGGAGTGAGGAGCTACTCAGTAGATATGGAGCTCAGTGGTGGGGAGGGGAGTGTTTGAGATGACTGAGCTAAGTTTTCACCATTTGCAATGAAGAACTGACAAAAAAAAACCTTAAAAAACATAAGATTATAATTTAAACAAGGAAAAGCAACTGCCAAAAGAAGTCAGGAAAGAGTGAAGCAGGAAACGCTCCACCTCACGATTGCGTGCCCCCACACTCCTAAGCACATATTATTGGGTCAACAAAAAAATTTATTTTAGCTGGGTGTGGTGGTACACATCTTTAATCCTTGCACCTGGAAGGCAAAGACAGGTGGATCTCTGTGAGTTAGAGGCTAGGCTGGTCTACAGAGTGAGTTCCATGACAGCCAGGGCTACGTAGAGAGACCCTGTCTCAAAACAACAAAATTGTATGTGTATGAGAGTTTTTCTTGCATGTCTACCAGTGTACTGTGATTGTGCCTGGTGAACGCAGAGACCAGAATAGGGCATCAGGTCCCCTGGGACTGAAGTTACAGGCTGTTGTGAGCCACCCTGTGAGTGCTGGGAACTGAACTCAGGTCCTTTAGAAGAGCAGCCAGTGTTTTTAACCCCTGAGTTCTCTCTGCAGTTCCAGGCATGCAGTTTTTAATAAAGACAATAATAAGAACCAGTATGGCTCAGTGAGCATTCCATCCCCAGGACCCACAGAAAGACGGGAGCAGAAAACCATCTCCATGAAGTTGTTCTCTGACCTCTACACATGTACACACATTCACATCCAACACACACATATGCAAACACTCTAACAATACAAATGAATGTTGCAGGAACTCACACCCATTCTTCTCTAGCCAATGGCAAAAAGCAGAGGTTCTGGCAAGAAAATTCTTACCCTAACATCGGGTAACATGGTGAGCAGAGGATCTACAACACACACAAGCTAGCCCACTGTCACACGGCCTGACCGCTACATTTGGCCCACGCAGTTCTGTCAAATAGAGCTGCCTGTGTACTGTGGGCTGTTCAACTGGTCTTACCACACTTGGATGCCAATAGCCTGCTCCCACCCACCCCACCCCTGGGCATGATAACCAGAAATGTCTGTAACCTTTGCTAGATGCCCTGAGGGAGAGGTCATGACCAGTCGAGAATCAGTAATAAAAATCAGGACACAGGATACTAATTCACTGAAGCTGACTCAATTAACTGATCCACTCAAGTAGCTCTGAGGGCATTACACTATGCTCACTAATCCAAAAGAGAAACAGAGGAAAATGTAGTTTGGATACCTGACTACCTTTCCTAACAAACAACCATTGGCAGAGAGATGACCTAAGAAACACGCCTTGTCATCCTTATCTCCAGAGGTTTTGGTCAAGTCTTTCATGGTCTCAAATGGAATTTGTTATGACCTGAAAGGGACTCAAAATCTTCCCATGATACCCAGACTAATGCTGGGCAGAATGAGACCAAACAAGCTAAAGTGTCAGTTTTCCTGGAAAAGGCTATGTGGATGGTTAACACATACATTCTGTTATAAACTACATAAGGTAAGTTCAAAGGTCCTTTTGACTACTTGTCATTTAGCTGTTGCCATTCAGCATCTCCATCTGTAGGTCAGGCTGACTTTGAACTCTGGATCCAATTCTCTTTGGACAGAACAAGCAATAGATTTTGGTACCTACCTTTTCTTTTTTAACCATCCCAATGGGCCTCTCATTCCTTGGCCAAAATCCTCATGTTCTTCGGGCTGAGACTTGTCTACCATCTACTTTTCTCCTTTGTACATTATTCACTAATAGTAATAAGCTATTTGGGGCACACTGTGTACAATGTACAGGATATGCTAGTTAAAGTCCTTTTTAGTTCAGTCTTGTAGAATATTCCCTGACTCTCCGCCCAGCAGACAGTACACACTCTTCCCTCCTTACCTGCCCCCCAGACTTCACACCTGGTCCCCCTACTTAGCACACTACAGCATATATCATTAGCTCCTACTTAGCACACCACAGCATATATCATTAGCTCCTGCACTTGTTTCTCCTGCTAGGGCGGTGGTTCTCACCCTTGCCAACACTGTGATCCTTAGTACAATTCCTCATACTGATAAAATTACTTTCTGGCTACTTCATAACTGGAATGTTGCTACTGTTATAAATCATAACGTAAATATCTGATATGCAGGATATCTGATAGGCAATCCCCAAAAGGTAGCGACCCCCCAGGCTGAGAACCATGGTGCTAACTGAGTTTTTCAGCAAGGAACTGATTATCTCTGTATTCCTAACAGATGAAAGAACATTGAAGGAATGAACACTTAGATCTTGTTTCAGGTCCAAGATCAGTCTACCCACATATACTTCAACGCCCACATAGTCAAAAATAAACTTATTTTAAAATTTGAACCACCTCTGCCTTCTGTGTTCCCACCCCCATTAGTGACCTTGACTCCTCCCCTTCTCCTTACTGTCACTCAGAACCCACAGTTTCCTTCTAGAAGAAGAGATCTTTACTCACCGATCCTTTTAAAGCTCTTTTCCGTCACTTCCCCTCCCTGTCCTCCCTCTAAAGTCTCCTATGTACCTCCCTTCCTCTCGTCCACATTCACGGCCTCTGTTTTCACTAACTGCTAATACAGACACGTACGCAAATACACCCACATTCTTAAACACTAATACAGCCTGCTCAGTCTCTAGAACGTTACCTGTACGCATGTTTTCAGGGCTGACCATTTGGTATTGGATAACCAATTGGTTAGTTCTTCCCCGGGGAAGATTCCTTCTCCCTCTCTCGGCATCCCTTAGTTACCTGTTGCTTTTTAAATAGGGTGAGGCCTGGTGGGCTTTTTATGAATGTATTATTATCAATTTTTTACTTTTTATCTTGTTTCTGTATTATGTCTCTTGCCCTTTGCCTTTCTTCAACAGATTATATTTTTAGGACCTCAGCAAAATTAAGAAAATATAAGGCTGTGATATATTCCTGCCCCACACATGCTACCTTCCTACGATAGAGCAGTATTCCTGTTACTATCAAGGAATTCTGCCCTGTCAATATCACCCAAATCCACAGCTGACATGAAGGTTCCCTTTTTGGCACTAGACAGTCTGTGGATCTTGATAACTGTATACTCACACTTATGCTATCCCACGGCCCCTTTCCTTGTCTTTAAGATTTTCCGTGTCCTTCCTATGCATGCATCCTTCCCTCCCAAGCCCTGGTGACCACTGATTTCTTTTCTCTTCGTAGTTTTGCCCTTCCCAGTGTCATACATCTGCAACCAAGTCATACACAATCTTTTCGGGTTCATTTCTTCTTTCTCTTAATTATGAACACTTAAGGTGTTCAATATGATGTTTTGATATACATACTGAAATTATGATACTCAAGGAAACAATCATAGGCCTTCAACCTTCCCTTCCTTCCTTCCCTTTCTCTTTCAGTTAAGAGGAACTGAAATCTATTCTCTTGGCAAATTTCCAATAAACTTGCTATTAATTACAACCAACACTGTACATCAGGTCTCTAGACTCCCTTAACTTGCTCAACTCTGTGTCCCTCATACAAGAACTCACCTTCTTCTCCTCCCTCCCCCAGTAACCCTGGCAAACAGCTTTGCTATGTTATTTTTTTTCACTAAACCTTTCTGGTATCCACACGAACTGGGAACATGCAGTTTTTCTTTCTGCCTGGCTTATTTCACTTATCATTATCAAAATATCTTCCAGGCTCCCCCATGCTCCCAGCGCTGGCAAGACTTCCCCTTTGAGTCTGCTTTCAAAGGTAAGATAATATTCCAATACACATAGAGATTACTGCTTATCCATCTACCTAAAGACACACAGGGTGTTGCTCTTTCAGCACTGTGAATAACACTGCAATGAACAAGTAGCATAGGTTATCCCCACAGGGCACTGGTTTCATTTTCTGTGTATACACTTCATGCAGAACTCTGGAGTATATGGTTTCTTCACCAGACTGATAACATGCTTTTCTGACTTCTCCATGCTACTTTGGGGCCTGTGTGGTTCATTTCTTATTAGTACAAAATAATTTTCTGTTGTTTTAATGTCACTGTTTGCTTAGTCAGTCATCAACTGAAGAGCATTTTAGTCACTCCCTGGCAATGATAAATAAAATTGCTATAAACATCTACATGCAAATTTTGTGTAGACATAAAGTCTTTGGGTAAACGTGAAGAGGGTAATCCTGGCAGACACTGTGGTACAAGTACGGTTTGGTATGAATAACTAACAGCAAAGATGAAGGCCTGTCAGTTGCATCCCAGGGTGGCTACAAACAAGGTGGCATGTCCCCTGGCTCCCACCCTTCTAGCATCAGCTGTGACACCGCTCTGATCTGTCGCCTAGGCATATTTATGAAGGCATCTCACTGTTGTTTCCATAACCTTTTAGTGGTTGTTTTAGCATGAATCTTTCTCTGGATTGTGAAGCGTTAATCTAATTAAACTTTATCAATACAAAATCGGGAGTCAACTATTTTGGTAAGAACCTGAAAGACCAGAGAACATGGAGCAGCCACCAGTTGCTTCCTACCTCTCCGGTTCTTCGGCTACCCCCTGACAACTGTAAGGTACTGAGAGAATAAACGGATGCTCTGCTTAATTAGTGACAGGCTTAATCACACAACAGTCACACAGGAAGCAACCATGTCTTTCCTGAAAGATACCCCTGTTATTTGTAGCTGGAGGTATTTCATTTTGGGCAGAAGAAATTCTATACGAAGCACTCCTCTGATCCCCGATGAGAGGAGAAGCCCGTGCCAGCTCCAGAATGTGAGCGGGACTCATCCTCAGCTTCGCCTTCCACTCACATTCTGCCTTCAGAAAGATGACTCAGCATCAAAGCAGAATTCTCTTTAACTTCTTCCAGAAAATAAGCTTCCCGGTTTGCATGGTGGGAAACGGTAGCAGACAGTATGTGACTCGGGGCTGTGAAGAGCAAGATGAGGTCTTCTAACCAACCAATTGGCTGTAGAGCCCTGGGTAAACCATGTCTCATCCTGCCAATCTCTAACACATATGACAAACTCCACCTCCTGCAGTCGTTAGGAGGTTACACGTGTAGCTCTCTTATGACACTGTTGAGCACACACTAATAGAACAAGTGCTCTTTTTAAAGAGTCTTGAGTTTTCGCTGCTGGTAAGAAAGTGAAGGGAGCTGGGCATGGTGGTGCATGCCTTTACTGCCAACACTTGGGTGACAGAGGCCAGCCAGGGCTACATAGGAAGTTATAGGACTGTCTGGAGATGACCCAGCAGTTACACCGGCTGCTCTTCCAGAGGTCCTGAGTTCAATTCCCAGCAATTACATGGCAACTCACAATCTACTGCCCTCTTCTTGGGTGCAGACAGACATAACAAAGCACCAATATACATAAAACAAACAAACAAATAAATCTTAAAAGGAAAGTTACAGGCCAGCCAGGGCTATGTGGTTGTTTGAATGGGAATAGCGCCTCCATAAGCTCATATATTTGAAGGTTTGGTCTCCAGGTGGTGAAACTATTTGAAAAAGATGAGGAGGTGAGGTCTTGTTGGAGATGTGTCACTGGGGGTGACAAAAGTCCACACTAGGTCCATTCTAGCTTTCTTTCTGCCTGCTGTCCACAGATCAGGATGTAAGCTCTCAGTTACTCCAGCACCCCACCTGCCCGCCTGCCCACCGCCATGCCCTGCCCTGCCCTGCCTGCCTGCCGCCCTGCCCCCTACCATAGGGAGCTGGGTTTGGGGAGCTGGGAAACAGTAAAGACAAGATCAGAGAATGAACACGTGGAATGGAGTCTGGGGAACGAAAGATAAGAGAGACTCGTGAAGTAACTGACATAATTGAGATAAATATTACAATATCATTGAACCAAAGGCTTTGGAGCCAGAAGCAGTGCAGTGCTCCAGAGCCCTCCTCCCCTCCTGAGAGTGATGTGGAGGTCAGGGCAGGGAGGCAACTGTTCAAATCCCAGAGCGTAAGCCATGTTTTCACAAAATGACCAGCGGCCATTGTGATCCTCTGAGACAGTCCCAGTGAGAACTCAGTTTTCGCCACGGATCTGACATCTTGCATTCACGATTCTGTTTTATTCTAGGAAGAAAGTGTCGGCGAAAGTGTTTTATAGTCAACACACAAGGCTTATGACACCTTGACATGCCTCCTTCCTCTGGTCCCAAGAGAAGTCCTGGTGGACCGCAACCTACCCCAGTAAGAGAGTTTCGCATGAACAGAGCCTTTCCTCTTAGAAACATGACATTTTCTCTTCTCCTTTTAACTCTAGACAAAAAAGGGGAAGACATTATCCTTCATAAAGACTTATAGCTCTTCTGTCTGACCACTGACTCCAGTTTGAACACAGAACCCCTTGATGACCAAGGTGCTCCTCTCCAGTCTCACACGCATGCGCTGAGAAGAAGCCTACCTGTACTGAGAGCTTTACAGGGACTGAGGAATCGGTCAGCGGAGACAAGGGCAGCACAAGTGGAGAACCATGAGAGGTTAGTTCACGGGCCCAAGCAAGCTACAGGAAAAGAAAAGGAAAGGGAAAGAGAAAAAGAGAAACAGATGTTTTCACTTTATGTGCCCCAGAGTTAAAGAACAACAGTGTCAGAAATTTCAGGTTTAATGGTCCGAAGGATAAAATGAATATTATTTTTAAAATTCCATAAATTTAAACACAACTCCCAAATAACTGAAATAAAACTGACTGCCACACACAGTTGACTAAAGCCTAAATCTTTAAATAGCATCTATCAAAAGAATATATTACAATGTCAGAAGAACTATCCTAATTTAAAAACCTGTTTTCAAACACAGAAGTGAGATTCTACAGTTGATATTCCTGGCAGGATTTACACATGCTATCTAAAAGCTTTACTCCTGAATTCAGGATGCTGTTACAGCATCATGCTATCTACATAGCTGGTAGAGCAAGCTGCCTTACACTGTCTTCTGGTATTTTTACCTGCCTGAGGGTAGAGTCATGCATCCGGACGCCCTATGATCAAAGCCATCCAACTACTGGTAAGTTGCACCTCTGAGATGTGAATCCTAAGGTGGTTTTGCGTAAGAATCATCTCATTGGGCTGGAGAGATGGCTCAGAAAGTAAGAGCACTGGCTACTCCTCCAAACGTCCTGAGTTCAATTCCCAGCGCCCACATGGTGGCTCACAACCACCTGTAATGAGATCTGACAACCTCTTTTGGCCTGCAGTCAGAACACTGTATACATAATAAGTAAGTCTTTTTAAAAAATTTATCTAGCTGATTTGTTACAAAATCTGTTCATTAAAAAACCCCAAGAAGATAGGAATTTCTGATATGTAAACAAAGGAAATAAAATAGAATGGCAGGTTTAGAACTCTGTTCCCAAGAGTCTTAAAATTCTCAAAAATCACGTTTAGGGTTCTTAGTTGTCTGAGCCTAGAATAATACCACTTCTGAAAGTCTGGAGCCACAAGACCAGTGAGAGCAAATCAAGCTTGACCAGGCAGAGATAAAGCTTGTGTTGGACTGCAACACCAATCTAATCCAAAGACCAGTGAGAGCAAATCAAGCTTGACCAGGCAGAGATAAAGCTTGTGTTGGACTGCAACACCAATCTAATCCAAAGATAAGAGAGAGAGGTGCCCAACACACCCGTTTCCATCCTGAACTCAAGGAAAGAAGACTGCTTACCACAGCACTAATGATACGTGCTCATTGGAAATTAGCTCTTAGAGGTGTGTGTGATGCTGGAGTTCCAGGGTCCTGTTGGTGCTTGCTAAATATAGACGCTACCACTGCGCTACACCATCACCCTCGCACTTTAGATCCGAGACATTCACTTCTTATGCAAAAACAAACTCAAGGGACTGATCGGGCGTAGTGAGAGCATGGCATGGTACTCACCTGTCTGAATGCACATACTGAGCAGGAGATGGACTGAGTACGAGGCCAGGAAAGCAACTAGCAGCAGCAAGAAACTAAAATATAAAAGAACACAGAATTACGTTTTCCCCGAACATGTTCTTTTTCATGACATCTCATTACAGATTTCTTCAGTCAGATGGTCATAAGGAGTATCTCTGAGTAGTACAACTACAGATATTAAGGAAATGACTGCTCTGTATTTACCAAGATGTACTTAAATGAAAATACAGTGCTTCGAAAATTAAAAGAGAAATCAAAAGAAATAAACCTTACTTAAAACACAAACCAGTTCCTCATTTTGCACTGTCTGATGACTGCCAGCTAAGCATTCAGTGAGCTGCACATTCCTTTTAGTCATTTTTCCTTTAAGTCTCACTGTCTTATTTTTGCTCTATCTCCCCAAATCCCAACCCCCTCCGGTGAGATGGGCCCATTAACCAGAGCTTTACTGTAATGACAAGACGCCGATTCCTAGGCTCTGTGGAACATGTGCCTCTTTCCAGATCACACCCAGACAATTAACACATTTCTAATGACATAATTTAAAAACTCATTGAAACAAACAGCATAAATAATTCCTATTCTCAGGAAAAGCCTGGCAGGGCAGGCTTCTAGCTATACTGCTGTCCCCAGTGCCTACACGAGACTTCCAGAAATGCTTTGTGACTCATGTAACACTTATTGGCAGCAAGCAGTCATCAAACTGACATCGTAGACTTCACAAAATAATGGTCTGACAACAGCAAAAGGACATTTGATTTGATGCAGTGAGCCCCTATCAGTGCTATACACCTGCATCTAAGATTCATTATAAAAAAATGAATTTTTCAAAGAGCCATAAAAAAAAAGAGGCTCTCTGATTATGAGTTGCTAATATGTCCCGTGTAGTTTTTAAAACTGTCAAAGCTTGTGAAAACATCCCACAACAAAAGCGAAGTGGGCTACTTAAAAGCTGATCTGCTTATCGAGAAACCTGGAAAAAGGGGAGGAAATGAATCAAGACCTTGCATTTTAACTCGGCTTCCACTGACAAAACAGGCAAAAGGAACCTGGTGCTAGATGCTCAGTCTGAGATTGGGTTCCAAAAGATTTCAGAGTTTAGAGCAGAGATGAACTCGCAGAACCCAAACCAGCAAGTGACCGTAAAACAACAAATATACAAAGCACTATATGAACACCAGACAGAAAACTATGGGGCTGGCTGGTCATGGTGGTTTGTAAGAGAATGGCCCCTTAGGTTCATGGCAGTTGGCGATCAAATTAGGAAGAATTGGGAGGTGTGTTTGTCCAGTGCCTCTGTGGATAAGACGTAAGCTCTCAGTTACCGCTCCAGCGCCATGCCTGCCTGTGCCGCCAGCCACACTCCCCATCATGATGGTAATGGACTAACCCTTTGACTCTGTAAGCCAAGACCCCAATTAAATGCTTTCTTTTATAAGCTGCCTTGGTCACGGTGTCTGCTCACAGCAATAGAAAAGGCAAATGACACGGACCATAACCAACTCTTGAAGGTAGGCACAGAATATATGCCAGGCTCCAGAACATTAAAGAAGCGGTGGGAGAGAAGAAAAGGAATAGTTTATTTGCACTTAAAAAAATTGCTATTAATTTGCATGATTGACAAGTTTTGCTTCACACTGGACAACCTGACATAAATTAACTTGGCTATGAGGTTTTATAAAATTAAAAAGAATATAAATCAAGTGTTTTTTTTTTTTTTTTTAAATCTCAGCCACATTTTTAGATTAGTGAAAGTCAGCATGAGCCCTGGCTGCACAATGATGGCTGGGTTAACAATGAGGTCTCAGTGACACCATGGCTGTCCTTAGGTCATAGTGCAACATATCACTCACGCTCACAGTGAAGCTGGGAAAACACCACTACACTGCCAGTGGCAAAAGTACAGTACATGCTTTTACAAATAGTACAGAGTATTCACCGAGTAAATAATCAAATGATATAGTAAATACCCATGCATTTATTATACTACTATATGTACTGTTTAAAATCATGATTTTAGAGTACACTTTTATTGTCATTGCTGTCAGTTTGCTTGTCTGTTTTTTGAAGCCTGGTCTCCTGTAGCTTAGGCTGGCCTTGAACTTACGTGGCTGAGGAAGGACCCTGAATTCCTGATCTTGTCTCTACCTCCCAACTATCGGGATCATAGGTGTGTCGCACGTTCCTTCTTGTTACGGGGCGCTGTAAAACAGTCTCGGACCCGTCCTTCAGGTCCTTCAGAAAAGGCCTGTTGGGCACCGGAGAGCTTCAGGTGTGCACTGCCCTGAAGACCTCCCAGGGGAAAAGGTGGTGAATGACAGGGATAGTCCTGGCTCGCAGGGAGTGAGTGTGTTCGTGTCTTAGTCTTAAAGTAAAAAGTTTAAAAAGTAAAATATGAAAATAAGAGTAGATTACATTTTTTAAAAGCTTATAGAATAAGGACAGGAAGGAAAGTTGGTTTTATATGGTAAATGACATGTTTGTATTTTAAGCTGTTATAACAAGAATCAAAAAGTTGAAAACAAAACAAAACCAGTCTGCCAACCAGGGAGTGGTAATGTACTCCTTTTCAGTTCGAGGTCAGGCTGATTCACAGACTGACTGACTTCCAGGACAGCAAAAGCTACATAGAGAAACCCTGTCTCAAAATAAAAAAATAAAAAATAAAAAAATAAAAAAAAAAAACAAGAAAAACTAACCAAACAAAATCCTCTAGCCCCTCTCACAGTCATGTCCTGCTCAGGAGCGACACTCTTCTGTCACTACATCTCTTGTGTAGTGAGAGGCACAAACACCATTACATCACATCTGCTTTGCTGCACTAGCGTGTACAAGACATCACACTGCATGCCTTTAGCCCGGGAGCAACAGGCGGCCCCAGACAGTGTGGGCGGCTTCAGCAACAATGAATCTGCTACACTGCAGAACTGCTAGCAATGGCTACTCCATTTGGTAAAACTCCTCTATTTTGGTTAAACAATGACAATTTCCAAGCTAAAGCCACTAGGTTCTGAGAACTGAAGTAACCTGTTTGTCTAGATGCTCACCCTCTGTGCCCTATGGACCCTAGGAACAGGTGACTAGGAAAGCCGCTTACCTAGCACATGCCCTTCTCACTGCTCACCTTACTTCCCTAGAGACCCCTAGCAACTACTTGCCATAAAGGGGAGATTTTCAGTGGCCTTCCTCCTTTCCATTTTGTGGTCTATAACTAACTACTCTGGCCCATAAGCCAACAGACTCTGATTCTTACGCCAGAGCCCCCCTCAGTGGGTCCTTTTCCAACCAAGGCCTGCATTGTCTTATGAGTCACTGACTCCCATCTTGATGGTCTTACAAGAACACACATCCCTCAAGCGGTGCATGATGGTAGGTAGCATTCCTCCAAACCACAGAGTAGTTAGGTACAATGTTAAAGCCTCAGAAATAACCCAACTAGAAATGGTAGGCCAGTAATCTTATGGAATCAAGATTTTTTATCAAAATAAATAAAGTGATGATAAACTAAGAAAACAGGCCTCACCTAAATCCAAGGATACCGGTATTAGCCATCACATAAGCCAAGCCAAGGATGCCACTTCCCATGATGGCGTTCATCACATTAAAGACCGAGAAACCAAAGGAAACACCTGGGGATGCCTGCCGGTGAGGTTCCTGTAAACATATAATTTAACTACTTTAAAAGTCTGTCAAAACACCACTGTCAAATTACGGAGCTGATATACAAACCTGAGGATCTGTGTGCAATACTAACTAGCTAACCAAGACAGGGTTAGCTCTTCTGTTGTATAACACAAGCTAGAGTCATCTGGGAAGAGAAAACCTCAGTTGAGAGGATCCCTCATTAGACTAGCCTGTAGGCAAGCCTGTGGGGGTCATTTTTCTGATTGATATGGAATGACACGACCCACTTTGGGTGGTTTCCACCTCCTCATTCCTGCCCTGATTTCTCTTCATGACGGGCTGTCGTTGTAAAATGGAATAAACCCGTTGCTCCCCAAGTTGCTTTTGGTCATGACCTTTGTCACTGCCACACCAATAAAAAGCAGATTTGGATATAGCACTTGGTCCTTTCCTTTTCACCTACTGGTGCAACTTGAGGAACCTAGTCTCCCAGAAAAATTACCTCCTCCAGTACAGGGTCCAGGCTGGCTTTCGTAGGAGCCGTGGCCTTTCTTGTGACTTGAATTCAAGAGATTAAGATAAGGGAAGCAGAGGCTGGAGAGTGAGGAAAGGAAGAGGCCTTGGCTCACGTGACTCCTGAAGAATCCCAGTGTCAGCATGGAACTGCTGTCCATAACTGTTCCTCCCCAAGTCCTAGGGCTTCAAAGCTAAGCTTTTATTTATATACACAGTGAATTAAGTCTGCCCGGCACGGATCATCACAGGGACAACAGAAGCAAACTATCAACTGTCACAGTCCAAGGATTCAGTTTAAACGTGGAGCCCCAGGACTGAAAAGCAGTTCTGGGTTAGGTTGTCTAGCATGCCCAAGGCCCTGGGCTGGACCTTCAGCACCGAAGAGGGGGCTGGGACCCCACACAGTGCATTACATCTGCTTGAGGTTAAGGACGAGCTATGTGCATATTAACAGATCCCTCTCCTCGTTTTTACTCTCGCGGACTTCTGTATTAAAGTGCCTACCGCTCACCTTTCCCTTCGCCCGCATGACTAAGTCCAGAAAAGAAATCTCTCGATTATTGCAAAGATCTCACAAGACCAGAGGAAACTGAAAGGCGACAAAGATACAAAACAACTGTGAGTCACCAAACCCTAGCTCATCCCGCCGGTGTCCCAAGCCCCACTCTCGACTCAGGGCGCCAAGCTGCTACCACATTCCAAACTCGGCTGGGGTCAGTGGTTCGAGTCCCACCCTGGGAGTGGTTCGAGTCCCACCCTGGGGTCCCCCACCCCAGTCCAGAACTCTTCTAGCAAGCTCTGAAGGATGCCGCGGCGAACCAGCCCCGCGCTGCTAGCGGAGCCCACTTACGTTGCTTAGCAACGGGCTCCACTCTTCCGCAGCCGCCGCCTCCTCGGGCTGCTGGGCAGAGACGTACCAGCCCGGCTGGGCTTGGATGCTGCCCCGAGACGCCTGCATGCTGCCCCGCTCTCGACTACCAGTTCCATCAGCGAGCCTCTGGCTCGGCCCCACTCGCCCTGTTGAGTCGCGTCAGGGGCGGAGTTACGGGCCTGGCCCTTCCGGGTTTCCGTAGCTCACCGCGACCAGGAAGAGTGGAGCGAGTCCGTCCACGAGACCTGACTTTACGCTCCCTCTGCGGCCGACAGTGATGACGTCGCCAAGAGCACGCCCACCCTTTGAAGACCCATTTCTGATCTGCACCAGAGCATGAGGTGAGTGAGGATTCTGGTCCCTAGCCGGCCTCGATGACGCTGGCCTTGGGAAGGTGAGGCTGATGAGGGGTCCCCCGTGTCCCGGGTTATACGAAAGACCTGACGGTCAGCCAGCGGCAGAACTCGTGCTCTCATCTCCCGCCCAACGAGCGCGGAAAAGCCACCAGGCCATTTATCTTCTTGGTCAACCGGCTGCTAAGTAAGCCAAGACCCTTGGTGAGGATTGGGGTGTAGCTCAGTGGTTGAACGATTGCCTAGCATGAGTAATGCCCAATATTAGGTTCCCAGTACCAAAAATCTTTTCATGAGTCTTTCTTCACATTTTACAAAATGATAAATGGACACCTAGAATTACTCGGTGTCAGTGTAGTTCATTAAGTACTAGTATAAACCTAAACTTCATTGCTTTATATTATAGGGATCTCTGACAGGACCCTTTTGCCACTGGTTTGGTATTTTAAAAGATGAAGTGAATAATTAATACTGTGCTTGAAACACCCAGTCGAGCCTCGACATTCAAAATACCGAAGCCTTTCGTTATAGGCAAGACACGCGGCAGTACAGTATGAATGACGTCCTGGCAATATACTGAGGTCATGTGGAAGGGGAGGACAACTCACTTATCTAGACTGACTTGGAGGGTGGCCTGCAGTTGCTGAGCCTCCTGCCTTCCCTTCTGAGTGGAGTATTGGGATCAGAGGCCTGCAATGCTGAAAGCCCATGCGTTTGTGGGTGCATACTAGGCAAACACTCTTCCAGCTGAGCTGTATCCCCAGCCCTTAAGGTCATTCTTGAGCAAGGTTTTTGTTTTTTGAGCTTAGTCTCAAATGCTGGTCTTGAACTTTTAGTCTTCCTGACTCTCTATTGCTGAGATTACAGGCAGGCACCACCATGCCTGATATAAGTGAGGCTGGGAATAGACCCCAAGGCTTCATGCACGCTAGGCAAGCCGCCTCTTAAGCCTTGCTGAACCGCTTACAGCCACACAACTTTGGGTGATTGACTTACTCCCTAGCTTACAAAATTCATAATACAGCTTCTGATAAGCTTCCCATAAGAATATCCTAGGAAGTTTTGCTATTGGTGGCATCATCTGTCATAGCCATTTCATTTAGAGGTGCCCATTTCTCAGCTTTCACACAATTCTATATGTGTTCCATAGAAACCATGAACAGAGGTCATTCAGTATAGGAGGTTGCTGGACGATTAGTCCTCTGTTACAAGGGCAAGTAGACTGAAGATGGAAATGACAAAGATTGTACCGTCCAGCAGGAGAGTCTGTCTTCCCATGCCATTCTAGCTTTTTCTCAGCACTTAGCAGGTGATTTGAAAGACAATTTATATTTTCACTCTCCAAAGCCTCTGTGAATGTCGTCACAGGTAGTTTGATGGTGTTTTTCAAATCTTCTTCCTAGAATCTTATGGAAGCCGTTCGGATTCTCAAGAAGACTTCTGCAAGTAGCACGGTGTCACCCTAGTGAATCAGTGTCTCTGTCTGCATTGACAAGGAGAACATTGGTACTGAGGCTTCGGAAAGCACCTAGAATTTTTTGGTTGGGTCAAAGACAAGGATTCTCAGCCATGCCAGAAATAGAAGCAAGTGCGAGAGATACTGAACTATTTTCCCCGCCCTCTGAGGTGCGAGGAATGACAGAACTTGATAGAACAGCTTTTAAAAAGACAGTGTCCATTCCGGTGCTCAAAGTGAGAAAAGAAGTAGTCAGCAGGTTGATGCGAGCCCTCAAGAGGGTGGCTCTGCAGCGCCCGGGCATAAAGCGTGTCATTGAAGACCCTGATGATGGAGATACTAGACTGATCATGTTGGATCCCTTCAAAATGCTGACCGTTGATTCCTTTGAAAAAGCAGAACTCGGTGTTTTAGAAGAACTTGCTGTCAACCCACAGCTGTCCGAATACAATTTGGAGCTAACTTACGAGAATTTTAAATCAGAGGAAATTTTGAGAGCTGTGCTTCCCGAGGGTCAAGACGTGACCTCGGGGTTCAGCAGGGTTGGACACATTGCACACCTGAATCTCCGAGATCATCAGCTGCCGTTCAAGCATTTGATTGGTAGGTGTATTATAGTCGGATTCATGTTCTAGGAAAAGAAGAAAAAGGACTAATTCTGATTTGAGTGCTTAAGTTTCTATTTTAAAATGCTAACTTACGGAAGCAAGGTAGTTCCGTTTTAATTTGAAGCCAGATTGTAAGCACCACCCATGTTTTTGAAGAGCATTTTGGATATATCTTCTCCGTAGTCACAGGACTGGCATAGACTTTGGTCTCCCATCACAGAAAAGCTCTGTTCTGTATTGGACATAATTCTTTTGGCCCAAAAAGCCATTAGGACGATGTTCAGCACTAGGTTTCAAAACTTCCTGTGTTTTAGAGTCAAATATACCATGCCATTCATATGCTGATTCGGCTAATTAAGCCTCTTCTTTATGTGAAGCACTTTAAAACATTTTAAGTGTTCCCAGCCGTTTAGAAGCTGGGAAGTAATGTACACTCTACTATTGTAGCTCCACAGAGACCCAAGGCCTTTACTCTTTAGACAGAAGACTAATCAAAATTATATTTTATATAAATACTCAGTGTCCATGCATTCTGTAGATTAGTACTCATTTAATATAGTAATAGGACTCTTTTAATATAGTAATTTTCAAAACTTGTGGGGGCCAGGCAGTGGTGGCACATGCCTTTAATCCCAGCACTCGGGAGGCAGAGGCAGGCCTCTGTGAGTTCGAGGCCAGCCTGGTCTACAAGAGCTAGTTTCAGGACAGGCTCTAAAACTACAGTGAAACCCTGTCTCAAAAAACAAACAAACAAACAAAAAAACCTTGTGGGGATTATTCTCAATTTTAAAATGCAATATTTAGTGTTTTGCATGGTTAGGACTTGAGGATGCTTTTATGCATCTCTCTGCTCCTGCACAGCAGTGAGCCCTACAGTAGGGACTAGGTGCCGTGTCAGATGTGGGCTTTCATGTAGTACCTGCCTACCCCAATGCACAGCATTCTGTGCCCATTCTTGCTTTTTAGTTTTATGTAAAGTGCACAGGGTGTTAAAAATACAACACTCTGGCCTGAGATACGGCTTACCAAATAAGTGCAAAGCCCTAAGTTTTAGCTGTGGAATTTTAGAATTACTTTTAATGTTTTTAATTTCATTTAAAATTAACTTCTATGTCTCAGAAGTTAGTGGAAGCCAACAGAGCCGTGACTATGGGCAGCACAAACTGGACTTGATGGATAGGGGAAAAAAAGGACACAAAGTTGGGTGGGGAGGGGAGGGGGATGGATCTGGGAGGAGTTGGGGAGGGGAGTTAATAGCCTCAAAACTCATTGTACAAATTCTCAAAAAAATTTTTTTAATTGAGATCAGATATTTAAAGCAGAACACAGTAAGCAAGCCATTGTTTCATTATCTTACCATATTCTGAGTTCTAAAATTCTCATTGTATTCCAACGAATTTATATTCAGTACATTTTACTCTTTACTAACTTACAGCTGCAATTCTTTCCTTATGAAATGAGTGCATATAGATTTTTATATAATTTTGAAATGTTGACAAAAAGACCACAAGTCCTCAAAAAATACTTTAACGGTGCCCATACGTACTTGGTATGTACTATGGCTGTCAGTCATTAGCTTATCCCTTTGTTTTTTAGAAATGTAGGCAAAATTACACACACCAAATACAGTTTTTATTTGTAAGCCAAAAGAAAATGTAATTAATTTCTGTAAGTATTTTTTAATTTTAATTTCACAAACAATAAGCAGTATATATAATGAATTTTCACCTTTTAGGTCAAGTTATGATTGACAAAAACCCAGGAATCACCTCTGCAGTAAATAAAACCAGCAATATTGACAATACATACCGAAATTTCCAAATGGAGGTGTTGTCTGGAGAGGAGAATATGCTGACCAAGGTACCGTGCCGTATCACCAACCCAAAGTGAACAGACAACTGGTGCTCGGAGTCCAGACAGCGCATGTTCATCTACCCAGGGTTGAAGTGCTGTGTATGACTGAACAACTTGTGTGCTCTCGAGCCTGGAAGAGGATTCAGTTAAATCCTGCTATCATGGTAGTGGAGCAGTCCATCAGTGGAGAGCCCTTAGCTCTCTGTAGTACAGGAATTGCCCATGGACAGTGACAGAAACACTGCAGAACTGTGTGTACAAAGTCGTTCTTGAGACATCCACCTGCCGGGTTATTCGTGGGCAGTGGGGCAGTGGGGGATGGGGTGTGGGGAGGTAGACACTTGAACGTTTCCAGCTCTGGCCAGAAGCATCTGGTTTGGCCCGAGGGAGAAGGTAATATACCAGTATGAGATTAGGGCCCAGGAAACAGAAGAAAGACATAGAAGATTTGTCCAACCTAGGAACTTTCTGGTCTTTGATTCTTTGTTCATAAAACAAGGGGCTTAAAATATCTAATTTATAGACATGAAATTTGTAAAATTTCAGTAATTGTCATCTAAAAACCTAGATACCGCAAATTCTAACATATCTCCCTTTGCTTGCTGCGTGAAGTGCTCTGTGAGAGGGCGGTTCAGATGCTTCATGCTGTTCTCATCCTTCATCTGGTAACATAAGCCAGTTGGTTGGCCTCTCTGCAGCATTCCTCATGGGAATTGGAATCAACTTTATGGCCCTTTAGGATGGGAACAACTATTTGGCTTTGGAGAGCTGACTTTTCTCATGGAAAAGGTGAATGCAAGATATTAACTGGCCCCAGAAATGGCATAAACACCAGGATTCTAATCAAAACATTTTTAAGTGAAGTTATTTGTTCCTGTGATAGTAGCATTTACATGTGTGTTCTCATGTGTGCATACATAACCTATCCTGTTTCAGTGGACAGACTTTAAATCCTGTGAGATTAACTAAAAACATGATACCCTTTTCAGGTTCGAGAAAACAACTACACGTACGAGTTTGATTTCTCCAAAGTCTACTGGAACCCTCGTCTTTCCACAGAACACGGCCGGATCACTGAACTTCTCAATCCTGGAGATGTCTTGTTTGATGTTTTTGCTGGGGTTGGGCCCTTTGCCATTCCAGCAGCAAGGAAAAACTGCACCGTATTTGCCAATGATCTCAATCCTGAGTCTCACAAATGGCTGTTGCACAACTGTAAACTAAATAAAGTTGACCAAAAAGTGAAAGTCTTTAACATGGATGGAAAAGACTTCCTCCAGGGACCAGTCAGAGAAGAATTGATGCTTCGGCTCGGACCGTCAGCCGAAGCAACACCCTCTGTCCACATCGTCATGAACTTGCCCGCAAAGGCCATAGAGTTTCTCAGTGTTTTCAAGGCCCTTCTAGATGGGCAGCCGTGCAGCAGTGAGCGCCTCCCAACAGTGCACTGTTACTGCTTCTCCAAAGATGCCAGTCCTGCTAAGGATGTTTGTCAGCAAGCTGGAGCTGTGTTAGGCATTTCTTTGGAGGCGAGTAGTTCAGTTCACCTTGTGAGAAATGTGGCTCCTAACAAGGAAATGCTGTGCATCACCTTCCAGATTCCTGCCGCTACACTCTACGGGAACCAGGCCCTGAGTCTAGGTGAGCATGTTCTTCAGACTGGAGCTTGTGTGTTGTGGGGTGTGGGTGTGTGCTCACACCTGCGCGTATATGCACGTGTTTATGTATAAAGTTTGGAGGTGGGGAAATTAAACTAGTTCCAGTCATTTTGTGTGTGACACCTTGCCATTTAGTTTAGAATGCCTCAAGTTTTAGCATGGTATGTGGTTTAGTCTAACAGGCATGTTTTGTTAAAATAATTAATCCACAGCAATGTTTTTTAAGTTGACTGAATGGAAAAAAATCTTAATATTTTTTAAAGTGTATTCAGTTGTTTAAAATCCTCTAAAATGTGCTTTCTGAATTTGTTACAGAGAATTTTGAAGAGCCATCTCTTAAACGGCAGAGGACAGATGATTCCTTCTCAGAGCCACAAATTACATCAAATTCTTAGCTTGAAAACTTTCCTATATCTCCCTAGTAAATTTTTTGTGAAGAAGTACAATTTGTATGATTTTGTAAACTTTAAATATTGGGTATTTGTTATTGAACCCTTATGTTTTGCTCTTACAAAGGGAATATTACCAAAGTAAAATTTAACCAAAATAAGCTGAACTTGTATAATAGCCTGATGTGTTGTTGGAATTTCAGGCACGCACCACCATTACCCAGTATAGTTTTCAAATAGAATTGGTATGGGCCAATAAGATGGCTCAGAAGGTAAGGAAGTTGCTGCCAAGTCTGGTGACCTGAGTTTGATCCCTGGAACCAACATGTGAAAGGAGAGACTCCTGAAAGTGTCCCTCTGACCTCACGCGTGCATTGAGGCACTCGTGCGTGCACACATATGCAAAATAAATGAACTCATTAGTCTAAATCGTATAACAATTTTTAATCCAAGTTATTTTTATTAAATGCATTTTTAATAGTGTCTGTCCTTTAGAAAGAGTTTTTAAAGATTGAGTGACTATATTCTTTTTTTTTTATTGAAAAAAAAATTTTTCGCTTCCTCCCCGCCTCCCATTTCCCTCCCCCTCCTCCCGCCCCTCTCCCCCTCCCCCCACTCCTCTTTTCCTCCCTCTCCAGTCCCAAGAGCAGTCAGGGTTCCCTGCCCTGTGGAAAGTCCAAGGTCCTCCCCCCTCCATCCAGGTCTAGGAAGGTGAACATCCAAACTGTCTAGGCTCCCACAAAGCCAGAACATGAAGTAGGATCAAAACCCCGTGCCATTGTCCTTGGCCTCTCGTCAGCTCTCATTGTCCGCCATGCTCAGAGAGTCCGGTTTTATCCCATGCTTTTTCAGGAGTGACTATATTCTGCTTAACTAGGAAAGCATTTAACTACATTGTAGTTATTAGTGAAAAAACGTGATTAATTTATGCAACTTCTCTATTACCAATTAGCAGTATAAAAGTAAAACAAAATTATCTAGATGAGGAATAGGAAAACCACGTCTTCCAGGTCACATCTGACACAATGGCCTATGACGTGAGGATTTTTTTACATTTCACAACTGAAAAATAATAACATTTTGTGACATGGAACTTACATGAATTTGAGTTTGGGGTTTTGGTGCATGAAGTTTCATTGGCACCTGCCCTCCCTGTTAGTTTTCATACTGTCTACAGCTGCTCACGATAGACACCAGAGTGGAACAATTGCAGCACAGACCTCGAGGTGACACTCATGGCCATACTGCAGCTTGGCATGCTACAGATCCTAGGGACATGGTTGTGTCTCAACAGATAGCATTTCGAATGGTCTGTACATAACCAGGCTACACATTATTGTTTGAGACAAGAGTCTCATAGCTCAGTCTGACCGAGAATTCACTGTATAGCCCAGGGTGGACTTGAACTCACAACAGCCCTCCTGCCTCAGCCTCCCACATGCTAGGATTATAGGTGAGTCACCAAGCCCAGCTTCACAAGTTTCCTTTTTTTGTAAGTAGTGCATACTCATATATCAGGATAAATGGATCTTGGGGATTTTACGCTTTGACAGTTCAGTGGGGTGTTAATCATTTTGATATCACTTAGATAATGAGGCATCTGTACCCTTGACTGAAAGAAAGGGAGAAAGAGAGAGGAAGGATGAAAATGCATTGTCACCACACCAAGTGCCTGTCTGTACTTTCAGATAATTCACAAACATTCAAAACCTCAGCCAGAGCAGCAAATAAAACAAAAATAAGGCTATAACTTACTTGTAAGTCCCCAAATGACTTTGAGCCAATTAAAGAAAGCCATTTACTGTTGCTGAGTGAATTGTGTTTGAATGCAGCAACTGAAGAACTGTGTCCAGAGAAAATAAACATGTTTAAGAGGATTGGCCTCTGGCGAGAACAGTTGTTCGGCTCGGAACAGAGGGAGCACTGTCAGTAAGCAACTGAGAAGGTGAAGGATTCTGCCCTGGCTTTGAAAGGGCTGACAGATGTTGCTAATACTGCCCAGTTCTTTGAAGCTGTGTGACCAGGCTTGGAATAACTAAAGATTAGCCACCATGACTGCTCTCTGCGTGGAACTGGAAATGAAAATGAAGCTTCAAAACATGCTATCATGTACAACTAAAGCAGAATCTGCTAAGTCTCTAATAAATGATTTTTTTAAAAAGTATGTGGAGCAGAGGGCCGAGTTGGAGAAAGCCCGAGAGTGTCAGAGTTTAAAGGTCATACCTGCCCACTGTGGTGCCCCGCAAGTGCCTTGTGAAAAGGCTGCAGTCTCGCAGATGTGACTGAGCGAGCTGTATCAGTGGGAAACCTCATCTGCTTTTGTGACCAAAAGTCCTCCAGTTTGTTGAGTTTTGTCAGCATTTGAGGCTGACTTGTGCCACCTAATTTAATTTGTTTATCAAGAGTAAAGTTTGGCCGGGCGGTGGTGGCGCACGCCTTTAATCCCAGCACTTGGGAGGCAGAGGCAGGCGGATCTCTGTGAGTTCGAGACCAGCCTGGTCTACAAGAGCTAGTTCCAGGACAGGCACCAAAACCACAGAGAAACCCTGTCTCGAAAAACCAAAAAAAAAAAAAAAGTAAAGTTTGTAATTTAAAAGAATACAGTTTTTTAAAATTGTGTGTGTTTGTGTTTGCATGCATGCACCATGGAACACTGGTGGAGGTCAGAGGATAGCTTCGTGCATTTGGTTTGTCCTTCCTTTATGTGGTTTCTAAAGAGAGAACTCAAGGCATCAGGCTTCCGAGGCAGAAACCCTTACCTGCTGCACTTCACTGTCTCTCGAAGTTATTAGTTTTAGCTTTTGATCCAATGCAAATTTTTCTCAACCAGAAGAACCATCCTTAAATATTATTCTGGAATACTGAATAACCTCAGAAATTAACTTCATAAAGACTTGGGACTTGATGTCTTTTAGATATTCGGTATTTTGGAGTATGCGTTACAAGGGCCTAGGGAATTGTCGCCACATCAAACTATTTACAGCAGTTAAGGAGCTTCTACCAGAAAATTAGAGCCTACTCATGTACCCTGTAATGACAGATAATCAGGAAAAGAATGTAATCCTCTTAAAAGGCCTTCCTACTCCTCCCAGAAGCCTGGGCTTGCCAAATGAAAAGCCCAGTGGCAGGTGTGGGACACGCCCCCTTGAGTTGTTGGGTAGAGGTATGCTGGAAACTCGTAAGACAGGACAGGCTTTCGCCATTGCTCTTGGTTGCCCACCAGAACTTGACGGTAAGACCTTTTGCTAGAGACACCACATACCTTGGTCATAAAGACATGGAGAAGTCTAGCTGATACTAGGAAGTTCCCTCCCTCCTTATGAGCTGTCATAGCTTTGTAGGCTACTGTGGGTGGAGGGGGAATGTCAAAGTTTTACTCAGACATGAACAATGATGACCAGGTTGGCGAGGTATGCCCAAGGATGTGACAGCATGAATGTCATGGCGGTAAGCAACGGCTTTCCAACTGGCGTTAAGGCTTGCTCCACGCGAGGAAACTCATGACTTGCACTATAAATCTGGCCCGGAAGCCATGGTTGGGGAGCTGACGGGTACCAAGAGTAGAATCTACTATTAGTCTGCTAAACGGATGTAATATCAAACTGCAGTCTAAATTCTTCTCTGTATATCCATAGATTAGCACAGCGCTAGAACTTCAGTGGGAAAGTTTCTTTGTATAGGGAATGATGATTAAGGCAAAAACTCACAACCGAACGCTCAGCTATGACTAGGACATCAATATTACCGCCACTACCACTCCACAAAGCTCAAGGACCATCACAGAAGAGGAGGCAAGAAGATTGAAAGAGCCAAAGATCAGGGGGACTAAAGGAAAACCATGTTATCTGCAAATGATAGGAACACTGGGCTCACCTGTGGTTGCTTGCATGAGATAAAGTTAGCAAACATTCTAAGGGAGGAGAGAGGAACAGGACTGGCAGTGGGAAACTCTTCTGAACTAGGAAATTAATTCCCAAATATGTAACAGAAAAAGGAGTTAGCTACAGAGAAAATCTGCAGCAAAGGGCAGCCACTTTATTCATAAAGCAATAATTGCAAACAGCCTTGCTTTTTGGTTTAGCCTTTATCAGATCCCTTGGTTTTGATAAGTCATTTGTGAAAAAACAGCTGAGCAATTACGGTATAAAGTGATTTGTAGCAACTTTGTGCTCAAAACAAAACAAAACAAAACAAAAAAACAAAAAAAAAACCTTGCCTGGAGATCAGAGGGCAAAGCTAGCCACTAGTTAACCATAAAGGCCAGGCAGCGGTAGCACACACCTTTAATCCCAGCACCTGGAAGGAAGACACAGGAAATGATGTGGCTGGGTAGAGAGAGGAAGTGATAAGGCAGGGTGGAGACAGAAGCTTGGCTCCTTTTTGGCTGAGAAGTTGGCAAGGTAAGAATGCCTGTGGCTTGCTCCTTTGTCTCTTTGGTCTTTCAGCATTTACCCCGATATCTGACTGACTCCAGGTTTTTATTACTGAGATCAATTAGAATTCTACAATGCTACAACTTGTTTTTATAAATGCTTGCCCCTCCCTCCCCTTTCATGTAGTCTAAGTGAACTGATCACTTAACTCCAGAGTCACCCTAATCTTCACTGATGATTCCTAGTACAAGGATTTTTGATGAACGCAGTAGAAAACCATAGCTAGGATGCTCACTGGTGTACAGAAAACTCATCAAAATACTAATAAAGTTTAAACAGACACCTATTTGGATTTTGAAATCAGTATGTGGCACCCGTTGATGGCCCAAGACAGCTCCTGGGAGCTCTTAGATGAGATCTTTACTGAGTCACATGATTCAGGCCCACCAGCAATGTATCTTGTGATGTATGTGTATTCCAGACCTTTATTACTTGCTTCCACTGACTTCATTTATATCCCACAAAGCAGTTAGACACTTGCTCTGTAAAACTTGTGAAGTCTTCCTAGAGTGCCTACGGCTTTAACAGGGCTGATGTTTCTAGTCTGGTACCTCTAGAGCACAGGTTCTCAACCATTGGGTCGCGATCCCTTATAGGAGTCCCACGACCTTTTCACAGTGTGACGTAACTTTATGGCTGGGGAACATGAGGTACTGGATTGAAGGGTCACAGCATCAGGAAGCTTGAGACCCACTAATCTAGAGCATGGCCTCTGGAGCCTTACAACTTGGGTTTGGATCCTGGCCCTACTGTTTTTACGAGGTATTGCTCCTTGCTAAAACAGAGGAGATGGTAATGGGATTGTTGTAAGGATTAGAAAATACAGCCTGGCGGTGGTGATGGCACACACCTTAAATTCCAGCAATCGGGAGGCAGAGGCAGGAGAATCTCTGAGTTGGAGGCCAGCCTGGTGCCAGTCTGGTTTACCATGAGGGAGATTCAGAGCAGCTAGGGCTACACAGAGAAACCCTGTCTCAAAAAACCCAAACCAAACCACAACAAAGGCAATACATGAAGTAGAATGCCTGGCACAAAAGTTGTACCATGGCTATTTCTGTACAAGCATTACAGAACAGATACTCCAGAGATGAAAGACTTGTACACTCCACCTCTAGGAGGAACCCATGGGACGGTGAGAGAGAAGTGCAAGATTCAATTTAGGAGATTCCCATTGCATACGGACACAATCTTTCTCTAGTTCATTTACCTAACAGAGTCAAGTAAGGATTTCTTTTTTTTTCCTTAAATATTTATTTATCTATCTATCTATGTATGCTTTTTTGAGACACGGTTTCTCTGTGTAGCTTTTTGAAGCTTGTCCTGGAAACTTTGTAGACCAGGCTGGCCTTGAACTCACAGAAATCTGCCTGCCTCTGCTTCCTGTGTGCTGGAATTAAAGGTGTGCGCCACCACCGCCCAGTGTATTGTTTTATTTTTACATTTTTTAATTCATTTTACATCCCAGCCACAATTCCCCCTCCCTCCACTACCCCCAATCCACTCCTCAGAAATGGTAAGGCCTCCCACGGGGAGTCAACAAAGCCTGGAACATCAAGTTGAGACAGGATCAAATCCCTCCCACCTCCATCAAGGCTGAGCAAGGCATCCCGCCATAGATTCCAAAAAGCCAGCTCATGCACCAGGATAGATCCTGGTCCCAGTGCTAGGGGCCCCACAAACAGACCAAGCCACACAATTGTCACGCACATGCAGAGGGCCTAGTTGGGTCCCACGCAGGCTCCCTAGCTGTCCATCCAGAGTCCATGAGCTCCCACCTGCTCAGGTCAGATGTCTCTGGGTTGCCCTGTCATAATCTTTACCGCCCCCCTCATATGATCCCTCCCCCCCTCCTCGACTGGACCCCAGAGCTCAGTCCAGTGTTTGTTCATGGATCTCTGCACGTGCTTCTATCAGTTAATGGGCAAAGGTTCTATGATGACAATTTGGTTAGTCGCCAATCTACAGGAGGTCAGTTCAGGCACCCACTCCACCATTGGTAGGAGTCTTAGTTGTCATCCTGTGGACTCCAGGGAATTTCCCTAGCACCAGGTTTCTCCCTAACCCCAGAATGGCTCCTTTTATCAAGATATCTCTTTCAGTCAGACAATTCTCTTCTTTAATCCCAGCACTCAGAAGGCAGAGGCAGAAGGAGGTCTGTGAGCTCAAGGCCAGCCTGGTCTACAGAGTTCCAAGACAGCTAGAGAAACCCTGTCTCTGTCTTGAAAAACAAAACAAACAAACAAAAGATCTTTTATTGTTCTCCCTCTGTGTCCCTCCCACAACTCGACCTCATGTTTTCATCCCCATTCCCTCCCCTCTACCCCCCTTCACCCCAGTTTATCCAGGAGATCTCATCTATTTCCCCTTCCTAGGGTGATTCATGCATCCCTCTTAGAGTCCTCCTTGTTACCTAGCTTCTCTGGGGCTGTGGATTATTATCTTTTGCTTTTTATCTAATATCCACTTATGAGAGAGTACATACTGTGTTCGTCTTTCTGGGTCTGAGTTTCCTCACTAAGGATGATTTTTTTTCTAGTTCCATCCACTTGCCTGCAAATTTCTTGATGTCATTGTTTTTTTTTTTTCAGCTGAGTAATAGTTCATTGTGTAAATGTATCACATTTTCTTTATCCATTCTTTGACTGAGGGGCATCTAGGTTGTTTCCATGTTCTGGGTATTACAAATTATATTGCTATGAATATAGATAGTTGAGCAAGTGTCTTTGTGGTACGTTTGAGCATTCTTTATATATATATTCAAGTAAGGACTTCTAAGGCAGATGCAAAACAAAGCCTGAAAGCCTTCGAAACATTTATCAATTAGCTCATCACCTTTAGATACATCAAATTCCGCATCCAAGTGCGGTGACGTCCTAACCATAGGTTCGCTGTTTCATTTCTTTCATCAGATTTACAGATTGGATTTAAAACCATGAATTCTCAAGTATCAAAAACATAATAAAAGGAATGATAGGCACACTGAAGAGTCGTCAGAACTAGATCTGGATTAAGAACTAACCTGTGACCTTGAAAAGCTATGTTTTTTACCCAGGGGTCTATGCCCCAGACTCACACAAGCGTGGGATACTCCGTGACTATCCCATCCACATCCCAACTCGAGGCAAAACCACGGGTACAATGAAAGCCCTTGAGGTTTCGGTGGAAAACTACATCAGCCTACAAATTATGCCCAGAGAAATCTCACTTCAGTGCTGCCTTTTCCAGTCTCAACATCTCATCATAAAATGAGCTCATGTTGGTAGTGAAAGGTGCCATTGATGTATTAAATTTTATTAGCTTACTTCTTTGAATTTACCATGAAAGCGGGGGAATGCTGGGCTCTGCTTTATCATGAGAACCGTATTGGGCTTGCCTCATTTTGCACTGCACAGAGCAGGCGCTGAGTCTCTCATTGCTGAGGGAGCGTCATCATTCCAGACTGGGCTTCACTCTGCACAGCCTGCTGCTGGGAGGGAATGTGCCCATTTGTCTGGACCACGAGTAAGAAGACATTAGGAAAAAAAAAGGAGAAGTTTTATAGGGAAAATATAGACTTGGATATTAACACTGAATGTATAATAAAAAAGGCATTTGGAAACATGTTCCAGAAAACACTGTAAGAAGAGAAAAACCACAAAATGTACCATAAATTCAAGTTTTATTTAAAAAAAATTTTTATAAGTCTGTCAAACTCCATACATAGGGAAATCATTTATTCCATTCCTGTCTGATGAGAGTCAATGCTTCAATCCGTCTCTGAAGAACAGAAGTAAAAAATAAAGCTCTTCCAGGAATCTATATGCAACACATTTCTCAGCTTGGTTCAGACTGTAGTAGGCACCTGAGCACGGCAGCGAGAGGTGGTGCAGCCTGTGCAGCTGTGTGCGCTGCCATTTCACAAATTTCTTTACCTCCAACCCTGTTGGTTCGGCTCCAAGATCCAGCTCTCATAAAGGAGAAAACACAGGTTTATCTGGGCTGCCAGAAAAGCCCACTGAATGCATCCTGGAGTGCTCTGTGACAAGCAAGAGAAGACGTGTAGCCCCCTGCAAGGTCCTGTGGAGAGGCAGCTCGGACGTGGTTTAAATACCTAAAAGAAAGCAGAAGTGCGGCACTGGCGTGAAAACCTGACTCGGTGTCACTTTACAAAGCAAGTGCCAAACTGACCCTAATTTTAAAAGCAATTCTGAAATCGAAATGTTCAGGCTTTTATAAATGAACCTTTTAAAAGGAGACATGCTAACTGTATATACAGATCGTCTCAATAGACTCAGCTTCAAAGGACAGTGACGTCAAAGAATAGTTCTGAAGGCTTATAAATTCTGATGAAATATTAAAATGTTCACTGTTTCACAATTTCCACTGCTGATTTGTTTTGTTGGCTGCTGTTTAGGTCCAATGAATGCTGTCCTTCTCGGCATGCTCTTAATAAATACACATGATGGCACTATTATGTTACTAACATCTTCACAAAAGCGGTTTAAAGCAAACCCTTTAATACCAAAAACAAATGGGGCAGGGAAGAGAGCTCACAATAGTTCAGAATCTCCTCAGTAAAAAGCGTATTGTCTCCTTCCTTGTAGAAAAAGAAACCTTAGAAATTACATGTGCAAGAAATCTGCGGGTAGGTATGGAAGAACTGAGCAGATTTCAAAAGACAGAATAACAGTGTTTCTTCAGTCTCACAGTCTTTTACCAATGGAGAATTTCTGCCTTCATACAAATAGACAAGGGAGGCCTAAAAAGTTAGATAATCCAACCAAACGAGTGACGTGTCAGCATGGCCATCATACTGAGGGAAGCGGCATTTCCAGCCTGGCTTTAACGTCTCTGTAGGAAGCCACATCGTCCCTGGAAACAAAGCTGCTTCACCCACTTTCAGAAGAACAGGTATGACAAAAGAATAAATCAGGAAACAGGACGTTTTAATAGCTTGGAACCTTTTCTACTCATTTATTCAAACTTCCTGTGTGTCAAGATCTCAATGCATGAACAACTTCTTATTTCTAACATAAAAACAAATCTTTTTTTTTGTTTGTGTCTATGTTTAGTAAGCTTGTATGATTGAAATATATATGGCAACTTAAGGGACCAAATAGAAGAAGCTGTCAAATGAAATAGGCCAAACTCTTGGAACTGGCTATAACTTATTCACATCGCACAAATCATGGTCTTAACTCAAATCTTTGCTTTTCTGCCAAGGGTGAAAGTCAAAGGAGAAATAAATAAATGTTTACTGAGCAACAATCTAAAACTATTTGGGTAGTATATTTATGGCATACCAAGCTATCTGTAAATCTATCCCAAGCTTATTTATGTTATATAGAACACTAATAGTAGATATTCTATATAATATAAATATTATATACAACTATAGTATCTTATGAAATGTACATAAGTGAAAAATGTAAGGGATAAAATAAAATATTGTCATCACATACGCTTCCAAGGACGCCTCCTACTTCAGGAACTAACATCATTAAGTGTCACTGATGAATCCCAGGTAGTGGCCAAGGTCTCACAGGAATTAAACAGGAATTCATTAAATCTATCACATGACTACAAAGTTATTTTATTAGTGTCCTCCCAAAGCACAATAAAATGCTAGCTGTTAAGATTCTGATGAATAAGGCTAGGTTAATCCCAGCACCCAGGAGGCAGAGGCAGGTGGATCTCTGAGTTCAAGGCCAGTCAGGGGTGCAAAGTGAGACCCTGCCACAAAAGCCCAAAATTAACAAAGAAGAAACCAAAAAGGGATTCCTATCAATAAAGAAACAAAGTAAGTGGTGAATTACCTCAGAAAGTAACTGGAAACTCAACGATAGTCACACAAATAAGTAATAGTTTTATAATTAAAATTAAATCTAAATACCCTATTCTGACCATGTGATGGCACCTTACTCTTCTCAGATTCTCAAAGGAAAGGTGGAGTTCTGGTCCCATTTAGCTCACACCCAGCACAGCACAAGCTCCAAGGTATTTGCTGACAGTCAGAGAACAACTATCACAAGTGGAATTGGTTTTCACAGTTGTAATACAAAGCAATGTGCAGCTAACTTGATTCATTGCACTTGGCCTGGCTGGCTTCTGGGAAAGTTGAGTCACACCATTCCTGGCTTGGCAAGTCCAGTATAAACCTGCAGTGTGCATCCAGCTTTTTATATGTTATGCCGAGAGACCTGAAGCAGCTGCACTGCTGGCAGGCAGACGCAGGTCCAGGAAAATACCTAAAACAGTTGCATCTTCTAATTTACGACTGTGCACTGTTTCCATAAAGAGTATATAAAACAGTTCAGCTTTTATAAGGAAAATGTAATAAACAGTCATACTCATTGAGGCCATAAATGCATTTTTTAAAAGTTTATCTAAAATGATTAATTAGTGTTTGAAAATGGTACTTTTTGAATGCAGTCATAATCCAAAGCAATGAGCAAATATTGTTAAATTTGAGTTATTAATGGTGAGTTATATGATTCTCACTGCCAAAATAAGTCAATTAAAATTTCTCTGCACAGCACTGAAGAAAATACATTTCCCTTCTCCAATCGCTTAAACATGTCTGGGACTAAGGTCTGTAAGAGTCCTCCTATTTATATTACTCTTTTTGATCTCGAGGGCTATACAAAAATTTTTACTGTTAAGTGGTTCAAAAATATTTCAACCAAAGCAACCTGTATTGATTCCATTTAAAAATACAGTTTGTTCTTACTACTCAGTTGTAGGGTTTTGTTCCTAGGTGTTTTAATTCACTGTTTAAACTAAACCCTATAATTATTGTGGTATGCCAGAGTATTTTAAAGATCTGCCACACTGAAACTAGAGATCAAGAATTTGGTTTTTGCCTACTTTTCTACCGTTCTCCATACCTATATTTATCCTCTGTAATCATTAAAAAGACATTACTTGGGGGCTACAGCAGAGGTCAGCATCATTTTATGTATAATTTATGTAACAAAACGAGGAAAGTATCTTAGGCAAATTCATTTCCAGAAGTCAAGCTTTGGGGCCTGGACACAACAGCTCTATTTAGCCAACACCAAGGTAGTAGTTCTGTTTTTCATGATGTATAAATCTTCTAAGTAGAAACCAGTATGGGGTTGTTTATTTTGGTAGTATACCATTAGTTTTACTGAAAACAGACCAAATTCAGATTTTTTTAAAAAAATCACTATTTTTTTAATAAAACCTAACAGTGTGCTTTTAAAAATGTGTATGAAGTAATTCTTATACACAGGACACTTTGAACTTTAATTTATGTTCTGCCTAAAGTTGCCTTCCTTTGTACTATGTGTCAGTCACTAGGGGACTCTGAAGACGGAGGAAGAAGAAGGAAGAGTGGACCTTAGAGAAGAAAAGGCTTGGACATTAGACTTCGATTAGCATCTTCATTCTTCTCATTTTTAGCAGGTTCACTCCCCAGTAGGTGGGATAACTTACACTTTACTTCAGAAAGACTTTATTCCTCAGGTCCTGATACACAGACTGGCTCTCGACTGCTCTTGCTATTTCCTTTCTCTTATAAGCGCTGCACTGACCACCGGGTAGACAGCTGTACTCAACTCCTTGGTGATGCTCAAACCACACTCTCAGGAAGGGACAGCACATGGAGGGAATCAACACCAACACAAGCACCAGTCAGAGCCTCTTCTCTTCATGACAACCCCTGGGACATGCCAGCTCCAAATAATCTATCAGTTTTAGAGTGGAAACGGAAATGAGCTCACACTGGCTGCTTCTCTTCTGAATTACCAGCCCCGTCAAGAATTATAATGGGCACTGGTTCAAGGTAAGACAGGTGTGAAGCCTAGAGAATGGAACCTGCTTTTCAAAAACAGGGTGAATATTCTTCAGCTTTGCGTTTTGAGACACAACTTCCTACATTCCTAGGGCTGGCCCCAAATGACTGAGCTCAAGTGACCTTCCTGTCTACAGGCTCACTGTGCCAAGCTGCAGGGAACCCATTTAAAGTTTGTGTTTAATGCCATTGTGAAGTAAACAGACCTGCCCCATACAGTTTTGTGTTCCAGATGTCAGGACTAAGAGCTCTTAGAAGTGTAAGGATTTCATCCCATGGTCTAGGATGTGACTTGGTATCGGGGACCCATAGTTGGGGCAACATCTACTGCGGTCGGCATGTTCCAGGGTAGGGGCGTGTGTATTAGAAAAACCAAGCAGACAGAACAGAGCTACAAAAGAAATACAGAGACATAGGATAAAACTAGGAGCGCAAACCAGTGAATACCAAATCTGTTCGCATTTATTTTCCATATGCTTATGTACCCCAATCCAAAAAGGGGGGGGGGGAGATGGCAAAAGACTATTTTAACATGATAAAAATACCTGAAGCATCTTGAGTTAAGTATTCTGTCTGTTTAGGCAGGGCATGCAGTGATCACACCTTAGGACAAGTATCCTGAAGGCATCCACTCCCTGGGTCAAACCTCCTGAAGGAGCAGGAATAGATTTGAATTCTCTGATCTTAGGTCAAGGTGGACGGATCCACCTCTGTAGGCCATCTTAATACCAGGTAACCACACCCTAGGTCAATCTTGTTAATAGCCACACATTAAGTCAATAGCCTTGGAGGAGCAAGAACAGGCCCAAACTTTCTGACCTCTAGTCAAGGTGAAACAGACCCACTTCTGTGAGCTCCCACAGTTTGGTGGTAGAATTCGTGGCTAACAAGTTTCAAGGTCCTTGTTTCAATCCCATGCACTGTACCACCCTCCCATATTTAGCCATGACTACACAATATTTTTGTTGAGCCAGAGAGATAACTCTGTCAGTAAAGTGCTTGCTATGCAAGCTGAGGACCTGAGTTCAATTCCTGACACATATATAAAGGCAGGTGTGGTGGCCCATACTTATAATCTCTGTGCAAGGAAGGTACAGACAGGAGAATCATGGAGCTCACTGGCCAGCCAGCCTGGCTTAATTGGTAAACCAGGTCAATGTGAGACCTTCAAAGGAGGTGGATGACATTCCTGCAGATAACACACTAGCCTTTACATGTTATATGCAGGTGCACCTACACCCACAAACACGCATGCAACACATTCACAAAAACATAAGTATAAAAACCCTGAGCAATAGAGTACTCAGACAACTATTGCTAAAATAAGCCATTCTAAAAACTAAATTAGCCTAATCACAATGGTAAAATAACAATGAATGGATAATTGTATAAGCTAAGGTAAATGTCGGGATGGTTCTATGATTCAGATACTGTTCATAATCCTGCAAAGTAGTTTGGTTAAAAAAACACACGGCTTCATAAACTCCAAGACAAATATATATATATACACACACATACACAGAGACATATATGTATACACACATATATGTATACACATGTGTATACATACACACAAATACACATAACATACACATACATACATACATACATGGAAATGACTTCCGTGGATATGCATTGCATTACTCTATCATTGGTCTAGCCAGTGGATGAGGATGCAAGGTGAATAAGTTAAATAGTAAGCTATTTCCCATTTAAACCAACATACTCAGGAACAAAGAGACCAAATATGCCAGATGTTTAGGCCATCTGAACAGCAAGGCTTAGGTTTGGAAATTAAAGACTTTATGATATCCACATATACACTAGGATTTACCACTCACGTGCCACAACAGTGCACAGAGTCTGACTTCTGCTGAAGTACACTACTGTGAGTCTCTCCTGACAGTACTAACAGTAGTCCATAAAGGATGAGAAAGGCCCTGTGTGCTACTGCACACCTGTAACCCCAGCATTTGGGAAGCTAAGAGCCACCCACTTCCATGCCTCCCCACCATGATGAACGGTGACCCTTTGGAACCATAAGCCATAAACTCGTGGTGTTTATCACAGCAGCAGAAAAGTCATTAATACAGGCACTATAAAATAAACTTGATACAGTCAGGAATATACACAATAGCCACCAGACAAAATGATTTTTGATAAATATTGAAAATATTTTACAAACTCAGAAGGAATTTATTTCAAAAACAGATTGTTACATGTTTGGCTAATTTTAGTACAAGAACTCCAACTTGAAACTGTAGACAGAACAACACTCCATACCTAAGACACATAAAACTCTCTATCATATAAATAAAACTTTCTGTCATGCGTTCCACACCAGCTTGGGCTGCACAGTGAATCCCAGCTATTCTGGGATCCATCTCAAAAACAGAACTAACCAAAACAACAAAACTAGGTATAAACAATAAACGAAGATGGTCAAGATCTGAAATAAGATACAAAGCTAACAGTGAAATGTATGTAGGTTAAGAGGAAGCAGAAGCGGTCAGGATGTGAGTAAGGAAGTGACTTAATCTTTGAGATGAGTGTGCGAAGGAAGCACCCAGCAGGCCTTAGAACATGAGACAGATGCAGGCTGGCACTATGTAGCAAAGCTTTATGGGCTTATCATAAAGCCAGATATAGCCTTCCTTATATAATGTACATTATCAATTATTGTGTAATCTTTTACTCTACCTAATTTATAAATAAAACTATCATATGTTTATATATAAATATAAATATGAAATTATATGTGTATGTATGTATATATGAGTCTTGGGTCGCAGCTTCCCAAATGATGGATTACAGGTGAGCAGCACCACACTGGGCCTTTCTCACCAGACTACTGCTAGTAAACTGACCCATGTGACGCACACTGCAGTTCACTCGGGACAAACATCTACACGATTCTCATGGAAGTGACACTAATTGGCTCCAGGCTCCATAAGAATCGGCTCCAAATTCCTCAGCATTCTATTCTTGACTCCAGTTCACATTTCCAGGCATATCTCCCATTAATTATCTCCATTACGCTGAAGTAAAGCCAAAGTCAATTAGGAAGTTTTCTGTTATTCTCCATTAAAGCCTCCTAAGTTCCCCTTCTACACCCTGCTCATGACGTCTCCCTGTTTGGAATACTTAGAGAGTGACTTTACTAGAATATCATCACAGTTCAAGGGTCAGCCACTCAGCTCTGAACAAGTAAGAGGCCCAGAGAGAAATGATCATAATAAGAACAAGTAAAATAATCTTTAAAACTTGTTTTGAATTATGTACATGGGGCTATGCACACTAGTTCAGTGCCCACAGATGCCAGAAGAGGACATTTATCCTGGAGCTGGAATTAAGGGTGGTTATGAGCCACCATTAATGGGTGCAGTGAACTGAACTCTGGTTCTCTGCAATAGCAATACAAAAATTTAACTATCTCTCCAGTTCCCAAATAAAATAATCTTAAAAGAAATCTTTCAGTTACCAGAAATTACAGTAGAAGTCAAAATAAGAACAATTAACTTGTAGCTGAGGTCTGGCTTTCTAAATATTATGAACCACAGTTGCTCTTCCCAGGGAGAAAGACAGGCCTCAGGCCTGTCAGAGGAAAGACACTGGACTGGCCTTGGCTCTCAGCACATAACCTGTCTCTATAAACTCTTGCCTGATCTGTGAAGCCAGTTATAGAAAATCCACACTCACGAGCCCAGAGGCAGTCCCAAGAAGCTTGTAATAGAGCTTATGGTTCACCAGGGGCACGAGTGAAAACAGCAACCGAGGCCGCTTCACCTCCGAGAACCAAGAAGAACTGGTCCAGATTCAGTGAAGCGCACAGAATTCTGGCAGAAGCAAATGTGAGTGTCTAAATGCTTAGCCTTAAAGTCAAAAGAGATGAAGAAACAGACATCATAAAGCATGAAAAGTACAATACAAAAAATAGATATTAAAAAAATCAATATAAAGTCTTTACTAAAAAAACAACAAGCAACTCAAATGACAAGTTAAACAGAGAAAATAGAACATAAAGATAAAAAGCAGCATTAAAGAGCTACTTTAGCAAGGACATTTGTCCAACAGGAGGAACAGATAACAAAAACAGCAAGAGAAATGGAATTCTAAGGCTCGGCTTCAAGAGGAGGAGTGCTATTAGCTTTAGAGACTCTTAGGATAGCATTCATTGATGCTGGATGGAGGGGTGTGAACTAGGAGACTGGGTATGGAAGGAGTTAGGAGGAGAAGTAGGGATAAATATGAGCAAAATATATTGTAGGCATCTACAAAGTTCACAAGGAATTAATAAAAATACTTTAAAGGATCATCTTTTTTTAGCTGGAATTGAAAACACATCAGGGCTTTGGTTAGCAAAGATGCAAGCATAAATTACGGCCATGATTAACAGTTGACAGATTAAAACAAGAGGGCAAGAAAGCAATGATCACCAAAAACTGTGAAGCCAGGGAAGAAGGCAGAAGTGGACTAGATGGAGGGCAGGCTGCCTGTCAACACTGAAGACAGGAGGGTTTCTGACAATCAGGGACACCCCCGATAAAGACATGAAATGGGGTAAAACACAGTGTGAAATTATTTCCTTCAATATGTAAGTATATTTTCTTCAATATGTATATTTCAAAAACCCTTTAGATTTTAATTTATTCTGCCATGAAGTTAAGCTAACTGCATTAAAAATTTTAAGCTAAAAATGCACAGCACAATGTGATACAACTATGAATGCAAAGACATTCAAGAAAGCCAGGCAGGGCTAAACACAGCCAGAAAGAGACTAGTTTTGTCATTCAAAGCACCCTCTCCTAGCTCTGCTTCATACTCTGGAATCTTGTGATATCAACAACTTAGATAAGTCAAAGGGAAATAAGGAAAGGCAATGTCTAGCAAAGAAAAAAAAACTGACGCTTACTCTTAACAATTCTAACTTGCAAGTAAAAGCAAGTTCCTAAACCAGCTAACCTTCCAAATCAGCGATGATACTAGAAAAATCTGAAAAAGCCACAAGAGTACCGGCTTAAAGCATAACAAGTATAAATATCGTAGTGTGATGAAGATGCAGCTTTAATACTTACGCCCACAGAAAACCACGGCATCACTTGGGGAAAAGAGGTCTCTGCCTCTTATCAGACATGATGTGCTAATGCAGGCAGCGGCCAAGCAGAGCTTTGCTGGAGCAGGGTGTGTAAACAGGCCTGTCACTTAATTGGCTAAATAGCATTTAAAACAAAATTTTCACATGGAAAGAAAATATTTTCCCCTTATTTTAAAAATTATACCATTTTTTGTTCTATTCTATTTTGTTTCTAGATTATATTTTTTATGGCAATGCCTTGAGATCATGCACATGTTACTATAATATCATTTGTACAGCATACTCTAGTAAGTTCCATATGACTTTCCCATCTGTGCTGGGTAATTCTTTTTGTCAACTTGACACAGGCAAGAGTCATCAGGAAGAGGAACTTCAACCAAGAAAAATGTCTCGGGCTGGAGAGATGGCTCAGTGATTAAGAGCACTGTCTGCTCTTCCAAAGGTCCTGAGTTCAATTCCCAGCAACCACATGGTGGCTCACAACCATCTGTAATGAGGTCTGGTGCCCTCTTCTGGCCAGCAGGCATACACACAGACAGAATATTGTACACATAATAAATAAGTAAATAAATTTTAAAAAATGTCTCCATCAGATTAAACTGTAAGCAAGTTTGTGGAGGCATTTTCTTGATGTGAGAGGGCCCAGTCCACTGTGGGTGGTGCCATCCCCAGGCAGGTAGGTGGTCCTGGGTTCTATAAAAAAGCAAGCTGTGTGAGCCATAGTGAACAAGCCAGTAAGCAGCTTCCCTTCTCCATGGAATCTGTTTCAAATCCTGCCCCCAGTCTCTGCTTTATTTCCCTTCACGATGGGCTGTGATCTGGAAGATGAAATAAACTTTTCCTCTCCATTATCACAGCAACAGAAAGCAAACTAGGACACCATCCAAACCACCAACTGTAAAGTTTTGATTTTACAGAATGTGCTTCAATACATTATGGATGTCTTGTAGTTTAGATGGTAGGTTTTTATTTCATTACTCTAAAAGGTTAAAAGAAATAAAAACTATTTCCTTGAAACCTATTTTTAATGACATGCTGCTGGACCTTCTGCCTGACTAGACTCTCTCATTCTTTTACCATGTTCTAGCTGGGTGAGTCTGCCTGAGCCTCCCTTCTGTGTACTCTTCACAATGCCCCCCAGATCTAGCCCAGGTCCCAAACTAGTGCCCTACCTAGCCACCTCTGCCTGCATCACCTCCAAACTCTACACTTCCACCAGGATCGTCCCTGCCTGCCCAAACCTACTGGTGCCTCCAACCTCCCTGCTCAGCCAGATCCTGCATATCCTTTGAATGGATCAAGCAGAAGACAGAATACTAGGACTAAAAGATAAAGCAAATGATCTAACAAAACAAGCAAAGAACATGCAAAGAAGTTTTAAAACACTTGAAGGGAACATATAGTAAATGTGGGACATCATGAAAAACCCCAACCTTCTATCTATAGGCAAAGATGAGGGAAATGACATAAAGGAGAGAGAAGAAAACATCCCCACACTAAGGAAAGAAAGAAATACACAGATACAAAACACACACAGACCACCAAAGAGACCAAACCAGAAAAGAAACCCTATACAGCATTATCATAGTTAAAACACTAATATATAGAACAAAGAATTTTGAACGCTGCAAGAGAAAAAACACAAGTCACATATAAGGGGAAATCTATCATAATAACAGCTGATTTATCAGTGGAAACTTTGAGAGCCAAAAGAGCCTGAAGGAAAGTATTCAAGTCCTAAAAGGACATAAACGCCAACATAGATCGTTGTACCTAGAAATACTATATTCCATATTTAAAGGAAAAAGAAAAAATTCCTGTAATGTAAACATGATGTGGGGCACCATTCTGTATGCTGTGAAGATGCTTTATTACCATTAGTTAATAAAGAAGCTGCTTTGGCAGGGCAGAATACAGCTAGGCAGGAAATCCAAACAAAGAGAAAGGGAGAAAGAAGGCAGTCAGTGAGATGCCAGCAACCACGGGGAAGCAAAATGTGAGGTAACAAACTCAAGCTTGGTGGTAAAATATAGAATAACAGAATTGGGTTAATTTAAGTTGTAAGAGCTAGTTAATAATAAGCCTCAGTTAATTGGTCAAACATTTGTAATTAATATTAAGCCTCAGAGTGGGAACTGGTGGGTGGGAGAGAAGCCTCTAATTACATAAAGAGCCTAAAAAAATTATATCCAACAGATCAAACCTAAAAAAAAATACATCCAGTGATATTTTGGGCTGAAAAGAAGAATGAACATTGCCAAGAGACTGTAGATAGAAAAGCAGAACTATAATTACTAAAACCAAAGTACCACTGAGAGCACAAACAACACTAAAATTCAACACAATGCCTGTAACCAACATATACCTTTTAATAATAACTTTAAATATTTAATAGTCTCAATTCTCCAATCAAGACACAGATTGGCTGAATAAATTAAGAAACAAACTCCATCTATCTGTTGTCTACAGGAAATACAGTTGTAAAGACAGGCTCTACCTTTGAGTGTACAGATGGACAAAAGTGCCTCAATCAAACAAAAGGAACCAGAAAGCAAGCAGGTATTGCTAACATAATAGCTAACAAAATGGATTTCAGATTAAAATTCACCAAAAGAGATACAAAAGGACACTTTATTCTAATAAAGAGAACAATGAATCAAAAAGAATTACTATCCTAAACATATATTTACCAAACTCTGGTACACAAAATTTCATAAAAAGTATACTAGGGAAATTAAAAACACAGATTAATGTAAATCCACTAATAGTAGGTGATTTCAATACCCTACTTTTTAATGGTTTATTTAACTTTATTTTATATGCATTGGTGTGAAGGTGTCAGGTCCCCTGCAACTGGATCTTCAGACAGTTGTGAGCTGCCATGTGGGTGCTGGGAATTGAACCCGGGTCCTCTGGAAGAGCAGCCAGTGCTCTTAACCACTGAGCCATCACTCTAGCCCCCTACTTTCTCTAAAAGGTTATCTGAGCAAAAGGTAAACAGAGAAACATCAGAATTAAGTGACATCATATATTAAATGAACTTATCCTGGAGATGGAGGAATGTTCAACATACTCAAGTCAATAAATGTAATAAACCACATAAATGGATTTAAAGACAAAAAAAAAATCACATGATCATCTCAATAGATACTGAAAACATCTTTGACAAAATCCAACATATCTTCATGATAAAAATTCTAGAAAGAGTAGGGCTAGAGGGAACATACATCAACATAATACAATCTGTATATAAGAAACCCACAATCAACATCATCCTAAATGCAGAGAAGTTGAAGCAATCCCACTGAAGTCAAGAAAATGACTATCTTACTACTTTTCAATATTGCACTTGAAGTACCACTTAGAACAATAAGGCAAGAGAAGGAAATAGAAGGGATACAAATGAGAAATGAAACCGAACTTCCCCAATTGTAGAAGATGTATGTAAGAGATTCCAAAAATTAGATCAGAAAATTTCTAGAAATGGTCAACAGGATAGAGAATCAACTTGCAAAAAATCAATAGTTTTCTACACATCAACAACAAACGTACAGAGGAGATCAAAGACACACCCCCATTCACAACAGCCTCAAAGAAAACAAAGGAGAAAAACTGACCAAGGAGATGAAAGACTTCCTTCTACAATGAAAACTTTAAATCTCTGAAGAAAAAGATACAGAAGGAAACTACAAAATAGAAAGACAGCCCATGCTCATGAATTGGTAGAGTTAACATTGTGAGAATGGCCATTCTATCATAAGTCATTTACAGATTCACTGCAATACCAATAAAACCCTCATTCTCATTCTTCACAGAAATGAGGAAAAAACTATCCTAAAACTCAAGTGAAATCACAAATGATGCAAGATAGCCAAACAATCATGAGTAAAAAGAGCTGGAATGATTAATATTCAAGATCCCATATATACTACAGAGCTTTAGTAATAAAAACATGATACTAGCTCAAAAAGAGATATGAGGACCAGTGGAACAAAACCAAAGACACAAACGTGAGTATATGTAGCTTCAGCCCTTTAATATAGGACAATGATGCCAAAAAATGTAACTAGAGGTAAAAGAAGACCATAAATTACCACAAAATTTTATAATTAAAAAGTCAATAGTGGCCATGCCTTTAATCCCGACACTTGGGAGGCAGAGGCAGGTTGATCTCTCTAAATTCAAGGCCAGCCTGGTCTACATAGTGAGTTCTAGGACAGCCAGGGACACATAGAGAAATTCTGTCTCAAAAACACCCCCAACAAAGGGGAAAAAGAAATAAAGAAAGGGGGCTGGAGAGATGGCTCAGTGGTTAAGAGCATTGCCTGCTCTTCCAAAGGTCCTGAGTTCAATTCCCGGCAACAATATGGTGGCTCACAATCATCTGTAATGAGGTCTGGTGCCCTCTTCTGGCCTGTAGACATACACACAAACTATTGTATACATAATAAATAAATAAATATTACAAAAAAAAAGAAATAAAGGAAGGGAAAACAAACAAATAAGTAAGAAGGAAGGAAGAGGGAGGAAGGGAGGTAGGAAGAAAAAGAAAAGCTCTGGGCAGTGGTGATGCACATTTTTAATCCCAGCACGTGGGAGGCAGAGGCAGGCGGATCTCTGTGAGTTCGAGGCCAGCCTGGTCTACAAGAGCTAGTTCTGGGACAGGTTCCAGAGTTACAGAGAAACTGTCTCAAAAAAAACAAAAAAACAAAACAAAAAAAAACAAGGAAAAAAAGAAAGTCAGTTAACAAAAACATATTCTAAGCAACAAAAATTACACTGCTGGATGAAACAAACAAAGAAGTGGAGATGAAAACCATAGGCCTTCTTTTTATAGTCTGACAATGAATAAAGGAGCAAAGGCAACAGAGAAAGACCTCAGGTTGGTGAAGTCAGCATGCTGTTTCCAAATGGAAGTCTGAATGTTGAAGAGGGAAGGCTCTACCAGAGCAGAGAGATGGGGACTAACTGGATGCTGCAATATCCCTAGTTAAATAACAAGGGCCGTGGAAGACAGGTGGTGACAACTGTTTGCATTCAGTGCCGGGCATATTGTCTCCAAAAATAGACAAAATGAGTTAACAGTGGCACATTTGATCTTGATTCATAAAGAAAAAGAAAGATGGTTGCTTCTATAGAAATTTTAGAATGGACCCTTTCCCAGTGACCTATGCCTTTCCTGTGGTCACAGGAAAAGGACCAACTTACTTAGACTCAGGTATGGAAACACACCGTACTGTTTCCCACAAGGAATCTATTTTATACTTGAATTTATTCCAAATAAAAAAAACAAAATACACATTACATGGATCTACATAGAAAAGAGAAAGAGGCAAGATCTCCTGAGTAAATTGGGAGTGTGGGGGTCACAGGAGAAGGTAGAAGGGGAAGGGAGAGGAGAAAATGCATAGCTCAATAAAAACAATAAATAAATTTTAAAAAGAGTTTTTATGTCAAGTCCATACTCTCCCTAACCAATCCTCTATTCCTCTACCATTGTAAAATTTCTTAGCATACATCACAGACTGGATAGATGAACCACATCAGGTACAGTGGTTCATACCTACAATCCCAGCTCTTGCAAGGCTGAGTCAGGAGGACCAGGAGTTTAAAATAGCCTGGATCACACATAGAGTCACAGGCCAGTCTGGGAAACATGACATTGTGTCTTCAAAACCCGAGAAGTCAGGGGAGTCCTGCATTCTCAAGAAAACCATTCTAAACAGAGTAAGGAGCTGCAGGCTGGGAAACACTCCTAAAGCTGACCTTGTTCAAGAAACTAAAGCCCGAGGCTTTAGTGAGGGCACTTGTGTCTGCACGACGGCCTGAGGCCTTCTTAGCAGCTCTGAAGCTGATCCAGGACTCCACATCAGTTAATTGCACCGACTGAATTTTTCATTAGCTGACCATTTACTTATTTTATTGGCTTTGGGAAATTGCTACAATCATATTTACGGTAAGAATTTTCTGTGCATTTATTTCTTCAGAGTGAACAGAGGTTTAAATCTCTTTAGAAGTTATGTTTACAAGAAAACCCCTTGGAGGCATCATTATTCATTTTTTCTATGAAATGATATAAAGTCATTTTCAGAACTAGTCAGAAAACCAAAGATAACTTCACATAAAAAACCATGAGTAGAAATGGAAATTTAAGCGCTTGTTTACCAGAATTTTTTAGACTCATAGAATTTTATTGGTACAAACCAATGTATCCTGCAAACTATAAAACGATATACATATTCACTGATTTAACCAAGCATCTTAGATCAAGCTAAATAAGATACTATACCTGTCCCCTTTAGTAATTTAAAACAGTTTAACATGTCCTAGTCAACGATTCTCGTTCACTGAAACAGCATACTGCTGTCTATTGCATTCTTTTTCTACATGTATTTCAGTTTCGGGACTGAACGACAGAATCACAGGACAATCACCAGTTTAAACCTGAAAATGCAAATCTACTGAAAACATTATAATAGACCACTATGCATATTATTATTTCTACAACTATACTTGGGCCAGGAAAGAAAAGCATATAACAAATGGGGTCAGGAAGATGGCTCAGTGAGGAAAGATGCCTGGCACTAAGCCTGATGACCTGACTAAAAGCCCTGGAATCCAAGTGGTACAGAGAAAGGACCAACTCCCAAAAGTTGTCCTCTGACCACACATACAGTGAGTGCATCATGGACACACAGTGCACAAGTGTAAGCACATACACTCACACATACTGTGTGCATGGCACATGCATGTGCATACACTAAACAGTTGTAAAAATGTTAAACATAATCTAACACATGAAATAAGAACATGGGTCTTGGCCTGGAAGATGGCTCAGGGTGTACAGGCACTAGCTGTACAAGCCTGATGATGTCAGAGTCCCGGAACCCACACAAAATGTCAGTTGCAGGCACTGGTGTCACAATGCATGCCTTTGATCCCATCACTCAGCAGGCAGAGGCAGGCAGATCTACACAAGGACGGCTTGGTCTACACACCAAATTCCACGTTACCCAAGGCTACATAATGATATCCTTTCCATGTCTGTGATCCCAGCACTGCTAGCAAATGGAGGTGGAGACAGAAGGACCACCCAGATGTACACTTAAGTAGCACAGCATCAGGAAGAACAAGAGGGACTCTGTCTCGACAAGGTGAAAGGTGACCTAAACAGGTGTGCCATGCCATGAGCACATCCATGATTCCTCTTGAATGAATGTATGCAGGCAACAATAAACAAATGTGTATTATGGGCATGATTTTTAAAATCCTAATCTCTGAAATCTAATACATTAAAACTGGTTTGGGATGGTCATGTAAGAAGACAGTTGACAAAGTATGTCTGTGGAACAATTTCATATTTCTAAAAATAGTAATGTTTGAAACAATCAGGACAGTAAAGTGTTGATGATTAAATATAGCAACAATTATATGTTTCAACACTGCCTAGCATAGACATAGTGATGGCACACTAAGTAGGGCTTAACAGGAATGTAGGGATATATTTTTTCTGTATAGTAGTTTATATTTTTAATTTGCAATGTAAGGAAACTTAAATTACAAGAGCAACAATATGCTGTAATAGAAAATAATTATAGATGAATATGACTAAACCCCATCTCTCTATTACCACTGTATTTTCCAATAAAAGAACAATACTTTCAGACAGCTGATAGAATATTTTTGAGTCTTGTAGCAAGAATAGGGAAATTTATGTATGTATAAAGATAACAGAAGCGTGATTTCCTAAGAAAGAAAATAAACTTTTAAATAAATGTATGCTTTAATATTCTAGGTAGAGAAAGTTCAGGCCTACACTTGGCAATGTTAACCACAAAAGGCTGGGAGATGTGTAATGATGTCACTTTCCCCTGGTGTGCTCTCATCTCTTTCTTTGCTCAGGGCAGTCATTTTAGATGGCAAGGAATCCCCCAAAACATTCACGTTTTGCTATGATCACAACCCCTGTAAACTCTGTGGACTAGAGAGAACAGATCCAGAAAGCCCTCAGTTCATCTTATTGCTACTTTCTGAGGACTAGAGAGAACAGATCCAGAAAGCCCCCAGTTCCCCCCCCCATTCATCTTATTGCTACTTTCTGAGGACTAGAGAGAACAGATCCAGAAAGCCCCCAGTTCTCCCCCCCATTCATCTTATTGCTACTTTCTGAGGACTAGAGAGAACAGATCCAGAAAACCCCCAGTTCATCTTATTGCTACTTTCTGAGGACTAGAGAGAACAGATCCAGAAAACCCCCAGTTCATCTTATTGCTACTTTCTGAGGACTAGAGAGAACAGATCCAGAAAACCCCCAGTTCATCTTATTGCTACTTTCTGGCTCTTGCTGACTCACTAGCATTTAATTGACACACAGATACAAGGCATTGACAAGGTATAGGGAAAGATTAGATTATTAGGTTAGCACTACAAAATATTTCATGTTCTTGTTTGATAAGAATCCAGGAGTAAATGAAAGGAGTAAAGGAAAACACTTCCAATTACAAAGAGTTAGTCAAAGCTCAAAGATTTCCTCAAGACACTGTCACCTCGGGCCGGGCGGTGGTGGCGCACGCCTTTAATCCCAGCACTCGGGAGGCAGAGGCAGGCGGATCTCTGTGAGTTCGAGGCCAGCCTGGTCTATAAGAGCTAGTTCCAGGACGGGCACCAAAGCTACAGAGAAACCCTGTCTTGAAAAAAAAAAAAAGACACTATCACCTCTGATGACAAGAAGAGGCTAACAGACACCCGAGCCAAGTATCCATAACATAATTAGAGAATTATGGTCATAGAACACGAATGCAAGATTACAAAGGCAAAGAAATGAGGGCCCAGAGAGATAACTCAGAGGAAAGGCATTTGCCACCAAGCCTAAGGACCCAACATCAGTTTCTGGACCACAATGGGAGGAGAGAGCTGACTCCCACTCATGATCTTCCAACCTCCATAGGGTGTTATTGTGGCATGTGTGTGATGCACATATACCTGTGCACACATACATATGGTCATAACAGATAAATGTTTTAAACTTTTAAGGGAATAAAAAAAGGGAGATTGAGTAGCTAACAAATAGGCATAAAGTTTTAGTTAAGCAAAACAAGTGAGTTCAATAGATCTGACACAGAACCAGACCTATAGCACTGCTTCAGCTGTTCCTAAACCACCATCAAACAAGTGACCGCATGCCAAGTAGCCTTACCAAAATAAAATAAAACCATTTAAAGTGAGGCTAGCATCTCAGAAGAATGGTAGAAGTAGCTCCAAACACCCATCCTTCCAAAGTAACCCTGAAGAATCACCAAGAAGAAAGTCTCAGAATTCTGGAAATGAACCATGTTTAAAGGGCACTTTTAAATGTTAGAGGAGCTATGGGCATTGTTTGCCATTGCCTCTTATCTTCCCTGGCTTTGTGGTTTAGAAACCAGTGTGTGGTCGCAGCTTCTGGTTTGAGAAGGCAGAACAGACTATTACCAAAAAAGTCTGGGAAGCAAGACTGGTAGAAAGTATACTTCTCACAGGCGTATGGAACACTCCCTAAGAAACAGCATATGTGACGTCACGAAACAAGACTGACTTCACACAGACATTTTTCCCAATCACAGTGGATGAAGCTAGAGATAAAGGAAAGCTCACAAGTATGTGGAGGCTTAAAAACAAATAATGGACCCAAAAGTGTATAATGAAGAAACTAGAAAATAGAAACACCATGCCAAAATTCATAGGGAAATTATAATAATACCACACTTAAAAAAAAATTGTGGCTGGGCAGTGGTTCCACACACCTTTAATCCCTGCACTCTGGAGGCACTGACAGGCAGAGCTCTGAGTTTGAGGACAGCCTGGTCTACAGAGTGATTTCCAGGACAGCCAGGGCTACACAGAGAAACCCTGTCTCAAAAAAAAAAAAAAAAAAAAAAAAAAAAAGAAAGAAAGAAAAAGAAAAAGAAAAGAAAAAAAATCACCAAAATTGACAAACTTTAGACTGAATTATATAACATAACTCACAATTCTACTTCACTGCATATGGCAACAGAAAGGAAACATCTGAAATCACTGTATGTGTGGGCACATTTACAGCAGCGTAGTCACAGTTGCCTAAAGGCATAAACGGTCTAATGCCAGTCCATAAAAACATCAATAAATTGTGTCATATTTCATATTTATACAAAAATATTTGATCTTTAAAAAGTCAGGAGTACTAAACCTCAGAAAATTATGCTACATCAATGAGCAGACCCAAAGGGTTACCTACTATATGATTCTATTTATATAGAATAGTCAAAACAGAGCGGTAACCCACACTGACAGAGGCATGCTGGCTGTTCCTAGGGTCTGCGAGGCTAAGGACGAGATAGAAACCTTGGACAGGGCTTTACACAGAGGATGAAGATGCGCTGCTCTACAATGGAGGTGGTGACTATACAGGACTGTGCATGTCCTAGAACCCAATGAATCTGTATTTTCAAAACTTTGTAAGGGATTTACTTCTTTTTGTTTGTGTGTAGATGTGTAAGGTTGTGTGAGTTTATAAGGACCCTGTGCACTCATGTCCCGATGTGGGCCTGGATCCCCAGAACCGGAATTACAGATGGCTGTTCGCTGCCTATGTGGATCCTAGGAGCTGAACCCCATCATCCAGAAGAGTAGGGAGTACTCTTAACTGCTGCTGAGTCATCTTCAGCCTCACATTTAATTTTAAATGTATAACGGTGACATGTGAATTTCTCTATGGCTTTAAAGCTACAGTGTAAATACGTGACGGTTCAGTCCTTTCATCACACATCACACTCCAGGCTGGGAATGACACATTTAAAAAACACCACTATTACAATGAAGCAAAACCTCAAGGTGCTTGTTTAAGAGTTACATTATCTCAGGAAAAAGCACTGAATAGCAGGACAAAATTAAGGAGAGTAGAAAACAACCTACTGCTATAACTGAGTTAAGCTTGAGATGAAAAGCAAAATAATTTAATAATAAAAACATCACTAACTTAGATCCTGGGTCATGTACCAGCTACATTTCCAAATCAAAGAGATACCATCTTCTTAATTTTTTTTATTTTTTTGGTTTTTACAAGGCAGGGTTTCTTTGTAACTATGGAGCCTGTCCTGGAACTAGCTCTTGTAGACCAGGCTGGCCCTCAAACTCATAGAGATCCGCCTGCCTCTGCCTCCCAAGTTAAAGGCATGTGCCGCCACCACCCAGCCGAGATACCATCTTTTATACAGAGTAATCTAAGGGAGATTAATTTCAAAAAAGGAAGTAAAGATACAGAGAAATTCAGAGGATAGTGTACTTTTCTCAACACCGACAAATCTCTGACACAGCGACTTCCAAGTATTCAGTTTGCGGTCACTTGGCTTCTTGCTTCTGGACCTGACACAAAGGAAAACATCACAGTCCCAGGTGTGCAGAGGAGGAGACAGGAATCAGAGAGTGAGGAAAGGACTAGGGACAAGGCATAGTCTTCAAAGGACCTGTCCCCAGGAACCTCCAGCCAGGCACCAGGTCCTCAAGTTTCCACGTCTTCCCAAATTAGTGCTGGGGCCCAAGTGCTCAGTACATGAGACTATGGAAGAAGATCCATACTGGAATAGCCACTGTTCCTTAACACACGAGACTATGGAAGAAAATCCATACTGGAATCGCCACTGTTCCTTAGCACACGAGACTATGGAAGAAAATCCTCAGGGTGGCAGCAGGGGCATTGTAGGACAAAAGAAACAATCAAAATTCTGAGAACTCAAAAAGGGAGAGTGGTTTGAAGGAGGGCTGCCATAAACACAACAGTGATTTTCTGTGGAGAAGACGAGGACAACTCATTCAAAGTGCCACGATTATTCTTAAAGACATCTAGAGTTTTGTGTGCTTTAGGGAATGTCACTTGTAAGCCTGAAATTAGACTCTGAATTTTACTTGTGAGTTGAAAAGTAAAAAGATTTATTCCTATTTTATATAAAAACCAACTGATTAATAAAACAAAATCTATGAATTAAGATTAAAGCCTACAATTTTAATACATTCCACATCAATTTCTGCAAAGTGGCTGTGTAAATTCCTACTAATGTTGTCCAGTAATAATGCACTGACCAGCAATACAAGGTAAAACTATCCAGAGGAAAATGAGATTTTAAAAAATCTTACATACATGCAAATACTAACAGAAAACTAACTTGCTATACTTATTAGTAATCAACTCATAAATCTAAACTACAAACCAGTAACAGGAATAGAGAGGAAACCTCCAAGTCCTAACAATCCTCTAGGATTTAATATGTTTGTATACACTTAAAAGTCATCCTTAAGCCTAGGAAGCAAAATGCCTGTGGTGTCTGTAGATCTGTTCCTCTGCTGGAGGCAGATTCACTTTGGATAACAAATCACTTAGGACTTTCTATGAGTGCGCTAAAGAATAAAGCTTCCCATCTTCAAATGGATTATCAAAGTAAGAAGAAAAAAGAAGGGCGGCTTCTAGGGTGCTCTTAGCCCAGGCTGGCCTTCTCTCTGAGAGAAGGAAGGGTCCTCTTCCTCTTGCAGCTCCAGTTACTACCCGAGGAACATGTTTGAAGCTAAACTTCTCTTAAACACCCATGCTCAGTAAGTCAGTTTGAAGTCCCTTGACTTCAGTTCTGTCACCTCTACACCCGGATCCCCTACACTGGTTACTTCTCAACAAGAGTAACTCCATCACACTACTCCCCTGGTTCAATCCATCAGTTAGCTCCCCCATCACCTATGTAATTAAGATGCAAATCCCTTAAATCCAAACCTGGTTTTCCAGCCTTTCTCAAAAAGTTCCTCTTTTCTTATCCCTTGAATATTTCATGTTCCAGCAATAATGCTCCATTTCCTGGAACACGATCCATCACTAAACCAGGCTTCTGAGCTACTGCATGCCTTTCTCCTGCTGGAATGACTTTCTTTCCTAGCACCCAGGAACGCCTACATCCTTTACACCACTTTGGGCAGCACCTCTTGTAAAAGTTCCCAGATCTGGGCTCCATGCTCCCTCCAAGACAAACATACTGTGCTGTTTCTGTGCCGAAGCCCACATTCTACACAGCGTGATGGTGCATCTGCCATGCATTAAAAGCTGTAAAAGAAGCTTTTGGGTTAAAAACTCCTATGTCTGCGTGAATCGCCAATTTCTACTCTACCTCAATAAATCTAAGGCTTGCTGCAACTAAGAAACAGGAGCAAAAGAAGAAAAAGAGTAGGGAAAAACCAAAAGGACAGAAAAGCAAGTAGTTTTAAGACTGGACACAAGGAAGTTGTGGCACACTTACCAAGTGAGTGACAGTGCTTCCTAAAAACAGAAAACATGAAGGGATTTCATACTAAGTGACAGAAAACAAACCTGCCTACTTCTTATATAAATATTTATCATTTAACATGTTTCCTGATAGCTCTACCTTTTAGAATTCTATTAATTTTAGAAATAAACAAGAAAACATATATTTTTGCTAAATAAAACCCCATTTAAAAAATGTACGTGGGTGTTTTGCCTGCAAGTAGTGGATCTGTGCACTGTGTGCATGCCTGGTGCCTGGAGGTCAGAAGAAGATACCAGATCTCCCAGAACTGCAGTCTTAAAAGGCTGTGAGCTACCACTCGGGGATGGGAATTAAATCCAGGTCCTCTGGAAGATAACTAGTGCTCTTAACCATTCTGTTCTCCACACTCCCAAACCCCTTTTAAAAAATCAATTTCAAGTAGACTCTGTCATGATTAGAAGATGATACATCATTTTTTTCTAAGTGATTTTCTCTTACACACACCCTGTGTGTGGAAACAGAGACTCACTGTGGGCGCTCTTCAGGAGCCATCACATCGTGTTTAGAGGCTGACTAGGGAGTCCCAGGGATCCATCCACCTGTCTCCACCTCCCGCACTGGGACTGCAAGTGTGCCACAGCGTTCTGCACCAACTGAGCCATCCCACCCCTGGGCAATCTGAATGCTAAAGTTTTAAAATGCATAATAATTAGGTTATGCAAATAGTGGTTGATGCTAAAAATCACTACCCAAAATAATTCTGGCATCAAACTTACAGTTATATTGGATCACCTATGTTCCTTTAATGATGTGGAAATGTTTCTACATCAGCAGAAAGAGAATAAACAGATCATAATTATTTGGTGTACTCAACAGAGACCAAGAGATAGAGAATGCCTACTTAGGTTTTATGCTGAGTGAATTCTGTTGTCTGGATAGTGAAACTTTATCTGCAACCAAAGCTCATTTTAAGCCTGACTTCCATAGTTTCTCCCTTGATACAACACACGTTAGACACATTTTAAACTCAAGATCTGAAACAAATTGCAATTATATAAAATGGTTATTTCTTATAAACTTTTAATTGCCATTTTAATTCATAAAATTGGGTAAATTTTTACTAATTCAATACAAATGTTACTACAAAGAAACAAAACATAACAAACAAACAAAATCCACTCAAATTAGAAAATCTTAAGCATTGTAGTTCATAGTTAGCTACAATACGTTTTATTATTGTGATAGTTACCACTGACCGGCTCAGGCACTGGTGAAGTCAAGACTGCAATAGCAGTACAAGAAAGAGCACTATAGAAGAGATGCAATTTAAACAAGACCAAGGAAGTACCAAGTGCATGCACTTGTGCCCACAAGTGTGTGTGTGTGTGTGTGTGTGTGTATGAGTGAGAGGGGGGAGGGATTAAATAATAAAAACCTGTATCAGTTACTTTTATATTGCGGTGACAAGGCAACTTCTAGAAGAAAGTTCATCATCATCACAGCAAGGGAGCACGGCAACAGGCAGGTATGGTGATTGAAGAAGCAAGTTGGGAGCTCACATCTTAAAAATCAAACAGGAAGGGAGAGTGCACTGGGAACGATGTGAGGCCCTGAACAAAGCCTGCCCCAGTAACAGACTTCCTCCAGCAAGCGCATGGCTCCGACACTGCCTGAACAGTATCACCGATGGGGGACCCAGGATTTAAATGTAAAAGGCTGGGATGTCTCACTGAAACAGCTACATTTTACTTCCTGGCTCCCATAGTCTTATGGCCATATCACAAGGCAAAATGTACCCATAGTCTATCACAGTCTCAATACTTTATAAAAATCCAAAGTTTCAAGCAATCTCTAAACCATAACCCCCTGTAAAATCAAAAACCAAATTACAGCCGAGCGATGGTGGCACACGCCTTTAATCCCAGCACTCAGGAGGCAGAGGCAGGCGGATCTCTATGAGTTCGAGACCAGCCTGGTCTACAAGAGCTAGTTCCAGGACAGGCTCCAAAGCCACAGAGAAACCCTGTCTCGAAAAACCAAAAAAAAAAAAAAACTAATTACATACTTCTAACATTCAATGGCAAAGAATTCACATTACCATTCCAAAGGTGAGGGAAGGGTGTATAGTAAAGAAACTAGCCTAAGCAAGACGGAAAAAATCAGGACAAACTCCAAATCCTGTTGCTCCTTGTCCGATGTCAAAGGTTTTAGATGGCTCTGTTCCCTGTGTGCAGCTCTCCCGCCTGCCATACACCACCCTCCCTCGGGCTAGCTCTGCTCCCTGTGTGCAGCTCTCCTGCGCAGCTATCTCACATCTCTGGCATCTCCAACACAACACTGATTTCACTGGCACAGCTTCATGCTGGCCTCTCAGATCCTTCTCCAGATGACCCCCTGCCACTTGCTGCCTGACTTCTCTGGAACCGTGGAAGACGACTCAACAACCCCTTTGCTCATGCATTCTTCATGACTCTAAAGACGGGGCCATGTGCAGGACACTGCTAAGCTCAGCTGCCAGCTTGAGGTGGATCCTCTCACCTGGAGTCACTTTTGTTTTTGTTCCTTTCTAGAGCAGAAAATTCCTTAGGCCTTTTCTGTTCATAAACTGAATGTCTGCCTGGTGGTTCTTGCCCTGAAGCACCGCTTCCTTTATTCTGCACAGATTAGGCCTCTCTTCAATCACCTTACTTCCTGCAGCACAAACCCTGGCTGCAATATAAGTTTCTGGTGCTCTTTTTCCCTTCAAACTGTACATTTCCTATTTCTTTCTGCCTCGTTTGCTTTTTTTCATTGTAGACCTGCATCAGAGTGATTGTTAATGACCATGGAGTAGAGTTACTATTAGGCTTCCTTAAAATGGCCTACACCCAAGAAATTGGTCCATTACTTTTAAATTTAGTCTAAGACAAGTTCTTAGGACAGAAGCAGAAAGTAACCACATTCTTTGCCAAAGTATCACAAGAATTGGTCTCAAGCCCAGCTGCTAACATTGTTCCCCTCCAGAACCTCTTGAGCTGGGCCTCCACTGTCCACATAACTCTCAACACTACTGTCTTCCAGACTCCTAAAAGGATGGCCTATTAAGCACTGTTTAAAGTATCTCCAACCACTCTTCTAGTCCAAACTTTCAGACAAAACAGAACGCTCAGGTGTGTCACACACTCACTCTCAGTGCCAGCTGCTGTCCTCCTATTACTGTAGGAGAGCATCATGACTACGGCAATGTACAGAAGGAAGGGCTATTTAAGACTTATGTTCCAGAGGGATCAGAGCCCGGTACAGTCACAGTGGGGAAGCAGGGCAGCAGACAGGTACAGTGACTGGAGGAACAAGATTGCACATCTCAAACAGGAAGTAGACAGCACACTTAGAACAACATCAGGGTTTGAATTTTCAAAGCTCACTCCCAGTGACATACTTCCTGCAGCAAGGCATACCTCTTAAACTGTCAAACATGGCCATCAACTAAGGACCAGGTCTTCAAATGCAGAAGACTGTGGAGGACATCACATTCAAAGTACCATAGTTTTACAGATTCCCATCAAGTTAGCACCTGCTACAGAGTACGTCTGGAAGACATTTTAGATGTCCAGAAAAACAAGTTCCTATATTATGACTACTGAATAAGAAACAATTGTCAAAGGAAAACAAAAAAGTTTTTCTGGTTAAACTGTTAGTGAAAAGTTATTGATGACTATTTCAAACACACAGACTATTTATTACATATGGGTCTGTTGGCCTAAAGTATTTTCATAGATTCAAAGTAATTTTACCCATGTGTGGAAAAGATTTGAACCAACTTACTCTGTATCTTTGAATATAGGAATATTAACTCTTAATAATGTTAAAAAATGCCTATTCTAAGTCAGCCAAAGAATTATTAAGTAATATGGATAATATTCTGGTAATACCTCTTACCAGAAACTATTTTAAATTGTATAAATATTTAACAACAAAGCTGTGTTTTGTCATTTTAAGTACAAAATATGACTTTGTGTTTTAAAGAAAGCATATTAGTTGGTAAATATGATTTCCTCTATCACAGACACTAAGAGATCAAAGAAGAAATGGACTATTCATAGAAATATTTTCAGATGAGAAACAAATCAGTTACACAACTGAATGGATTTTTGATTTGTTAAATTTACCATTGTTATTGAGGCACCATATTAAATAGTCACTAATTACCATGAAGACAGAATTAAAACATCTGCATCCTATTTGAGTAACTACAATGCCATTAAGTTACTGGTACTCAGCATTTATGGGTACATATCTGGAGAGTATATGCACAAGAGCGCAGTTGCGCACAGAGGCCAGAAGAGGACATCAGATGCCTTGGTTGTAAACTGCATAACACGAGTGCTGGAACAAAAGCTGGGTCCTCTGGAAAATCAGCGAGTGCTCTTAAACACTGTGCTGTCTTTCCAGCCCCTCTTGCTTTTAGCAATACATAGCTTTGGAATTTTCAACAGAAGCAGGGTGACTAAAGTCTAAGACTTTAAAAAGAAATTAAAGAAAAAAAAAAAAAGACTTGAAAAATTGAGCTCGGAACTATGTAATTTTAACCTTTTTCTTTTGTTTAATTTTTTACTATTGGAGAAACTTAGGAGAAATTACGAACAGAATTTAAATACTTCCAGGGCTGACTCTTATGTACCATCACTTTAAACACCACTACCACTCATTTAAAGCACACAATAATCATGCAGTTTGTCATTATCTCTTATCCTGCACTCTAGAATTTACCACCCTAAAGCCATGTGTCCGATCAGAGGACACAGTCCTTTATAAGTAGTTAGATATTAGTATTACTCTTCCACACGCTGTGTCACAATCTAAATAGGCTTAGGAAACTTGACTTTGCAAATATAACAGTAATCTTAAACAAAACTCTATCATTTTGTGATTTATATATTAAATATTAATCATAAGATACAGAATAGCTTAAAAGGTTATGAGAGGTCAGCCTTTGCTATGCCCTTGTCTGGTCTCTAATCTGAGACAGGGCTTTCTTTTGGTCATTGTCATGTAGCTTTGTCTTATATAAAATGGTTGCAGTTGAAGTGCTGCTCGGGGAGGTGGTAGAGTTGTGCTGGCAGATGCTGGTCCTGGGCATCAGCTTGGAGAATTTAGAGCCTCACCCTGGTAGCAGATGTAATCTTTAAACTTCCCATCTCTGCCATAATCTCTGCTACCTCCTCCACACTCTTATCCCTCTGGAACCAAAATGAACTCCTACAAATTGCCTTAGTCATGATATTTTATGGAGAGCAACGGAAACATCGCTGATAAAAATCACCATCACATTTAACTGTTTTTGAGAATTAATGCCAAGGGTGAAGAATAAAATTATTGAGTATATGATGCTAATGAGAGATGTGCACATATTTAATTAAAGTGGAAAGCTAAAATGCGCTTGCCCAAGGTTCACATGGGAGAAAGAAAAAATAGATTTCAAAAAATTGTCTTTTGAGTTCCACAAGTTATCTATGGTTGGTGTGCCCTCACATTCAAAATAAACAAATCAGGTTCTTAAAAACTGGTAACTTAAAAAAACAAGTGAAATTCTACAGGAAGTGAAAAGACAGTCCTGAGAGATGCACAGCACATCTAAGACACAGCAACAGCGAACACCTAAGACAACTGGAAAACATTAAAACTAAATAGCTCTAAAAATGTGCTTTAAAAAAAAACTAAAACATGAAACACATTTTATGAAATATAAAAAAATTAAACTAATTTGTCAGTCTAATTTTAAGTGTCACCTACAGAAGAAAAAACAGACATGATGTAACTCAGGGCTTAAGAGAGCTTGCTGCTCTTGGAGCAGACCCAGGTTCATTTCCAACACGACTTCCTTTAACTCCAGTTGCAGGGAATCCAATGCCTTCTTCTGGTTTCCGTGGGTACTGTATGTACATGGTACAGAGATGTGCATGCAGGTGAACACTCATACACATTTACAAAATAATGATATATTAATTTTAAATATGTTATAAGGAAAACCCTGGTCATGATGGTACACATTGTTAATCTAGCACTTGGGAGGCAGAGGCAGGAAGAGCTCTGTAAATTTGGAGTCTGCCTGGATTAAATAGCAATTCTCAGGCCAGACAGAGCTATATTGAGAAATTCTGCCTTTAAAAGAAACAAACAAAAGGGGGGGGGGCAGACTTTAACGAAACCCAAGTAAAATTGGCTTTTGTTTTTATGTAATAATGTTGTGGTAAGGGAGAAAAGGGGGAGGAGGACAGCAGGGAAGCAGAGGGAATAAGAATAGTACCTGTATGCTTCTTGGTAAGGAAATTATTTTACCCGCTTGCTACAGGGAGTAATAGCAGAGCAGTTTGAAGCATCTGTGTTTTAAAAAGGGATAAAGGAAGAAGCAGACGTGGGAAATGGAGACGACTATATGAATGAAGAGGGGGTTTCTTTCCTGTTTTCTGCTTAGTAAACAGTGCATGGGGAGCAGGACAACTTAAAAGACAAAGGAGGAGCAGGCGGGGGTGACAGCACGATCCCGAACTCGGGAGGCAGAGGCAGGTGGACCTCTGTGAGTTCACGGCTAGCCTGGTCTACATAGTAAGGTCCAAGTCAGTCAAGGCTAGATAGTGAGGCCCTGTCTCAAACAAACAAGCAAAGAGCAACAAAAGAGGCATGGGTGATTAAAAAAATAATACACCAATCATCAAAAACTATCAACAGCCCAAAGGCATTCATTGGGGATTCAATTGCCTCTTTCCAAAATCAAGCTACGATTTTAAACATTAAGCTAAGCTTCCACAAGTGAAAACACACCAAATGACTGGACTGGATTATTTCAGACACAAATATGACACGAACTGGCTCTAAAACTATTCCAGACCATACTAGTCTGCACAAAAAATAATGAAAACAGAAGCAGAAGGAAAGATGATCACCAAGGAATGTCAATCTCATACAACAAAATATCTCATGTCCTTGACTATTTTATTAAAATGGCACATTTATTTGAGATTCACAGCAAGCACAAACATAGTGAAAAATCACTCAAGACAGGGTATTGTCCCCACCAAGATAACAATGTGACAATCAACATGATTGAATAATCTACTCATCAATGTGTTAATCACTGGAGCAAAAATAGTCTAACTTTTGCTCTCCTGAAATCACCAGCAGAGAATCAAAATACAAGATGAAGAAAAGCAAAGAAGAAAATGTTTTTGTAGACAGGAAGACCCAAGGCATTTGTACAAAGCAAAAATAAACATGTATACACCGAGGAAAAGGGGCTTTATAATTAAATACAAAACTGATGGAAAAGATATTCTTTCAATGTGAAATTGGGAGCAACAAAATTGGCAAGAACTACAAATATTCTAGAAACAGTGAAGGGTTAAGCACAAGCTATCCAGTGTACTAACAACACTCATAGGTCCTGTAACAGCTGAATAGAAAATTGACACAGTCTGCTGGGTGTCTGGAGAGTAAGTAATGAGTTCACTGATATTTGGAAAACAGAGTTTGAGGTTTCCTATTTACAGACAAGCACTCTACTCTGGGTGTCACAATTCCAGTTATGATAATTTAACATACATCTAGGATCAACTTTTTAAAAAGCCCTCCCCCCCCCGCCAAAATATGATTAATCAAATCCTTGAGTTACCACACCCAGTGTGGAGAGCAAGCTTCAGGGGCACAGACTGCCAATCTGCCTATTTTGATTCAGTCTAGCAGCTGTGGCAAGTGGTGGCAGTGCATCAGCGGGATGCGGCAGCTGCATGTGTTCTCTGGCGGCAGAATAAATGCAATGCTCATCCCAACAGACTGAGAAGGGAGCCCACAGCAGCTGCTCTGGTCATTCAGATGTCTGTTGCACTAGCGCACAAAGATGTGTGTCTACTGTACATTTTGGAGACCGTGCAAAACAGGGGAGCCTTGTCTCTGTGGAAGGTGTTGGAGAGCCACCCAGTAAAGACAAAAGCCCGGCATCCTCCTTCCCCAGTGCTTTACCTGCAGCCAGCTGCTGAGTCCTACAGACGGAGCACTTGAAATCTCCTAAATTTATCCTCTCAAGCATATGTTTAGTGCTTAGATTTCTCTTACTTGAGCATTTGCTTTTTTAAAAAAAAAAATCTTGGCCTTTAAAACATATATCCCATAAATACCTTTTAAAACATAAAGCTGACTACCCCAGCTATGGCAACCTTAAAAGCTCCCCACTCATAAAGAGTACTTGATTGTGGAGTTTAGTTATAGAAATAGCAGTGGGTTTCTATTTTGAGTTAGTATACTCATGAAAGGGAGCAGAAAGTGTTACAGAAAATAAGATTCTCTGTGATCTGATCCTAAGTAGTTTGTGATATTTTCTGCTATGAGCCCTGTTCTCTTGTTAGATTGAACTTTCTTTCACATTTCAAACAGTCTTTCGAATCTGGCTTTCCCCCTAATCTCCGAGGTTTCACAGTCTTTCTCTAAGGAGTGGTCTGTGCAAGCTGCTAGCACTCACTGATCCTTGAAATCAGGGCTCCAGTGTCCATGTTATGGTGGTGCCTGCCTGAGCCTCCCCAGCATCATACTACTCTGTTTACATGACAGACTCTCTCTGGTATATCAGCTGTTGAGAGGGGAGCCATGGCTGACAGGTCATAATCCTTGCCCATATCACCATATTTCATGTACTTCACAAGAAAGACTCTTGGTACAAGGTACTACCTCTCTGATTGTACATATTAAATTCTCAGTTTAAAGAGTTATTTCCCAATCATCTGTGCCTCAGGAGACTGTGAAGTGAAGCAACAAAGTGGCTCAGAGAGGAAAAGTATTAGCCACAAAACCTGACAACCTGAGTTAGATCCATGGAACCACAAAACAGACTACAGATTCTCACCTTGTGGGTCACAATCCCTTTGGGGAGATAAAAAACTCTTTCATAGGGGCCACCTAAGATAGACAGTAGCAAAATTACAGTTAGGGAGTAGCTATAAAAATAATTTTACAGTTTGTACAGTGGTATATTACTATGTTTTAATAAATAAAGCTTGCCTGAAGTTCAGAGTGCAAAGCAGTCACACTAGTCAGTCATACAGGCCAGGCAGTGGTGGCACACACCTTTAATTCCACTAGTTACCATCTGAATAGGAACTAATTTGAGTCTCAGCTATGTAGTAGGAGCTGCGGGCTGCGTTCCGCCGCCCGGCTCCTGGCCACCGGCTAGCTTTACCCAAAATAATTACAAGGAAACTGTATTCATATAAACACTGTGTGGCCCATTTCTATTAATGTGTATAGCACCACGAGGTGGTGGCTTACCTAGGAGATTCTAGCCTACATCCATCTTGGGTCGGAGCTTCATCGCATCTGCCTCAGAGAGGAGAGCTATGAAGTCTGAGCTCACTTCCTCTTCCTCCCAGCATTCTGTTCTGTTTACTCCACCCACCTATGTTCTAACCTATCAGGCCAAGCAGTTTCTTTATTAATTAACCAATGAAAGCAACAGATTGATGTGACACTCCCACATCACAGCTATGTGTTCTCGAAACAGGCATGCAACAGAACACATGGAATTTGATCTACTACCTACTTCAACCTGAGTCCCATTTGTCAATTTTTTCACTCAATCACCTTTGCTGTTCCCAATATGCCCAATAACGAAAAGTATCAATGACCACATTTCTGAGTCTCTCATTCAGATTATTTTTTCTCTCTATGGTCTTAGAATCTCTATCTATCTATCTATCTATCTATCTATCTATCTATCTATCTATCTATCTACCTCCCTATCTACCTACGTACCTACTACCTACCTACCTATCTAATCTAGATTTAAACTTTGTTTACTATAGGTATAAATGCAAAGGAAATTATATCTTGCCTCCACCGGTACCACAGTTTGCTACATTCAGGCAAAAACAAGCACTAACACAGGATAACTCTTTAATACCAACACATACAAGTTGAGAGGCAAACTTTAATTTTCCTGTATATGTGATATATGATGTTTTACTCTTTTTGGTTTTTAGGGGCCCCACCACCCAGCTCCCAAACAAATCACACTCAGAGGGTTATTCTTTTTTTTTTTTTAAAGATTTATTTATTTGTTATGTATACAACTTTCTGCTTCCATTAATACCCATACGCCAGAGGAGGGCACCAGATCTCATTACAGATGGTTTGGAGCCACCATGTGGTTGCTGGGAATTGAACTCAGGACCTCTGGAAGAGCAGACAGTGCTCTTAACCACTGAGCCATCTCTCCAGCCCACAGAGGGTTATTCTTATTTATAAATGCCCAGCCTTATCTTGGCTTGTTTCCTGCCAGATTTTCTTAAATTATCCCGACTACCTTTTGCCTCTGGGCTTTTATCTTTCTCTATTCTGTATACCTTTCTTTACTTCCTTCTCAGAGGCTTGCTGTGTAGCTGGGTGACTGAACCCTGATGCCCTCCTCTCATTCTCTTGCTCCTCTTCTTCCTCGGTTCTCCTTCTATTTATTCTTCCTGCCTGTCAGCACCACCTAGTCTTTGCTCCTGCCTTGCTATTGGCAATTCAGCTCTTTATTAGGGCCATCAGGTGTTTTAGACAGGCAAAGAATCACAGCTTCACAGAGTCAAACAAATGCAACATAAACAAAAGTCACACACCTTAAAAATAATATTCCCCAACAGGGACATGTCAATAATGATTATGGCAAATACCTTTAAAATAATTAAATAAAAATAATTATCATTACTCTGTTGAAGTCTGATTAGGATTACAAAAATTAAAATACCTCATTTTAATTTACAAAATATATTTGCTTAACAAATTTTTATCATTAAAAACAAAATGAAAACTACTGGACCCTATCATAGGGTGTGGTAATGCACACTTTCAATCCCAGCTCTCAGGAGGCAGAGGCAGGTACGTTTCTGTGAGCCTGAAGTCAGCCTGGTCCTCCTAGTGAGTTCCAGGACAGTCAGGGCTATGTAGAAAGACCCTGACTCAAACAAACAAACAAACAACTACTGGAACCAGCTAAAGGAAAAAACACTTGGTTTCTCAGATAAGTTTTTTTGTTTCATTTTTCAAACTTCTTACTTTTATAGTAAGTAATTATATATTCAGTATATAATTACTTCAGCCAGACCTTAAAAATATATCCTTCAGTGCAGGGATTTTTACCAGTAGAGCAAATGGAAGATATTACCTGCACACAAATTTATCAAGACTCTATAAAAGCAACAAACACAGGGCCAGGGAGATGGTTCATCAACTAAATTGTTTGCCATGTAAGTGACAAGCATAGAACCAGAGTTCAGATCTTCAGCACCAATATAGTCGCATGGTGAGTGTGGTGGCTGGTCTGCCTGTAATTGCAGTGCTCAGAAGTAGACATGGGCAATCCTAGAGTCAATCTAGCTAACTAGACTAGCCATATCCATGGGGTCAAGTCAGATACCTAACCTCAAAGAATAAGGTGAAGAACATTCTAGCAAGACTCGCAATGTCAACCTTAGACCTACATACGTCCATGTGCCCATATATGGGAACATACACACTTGCAAACATATACACAACACACACATACACATGATCAGAATATTTAAATTAAAATAAAATATAAAAGCAACAAATAGACAATAGTCTAGATAAAAAACTGGACAAATAAGTTAAAACACAGAATGCCTTAAACAGTGCACTGGAGAGAGCAAGAAAGATGGCAAACAACTAATAGTGTTTTTAACTCAACATTAAAAGGACAATCTGAAACCAGGTCAGTATCCCATATTTCCTCTGGAATCTGGGAGACAGTCTGGAGAATTCTAGATGCCTGTTTACCAAAACTGCACTAGTGACATTTACAGTAGTCCCTAATCAGCAACATCAACACCATTTATTGTCAGAAATACAAATTCTGAGAACCCCACACAAGTCTAGCTAAATTAAACACCCTGAAGGTGAAGCTGACCAATCCGGTTCTAGTGGTTACTAGATAGGCAAAGTTTAAGATTTACTAATCCAAACTTTTTAAAAATTAAAATCAGGATCACTGACACTCTCTGAAAACCAAAAACTCTTTTGAAAAGTACACATTTGAACAAAGGAAGTTTTATATACAAACATCGAGCAGAAGGTATCTGCAGCCCACGACCAGTGGACTGACTCTATTCAGCCCTAAGACGCTTCACCTATAACAAGTATCCACTGTATAGAAATTGTGAAAACTAAATTACAAACAAAAAATTAAGAGCAAGCTGTGAATGAAGCCCTCAAGTGTGGCAAAGCTGAGTCTCTTCCTGTTTGTCTTCACTCACTTGGATTCCAAGACTGACAAAATCACAAAGCTTAACTCTCCAAATCTCTGCACTTTACTGAGTTTATAGGTTCAGCTGATGGCCTTTCCAATTGGGAGTCATGATCATTACTCTATTTGGCTATAAATCTCCCTGGCCTCGAGAGTGAACCTCTGAGAAAGTTTTTTAATTCACTGTGGCACATGACTCATACCCTAAACCACACACTTTAGGCAGATCCTTTATTCCCTTAGACTTTTCCTAGGAGCCAAGAGCAAAACATACTAACTAAAATTAGAGCATTGTAACAAAGGAAGAGTACAAACACAACAATTTTAGGTCTCCATGTGAATATATATGTATGTCTGTGAATGCATATACACACACACACACACACAATGACAGTGAACTGAACCACAATAAAATATTAATGTTAACCTAAGAAAAATATTCCATTTAAAAAATCGCATGCACACCTGCTATTCTCCTATCAATTTAAGCAGGAAACCATTTCTCCTCTACATCATGAGCAATAGAAAAGTACTTATTAAAACATTAATCACAGTCCATTATATTCTGACTCACTGCCAAAAGTTCCCATTACATCACTGAAAATATCTATTAACCAAAACCTGCTCCTGACAAGTTACAGGAGTGCTGTGTTTAGAACGCAGTAATGTGAAAGTCAGTTAAAAAGAACAGTTGCACAATTGATTTTGCAGTGGCAGCAGAAACTAATTAATTTTTTCCGACATTTGTTACTACAGAGTTGATTTAGTTGGTGTTTCTAATGTAAAATTACTCAAAAATATTTCAAACTTTAACTACTGTTATTAGACATATTTGCCATGAAAACATTAAATACCAATGACCAAAATGTGAAATTAAATCACTTTAAATTGTGCTGACTATACCACTCTAAATAAAGCTATATTCACTTGTGTAAATATGGGTCTTGTTTAGAGCCACATTTCACAGGAAATTGTCCCAAATGAAAACCATCCCTGTTTTCCACTCCCACTCTTTAGGATTTATGTTTTTACATTTAAAACTAGTTATGTAGAAAAACCAAGAGGAGGGGGACAGCATTAGTCAGAATAGTGACTATTTTGGGGACTCGGGACTTAGCAGAAATGCCTGGTTTGCACTTGAAAGTGGTGACACTGGATTCCCAGCCTAAGGCAGAGCAGACCCCAAACCAGGAGGAAAGCAGAAAATGCTTAATAAAGCTCTAAGAAAAAAAGCAAAGGGTTTGTGGGCAACTGTTAACAGGGCAGAAACCACTTACAGCTTATGAATTCACACAGAGGCGGGGGGGGGGGGCAATACTAAAATCATGGGCTATTTTTCCTCCTATTTACTTATATCTCAAAGTTTTCCAATAATGACTTCATATTTCCTTTAATGGGAAGGAAAAACCAATGAACTTATTTATTTTAACATCTACAGTTGCAAGATAAGTACAAACAAGTTACTTGCACTGACACATGATGCTCACTGCTTCTTTCAAATTTATACTGTCATAATATCTATTTCCAAAAATATGAGCGACAATTTCCCATAGCTCACATAAAATTCGGAATTTCTGGTGTTTCTGTTTCTGTTTTTATTAATGTTTCTTGTGTTTCATTTAGTTAAAAAAACTCATGGTAGAAAGACTTGTAGAAATTAACAAATGAATTCTACCTAACAAGGAGAAAGAAAGGGAACCGACCAAGTTGAAAACCACAGACCATGATACACAGAAATTAAGAGTACGTCAGTCAAGATCCTGCATGGTTTCTATTTGAAAGGGTAAAACCATCAGCCAATGACACATATCTAATCACTTCCACCAACTCAATCTCCAGGCTCCTTTTCTAGCCTTTTCTTTAGTCTCTTTAAATAGAAATGCAGTTTCTACAAACCTAATTTTAAAAAGATTATCTCTACTTGATTGAAAGTGTTTCTTAGGATGGTATGAATATTTCAAGACACAGCAAAAATGGACAACTGAATCCCAGTTTGTGATCCCAATCTTTCAATTAGAAAGTGAAGAATTAATGAAAATAAACTCTATTGTCAGTTCAACCTAGTAACAGACACAGAGTTCAAAGAGAGACTGTATCTACAAACTACAGCTTCTGTTTTTCCTATCTCCTTATACACTAAGATGCAACTCATTCAACAATACTATGATGAAGGAATGGCAATGGTCATTAAACTGATGGTAGCCAAAAATGTAAAAGAAACATACACAAGTATTTGGTAGTCAAAAATATCTAACTAATTTATTAATTAGCTAACTAATAAAGGCAAAACTTGGGATGGGAACTAGCCGATGGCAGAGTGCCTACCGCACAAGAACAAGGGCCTGAATTTGAACTGCCTGTACTCATGTAAAAGCTGGTGTGACCCCAGCTCCTAGGAGGCCAAGGTGGGAGATACATGGAGCAAGCCAGCTGGGTTCAATCAGTGAGTTCCAGGTTTAGTGAGAGACTCTGCCTCAAAAAATAAGGTGGAGAATCACTGAGGAAGACAAATCAACCTCTGGTATCTATACAGAAATATGACAGACAGATACACCCTCACGTGCAGAATTACAAGTAATTTGCATAGATAATCGATACTGCACTACCAAGAAAGTGGAGAATAACTCCCCACCCTGAAGAAGTCTGAGAGAAGGGGGTAAGTGTAACTTTGCTTCTGAGAAGCTCAACACTTCCTCAGCCTGGGTATCAAAGTGGACACCGAATGCACTAGGACACGCTGACAAAATACTCTTTGTACTTGCTGTTTGGTTTTCCTTGAGGAATGGTCTGACTTTGTAGCTCTGGCTATCCTGGAACTCACAATGTAGACCAGCCTGGCCTCGGACTCACAGAGATCTGCCTGCTTCCCCCTCCCAAGAGCTGGGATTAAAAGCGTGCACAACTACACCCAGCTAACAATATACATATTCCCGATATGATAAAACCAATATCTATGGTAGACCTCATGAGCAAGTATAACTCTGATCTCATTATGAAAGGGAACTCTAGTAGGAAACTGGATCAGAAAAAGTATCAGGTTAAACTAAGGAAATCTAAAGTAGAAATTTTAGTTAATAAAAATAAATCAATACTGATTAATTCTTACAAACATACCATACCAATGTTAGTTGTTACGGAAACGAAGCAGGCTGTGTGCATGAAATAACGTGTATGCTCTCTGTATTACCAACTGCTTTACAAATCAAAAACTGCTCTAGCGTCACCACTTAGAGGAGGTGGACAGAGACGGGTCTCGATTTCTGGCCCAAGCTAGCCTCCAACTCATTCCTTCCATCTCTGCCTCCTGGGGTGACAGGCAAGAGTTACTACACCTGTAAAAGGCCTGTGTTTGTTTGTTTGTTGGTGGTGTTTTGTTTTTAAGTCTAGCTGACCTTTTAATAGTAATGTAGATGCTGACCCTAAAATTTGCATGAATTTATGAAGTTAAAATAACAAAATATAAAAAACAAACAAAATCCAGCCAACACCCTCCCAAATAAAACAAAAATTACAAAACTTTTTTCAATATTCAGAGTTATTATAAAACCAAAGTAATCAGGACAGCATGACTCTAGGATCATTAGCAAACACACCTATAGTCACCTGATCTCTCACCAGGGCACAGATGTAATTCAGTGGAGAAAGAACTGTCTTCAACAAAACAGACAAAAACTACTAAACATCCCAAGTCGCTGAAAGGAACCAGAGCTGAACTCTCTCATCACACAGAAAATGAGCTGCAAAGGATCATAGACATAAAAGATGTTAAACCCAAGGCAATAAGAAAGTGTCTAAAAGAAATTATTTTGACTTTGATTCAGGGAGAAATTTCATAGATGTAACATGTAAAGCCTAAGTCATAAAAGGAAAAATAAAGCTAGATAAAATGGACTCAATCAAAATTGAAGTTGTGCTCTTCCAAAGAACACTTAGGAACTGAGAAGCCAGAGACAGAGAAGGCATGCTTGCCAATCATATCAGTAATCTTAAACCTACAACAGACCAACACTTCTCAAAAAAAAGACAAACAACCCATCTGCAAAATGGATAAAAGATCTGAGCAAACACTTGATCAGAAAAAGACAAAAAAAGCAGCAAACACAGGAAGAGATTCTCAGAGTAGTCAATCACCAGCGAAACAGACTTTAAAACACAATACCACCACCCAGCTATTAAAACAGCTAAAATTCTGAAAAGATTGACTGTATCAAGTGCCAACAAATGAGGTAACTGGACCTTAGAGACCACAGAGGGGAGGAGGGGGACATAAAATGATGTAACCCCCTTGGAAAACAGCTGTGAGTTTCTTAAAAACTTATATAAATACCTATAAATGGTGCACTCTTCTACTCCTAGGCATTCACATCAAAGAAAGCAAGTATGCATATTCTGATAGGGATATTCCTATCAGATTTATTTAAAAGACCACAACTGACTGCAGAGAAACTTGGAAACAATTCGAACACCTGTCAGCAAGTGAGAGATAAACTGTGGTATATACACAATGGGACGCTACTGTGCAATCAAAACTCATGAGTCCCAGATATACACTACAGCACAGATTAATGTCAAAGTAAGTATTCTATACTGACCCATACAAGTCAGAAGCGAGTGCATCTATTATCATTTCATCTGTACAAAATGTTAAGCACTGTAAATGAACGTGTAATTCAAAAAGCATATTAATGGGTTTCCTGGTGGGGAATTGAGAGTTTAGAAGGGAAAAAATCACAGGGACAGCAGAAAACTTGAAGAGTGAATATATACATTTGTTACCTTGCTTATGCTTACAAAGCTCACCAAGCCCTATACTTAATTGTGTGTGTGAAGATGTAAGTTTATTTTATATAAAGCTACTCAAAGCTGTTTCAAATAGAATGAAATTCATTCTGTCTTAAGCTGACACGTATGCCCAGTGGATCCTTCCATTGACATAAGAAACATTACGGCGTCCTAGTGATCTTATTTTTATTATAGGTTGAAACATGTTTTATCATCTTAGAAATTATTTCAATTATTTCCCACAATGCTAAAACAAAACAAAATGGAACAGAAGTCAAAGCAGTAAGGATGAAAGCACAATGGAATCACTTAAAGGAATGACGCAACAGTAAATGATTCACAGCAATTACACCAATTCTAATGTCCTGAAAAAATTATTACTAGAGTACTGCACCTAAGAGGGTATAAAGACATTAAGCTTTCAGAAGATACACTTAATTTAGAATTTTTTTTTTTTTTTTTTTTTTTTTTTTTTTTTTTTGGTTTTTCGAGACAGGGTTTCTCTGTAGCTTTGGTGCCCGTCCCGGAACTAGCTTGCCTCAAACTCCCAAAGATCCGCCTGCCTCTGCCTCCCAAGTGCTGGGATTAAAGGCGTGCACCACCACCACCCGGCTAGAATTTTCTTCTTAGCTCACAATAACAAAGAAGAACAATGCCAAAGGAAGACATTACACTATTATTAAATAAACCATAAAAAAGATGAGGAAACCTGTTCAGCTATAGTTATGAGGATAAAAATAATCATGTAAGTAAATACCTCAGATATTTACTTATCAGATATCAGGTGAACCTTGTCAAGCTAAAAAATACAGTGAGCTACTAATATGTGTGTGTGTGTGTTGTATGCATGTCTGTGCGCATGTTTATGGATGCACCCAACTATACACTCAGAGGTCAACACTGAGGACCTTCCTCTATCACTTTCCACCTCCCCCCAACCCAGGATGGGGGGAACTTTACTTCAACATGGTGTAGGAAGTCCTTCGTTTATGTGTTGCTTTCATTGGTTAATGAATAAAGAAACTGCCTTGGCCTTTTGATAGGGCAGAACTTAGGTAGGAGGAGAAGACAGAACTGAATGCTGGAAGAAAGAAGAACAGAGGAAGGGGAGAAGCCATGGATCCCTACCTGAGATGGACGCCGGTTAGAATCTTGCCAGTAAGCCACAGCCACGTGGCAATATACAGATTAATAGAAATGGGTTAAACCAAGATGTGAGAGTTAGCCAATAAGAAGCTAGAGATAATAGGCCAAGCAGTGTTTTAATTAATACAATTTCTGTGTGGTTATTTTGGGGCTAAGCTAGCCAGGTGGCCGGGACAAACAAGCAGGCCCTCTTCTCACTACAACATCAACATATCAGTGTGTACACCTTTACAAATAGGCAACAGTCAGTATTTTGCTGCCACAATATACTCTTTTAGGTCATTGCAATAATAAAATCATAACAGCTTTAAGCTTAGATTCAGATACTATTTAGAGTTTACATTGCAGATAGACAAATAAATAGATGCATAGATAGATGATAGGGAGATACACATACATATATTTTACTTATTCAATTGCTTTTCTGCTACTTATATATGATACTACGTACTGCTATGTGTGAGGTACCATTAATCCTTAACACTTCAACTCTCAGGCTATATAAAAAACAAAACCTATTTTGTTTTATAAGCAGATATTAGAATATAGGTTTAACTAAAAGTGAATACCCCACCTTAAGGTAGCTGTGATGTTTAGTGACATCATATCAAGTCATTACAGTATCTGACCCACAAAAGGAGCTTGTTAACGTATTTCTCAAATATGCCTTCTTTCTATTATATTTTTGTTATTTAAAATATTTTTTAAATTTAAATATATTCTGATTATATTCTCCCCATCTCCCAAGTTCTTCCAAATCCTCTCTCCCTCCCTACTCATCCAACTTTAAGTTCTTTTTCAAAAATAAAACAGGAATCTAAAAACATACCCCTAAAACCAAGAAAGCAAAACATCCCCACACCTCAAAAAATCCGCCATGCCCAGCTTTTGACATGGGTACTGGGGCCCCAAACCAAGGCCATCGTTCTGTGCAGCTTGTATTTCACTCACTGGGTCTCACCCCAGCCCACTAACATCAGGCATTGGGAAGGTATTGACACAGGAGCTCACTGTATAACCTTGGCTGGCCTGGAAATTCCTACATAGACCAGGCAGGCCTGGGACTCACAGAAATCAGCCTGCCTCTGCCTCTTGGGTGCTAATATATTTTAAGTGTTCGATTCTATGGTTTTTGATAAGTTTGTAGACTATCCAACCATGACAATTCAATTTCAGAGCATGTCTCTCACCCCTGAATGGACCCCACATGCTAATCTGTAATCAATGGGGTCTATTGCTCAGTAAGAACCAAAAGGAACTGCCAACCCATTCAAACTGCCTACACCCTGCACAGTCTATGTTCTGAGTAGCCATTAAACAGGATGGATTTTATTCCACAGTAATTAGAGGCAAGAACAGTACTCATTCACCTTGCTGATGGATGTATATCAACATTTGTCTACTTCTCATGATGCCTGGTTACCATAAAGAGCTTAATATCATTTTTAGATGCTTTAGGCAAGTGTGTGGTATGTGTACATACAGACTTCTAGGAAAGAAAGAAAATCACAGAAGAATGAGCAATTAATTGGATTAATCCTTTCAATTAATGTTCATAAGCCTAAAAATGAGAGTCTCTTATAATTATTGAACAAGCAATGGCAGTCGCAAGCTCCTTTTGTGTGTAAGATACTGTAATGGCTTGATGTGATCTCACTAAACCATTTTTTTTTACAAAGTACCGAATTTTGATGTCACAAAAGAGTAAAAGATAATAATAAAAGCTAAATGTTATTATTTATATATTTGGAATCCTGACTCCAGACCACATCTTGACACAGAAATGCAACAAGAGCCAGAGGTAATAAAAACTTCAAAATCACTAGGGAGGTACTGAAATCTAGACTTAGCAGTCAAAGGTACTGTCAGTTTTGGTTATATACACTGAACACACATAACAAGGAAAAATAACCTGGGTGTGCCATTTAAATTCCTCTTAATTTATCTGAAAAAACTGTTTTTACTGTTTACTCATAAAATAACTTTAAAAGGCAAGGCAGGTGGATCTGAGTTCAAGGCCAGCCTGGTCTACAGAGTAAGTTCCAGAACAGCCTGGACTACACACACACACACAAAAAAAAATCTGTCTTGGGAAAAAAAAAATGTTTTCGAAAAGGGTTCATTGGTAAGGATATGGTAGGGATAACGACTCTTCCTGTGGAGGACTGTGGTATCTGCTTTACAACGTGGGAAAGCAGAGGCCTTCTCTGTCTGCCTGCCTATGTTCACCTGTGTTCTCCAGGAGTAAGATGCCTTGGCCTGAGAACAATCATGCAGTACACCGTGCTCTGTGCTTCTTGTCTAAATCTGTACATCCCAAATGGTTCACACCATAACTAGAGGGTTATTTTACATCAAAATCCTCTGTAACTGGATACGATATGCACACACATACACACAACTAAAATAAATTTCGCAAAACAATTCATTTAGTAAATAAGTATATCCCTCACTAGTTTACTTTCTATTTTCTTCCCTTTCAGAAATGGACACAAGCTGGGGATGGGGGTCCAGTTGTCAGAGTGCTTGCCTAGCAGTGGAACGCTCTGAGCTTGGTCCCTCAAACATAAAATGTGGTGGCTCAAGTCTGTAATTCCATCACTCAAGAGGTGAAAGGAAGCAGGAGGATCAAGTTCAAGGTCATCCTTGGCTATGTGCAGAGTTGGAGGTCAGTTTGGATTATATGAGACCTTGTCTCAAAAAAAAAAACAACAGCAAACATAGATATAATCTACAATGTGAAAGCATGAAAGATTAAGAAATCCTCAATACATCATTTTAAAATACCTCAGTACTGTATACACTGAAGCTTTGAAGAAGATTGGGTAAATTATGTGTAACAAACAAAGCCACTTTCAGAGTCAAGAAAAGGACAGAGTCAACACCAAGCCTTAACATCTTAACTTTAACCAAACGAAAGATAAAGCCTTCAAATACAAGTCTTCCTGAGGAAGAATGACAGCTTTTTAGCAAAGCTCTAGAGCTCCAGAACTGCAAAAGTAAAAGCTGGATGTGTTGATACATGCCTGTTTAGTAAGCATTCGGGAGGCAGAGGCAGGAGGACTGTGAGTCTGAGGTCAGCTTGGAATACCGTATTGAGAAGCTGTTCAAAGAAGAGGGTGTGAGGAGGTAGGAGGAGGCACAGTTAGGGAGAGAAAGATTATGTTCAGGAATACAGAAACCAAGAATGGTAATAGGCATTGAAATATTACCTAAAATATCACCAAGCAAATATAAAGTACTACAGAAATAGACGCTTCTCCTACCCTGAAATATTTCAGAATGAAAAGCAAGCCCTGGTGGTCAAATAATACACATTTTATCATTTTATTGGTGATTTTCCTTTCAAAAACACAATCCCTTACAGGAAATTCTGTAGGAGTGTTTTTAGAAGAAATGAGCATTTCAATCAGCAGTCTGAGTACAGAAGATTCACCTTACCCAATAACCAGCTCAAACCAGGAAGAAAATCAAAGAAGGCAAATTCATTCTATGCTGGAACAAAGACATCTATCTTCTATCTTCAGATGCCAGAACTCCAGGTTCTCAAGTCTTGCCACCAGGACTTGAACCCCGTTATCAACTCCATCATGTCCCACCTGCTCATTCTCAGGCTTTTGGCCTCACAACAAGACTCACATCAACTGCACTGTTCTCAATTCTGAAGACTCAGTGAATTGTTCTTCTGCTAGGTCTGGTACTCCACCATCATAGGAGCCAATTCCCAATAGAGATCTCATCCGCAAACTGTGTATCCTTGTTGGTTCTTTGGCAGTAGAAAACTCTGGCTAAACAATCCACTAACAGAGCTGGGCGGTGGTGGCGCACGCCTTTAATCCCAGCACTAAGGAGGCAGAGGCAGGCGGATCTCTGTGAGTTCGAGGCCAGTCTGATCTACAAGAGCTAGTTCCAGGACAGGCTCCAAAGCTACAGAGAAACCCTGTCTCGAAAAACCAAAAAAAAAAAAAAAAAATCCACTAACAGATCTGATAATGTATTTTTATTGTTAGTTTTAGGCCAGAATATTAAGAGGCATTTTCTTCTGTTTTGTTCATTGGTATTTTCTTGGCACCCAACACAGTAAATTGTCCCACATGTAAATACGTTATAAATACCTGCTGAGTGATAAACAAGTGAACAACAAAACAAAGTTACTGCTAAAAAGTTCACTGCTTCTCAAAAAACTTGAAAAATTTTCTAATGAAAATCTTAGCATCTACAGGGGCTAACAAATTTTCTATTGAACTTGCTCCTTTGGAGTCCTAGTTAAAAAAAAAACAACTGTATTTCACTGTGATAATTTATTACGGGAGCTGCTTTTCTGAGATTAATTTTAGAATATATCTCATTACATATTTTTAATTAGCATTATGATTTAATATTGTTAAAGTCTTAACTACAAAATATGATTCTGGAACAGACTGCATAATTACATTTCCTTAGTGACCCTGAAATCTCGTGAGCATTTACTCTAGACTAAACAGCTTCCTTCAGCTGCCCTGTGTCTGACTGCTGATGAAAGACGCTTGTTTGACAACTGCTTCAAGCAAAAACATATTTTTCCATGATTGCATAAAAAGAGACTTAAAGAGTACCAGACTACAGCCAGACTAGGAGCTAAGACACAAAGGTTCACGGTGATGTGTGGTGATGTGTGAGTTGACTTCTAATTCAAATACCAACAAAAACAGATATGAGTGAGAGAGAAATAAGTGAGAGAGTGAGAGAGAGAAAGAGAGAGCGCAAGAGAGAGAGAGCCCAAGCTAGCTTAAAAATACTTCAATGACTACAATAAAGTATAATAAAAATTATGTTAATACATACACATACTTCAATTATTTTTGAAATTTTTGTTTGCCTATATTTTTGATTTTATGATGCTCCCAAGGACTTTGTATTATTTTAAATAAGCAGTATACTTAAAAATTGTTTGTCTGTTTTTGAGCAAATTACATCTTACTACCAACAAGTAAAGCCCTTGACTAGAAATAGTACTTGTCATACTCTACCTTGAAGACATTAGCAGTAGTTAAGTGCCTGAAAATTCTTTTCTATTGTTGTTGCTTTTGTTTTTTTTTGTTTGTTTGTTTTTTTTGTTTTTTTGTTTTTTTTTTTTTTTTTTGAGACGGGGTTTCTCTGTGTAGCTCTAGCTGTCCTGAAACTCAATCTGTAGACCAGGCTGGCCTTGAACTCATACATAGAGATCCATTTGCCTCTGCTTTCCAAGTGCTGAGGCTAAAGGTGTGTGCCACCACCACCAGACAAAGCAGCCAATGGCATGATTTTAGTTGTGACTGTACATGATATGCATTTGTCAAAACTCAAGGAAATGTACACACAAAGTATATATGTGTAAATTTGTACTTTAATGAATCTTTAAATAAATCTCATTTTTAAGTAACAATGTTTTAAGACATTCTAGATTACTATCAATTATTTCATTAACAAAAACCTGAACTAATCCATTTAAAACAAATTTAAGAAGCAAGAATCAGCCTTTTCTAAATACTACTTTAAGCAACTACCTAGAAATATAAAGACCATTTGCTATTATTTTTTTAAATACTCTGCAAGTACACTAACACATGCATAAATGTACTCAATAAAAATAAATGTAAAGTATGTGGGCCAGCAAGATGATTCAGCTGGTAAGGGCCCTGCCTCCAAGGTTGACAATCTGGGTTTAGTCCCAGGGACCCACTAGGACAAAGAAAAGAATCAGCTTCAGAAAACTGTCCTCTGACTTCCATGTGTACGCACATGTGCAAGAGTGTGTATGCACACACAGTAATAATAACATATTTTTAAAAGAAGATATTCACATGGCTCTAATCAGAGACTGAGCACTTATTTCCCGGCTTCCCAGACCCAAATAATCACAACACTGTTTGGCCATGGTTCTGATATAATCCTAGCTAGCTCTTACATCTTAAATTAACCCAATTTCTATTAATCTGTGTATTGCCACGAGGCTGTGGCTTACTGGTAAGGTTCTAGAGTCTTTCTCCTTTGGCAGCTACATGGCATCTCCCTGGCTCTGCCTTCTTTCTCCCTGCATTCAGTTTGGTTTTCCTGCCTACCTATATTCTGCCCTACCATAGGCCAAAGCAGCTTGTTTATTAATCAATAGTAATAAAACATATTCACAGCATACAGAGGGGAAATCTCACATCATATGGCCACTGAACATTGAAAATTAGTCAACTCATTACTTTGGAAACATCCACTGCAAGTGTAATGCATGCCCACCTGCAATCATTCATATAGTTACTATTACACAGCAAGTGCTTGTAGGAATAGTAAAAAAAATGGAATACTGGTAATCTATTCTTAGGGAAAACAGCTCAGCTTTGGTGGAAAACAGGATGGAAGTTCCTCATACAAAAACTAAAACCTAACTAGCAAATGACCCAACAACCTTACTTTGGATATCATCTAAAAGCAATGAAAGCAGGGTACCTATAATAAACACCCTAACTGAACACCCAGGTTCACAGAAACACTATAATAATCCAGAGATATAAACAACTCAAATGCCCAGAGAGAGACGAGTGGATAAAGAGGTATATACATAGACAACATGCCATTATTTAACTTGAAAAGACCTGTTATACATCTCAACAGGACAGACGTTTGAGGCCATGATGCTATCTATGTGAACTAAGCCATCCACTAAAGACAGATTCTAGATTCCATTTATGAGGAACTTAAGAGTAGTCAGACTGCAGAGACAAAAAGGCACTGAGAGGAAGGGGGATTAGGGTATCGTGTTTAATACAGTTTCAGTTTTGCAAAATGAAAAGTTCTGGAGATAGACAGTACAGACGGTTGGTTGCACAACAATATGAAACTACTTAACAATACTAAATTAACTGTCCACTGAAATTTGTTAAGGTAGACTACTGTATATATCTGTTACCTCACCTTTAAAATGTCATTTAAAGGGTTTAATATGAAATCAGAGGTGTAGTAAAAACAGAAAACAAGGACGAAGAAATATTTGAAGAGGTAATAGCGAAATTAAATAATAAAATCCAGAGCTTAAAAACTCAAACTTTTAACACTTAATAAAATTCAATAACGTTTTAAATTGAGTTCTTTGGCTACATTAGACACAATTTAAGTGCTCAGTAGAAAGTGACCAGTGGTCACCACACTGGGCAGTAAAGAGCTACAGCATTTACATCATTACAGAAATTTCTATTGCCTAGTTAAAACATTTACATTTAACATTTTTTAAAAGATTTGTTTATTAATTGTATGTGCATGTGTGTATACCCGAGTATATGTATATGCATCCTTGTGTCAGTACCTGTAGACACCAGATGCACAGGTGGGTGGCTCAAAATCCAATTTGGGGGCTAGCAACCCAACGAGGGTCCGCTGTAAGAGCAACAAGAGCTCTTAACTGCTGCACCATCTCTATCTGATAACTCCTGATATCATTGAGATTATATCTGTTATAAGGCTACTTTCTATATTTCTTATTATTTATTTTTCTTTTCCTACTTTTCTTTCACTAGACATTTTATTTTCCCATTTTCATGTATGTGGCTGTGGCATATGGTTTGTGTGTGTGTGTGTGTGTGTGTAAATGTTTACATGTGGGTATACAAATATGTGGAGGTCAAATGTTGATGTCAAAAATCATCCAATCACTCTTCCACCTTACTCAATGGGCAGGGTCTCTCAGTCAACTCCAGAGCTTGCCATTATGGTTAGTCCCATTAGTCAGATTGTTCAGGGATTCCTTATGTCTGCCTTCTGAGGCTGGAATCACAAGTGGGTTACCATACCTATCTGCATTTACGTAATACCTGGGAGTCTTAACTCTAGACTTCATGATCTTGCATGCTCTTTAACTGAGGAGCCATTTTCCTTGTTCTAATTGCAACTTTTATGAACCCATTGTTTTCTGTTATTGGCTGTACTGCTAATTATTCCTGGTTTCTTTTGTTATTTTTTGGTAGCTCTCCTTGGTTTTATAGCACACTCTTGCAATGACAATGTGCAGATGTGACAACAGCAAACTTTCTTCTCCTTCTTCTCCTTTCACTGCTACTCTGAAGTCACTGAGATGGCTCAGAGGACAAAGGTGCCTGTGCCAAAGCTGATGACCTGAATCCAAGGTGGGAGAAGAGAACTGAACCCCCACCCACTGGCACTGTGGTGCTGTGGTGTTTTCTCTCTCTCTCAATAAGTATTTTTTTAATACAAAACATTTTAACTTTCCATGTAATAAGCCATGATCATTTCCATGATCTCATAAATGTAGCTTTTGTAACAAACTTATTAGAAAATGTAAAACTCTTTAACAGAGGCAGCATTATTTTAAACACCTAATCTTTATTGACATGAAAGATTCTAAGGAAAGATGAAAATGATAGTTCTGGCTGTTGGTAATTCAGGCAAAGATTTTCTAACCCAACATCTGTGTTACATGTAAGTTTTCTATGTCATAAAATATAATATTCTTGGGGCAGAAGAATAATATCTCAGTGGATAAAGTGCTTGACATGCGAGCATGGGGATCTGAGTTGAATCACTAGAACACATGTCACAATCCAGATGTGATCGTACCAGCTAGGAACTCACTGCGGAGGTGATGACAGGTACAATCCAGATGTGGCTGTACCTGCTAGTAACCCACAGTGGAGGGAGGTGATGACAGGCTAGCCTGACCCGCGATTCCCAGGTCCCCCAGTGAGGTATCTTGTCTCAGAAAACAATGCAGACAGCTCCTTCTGGTCACCTCTGGCCTCCACACACACACATAGACACGCAGCAGCACACACATATGCACAGACACACTTTCCCTAAAATGCATGCTTATCTTATCTCATTGGGCTTTAACTTTTAGCGTTTAGGACAATTATTTAATAAATTTGTTACCTCAAGGGGAGTTTTAGATTTTCCTGTTCTGTTGAGTTCACATTGGAGGTTGTAGGACTTTAAGAGAACACAAAACTAAATTTTATCTATCCTTAAGAGCTACCCAATACCAAATAATTAAATAGTATGCGATTTTTACTTTAGGCTACTATGGAACTTCAATAGCCGTATGTAGAACATGGTGCACCATCCTTAGGTATAGGTTTTAACAGGAGGACACCGTAGGTTTTGCTGTGCTTCCTGTTCCCAGTCTCTGCTGATGGACTCGCTGGTGTTAATCATGTGGCCTCAATGTGTGTGTTCTTTCCTTTCACATTATTTTCTCGTGTTAAGAAACACAATTCCTGAATCAGTCTCCTATTCAACAGTTTACACTGAACACCCAGACGGAACCATGACTTCCTCCACCTAGCTCATCTGCGTCTGGCTTTCCCAATGGAATACAGACCCCATTTGCTCGCAGGAGAGACTGCCTGCATTATTCACAAAAGCCATGATCCCAATTCACTTTCCAAAAGAATACATGCATACACTATATCCTTTGAGCCCTCGTCCAGTCCTATATTTCACCTACTGACAAAATATTTTCTGGCTCAGCTCTCATAAATGTAGTTTCAATATAGATAAAAGAGAGTGATTAAGTCTGCCAATTTTTATGGAAGATGCTGAATTAAAATTTTTATTGACCTATTATTTACTGAGGTAATCCTTAATTCAAACAAGTGGTAAGCTAAACCAGTCACTCAGCTATGGCTGCAAATGACAGCCTCACAAAGAGAACTGCTTTCAGCCATAACCTCAAGAATCTAGCACATACACTGAAAAGTCAAGATGTTAAATAGAACTCAACGTAGTACTACTGACTTTTAAGAAATGGGATTAAGTTCTGTAAAGCAACCCTAAGAAAACCAGAATGTCCGTTACATAAAAGAGCAACAACAAGAGCCGTAAACATCAGCTCCTCTCTATGGAAAGTGCTTCTGATGCTTACCCAAGTCTTCCCAACATCTCCAGCTCGGGAACCTGAGGTCCACAAGTCTCTATCTGCAGAGGCTGGTACTCATAGAGAGCCTCTTCAAGTTTCTGGATCGGTGCTAAAGAAATCTGTTGACCCTATAAGAGTAATGGAGGACATACATTTTAATAGTATTTTCATATTGTTATTTGTAGTAATTTTGAAGTAAATTTCTCTGTTAAAAAGAACAGTCATTACGGGCTGAAAAGAGCACAGCAGTAAAGATCATTTGCAGCTCCTGTAAAGGACCTAAGTTCAATTCCCAGCACCCATGTTGGGCAGCTCACAAATGCCTGTAACCCCAGCTCCAGAGGATCCAATGCCCTCTCCTCGTCTCTGAAGCTGCTGCACTTACATGCACATTCCACACACTGACACACATATACAGATAATTTAAAATATAAAATATTTTAGAAATTAAAAAATAGCTATCAGGCTTATGATTCTGTGGGTAAAATGCATTTCATCACAAAGCACATTCTATAACATCCAGTCATACAATTTATGAAGGAAAATGAAATTATAATGAAGAAATTTAGTGGAGGAAAATGAAATTCACCAATAAATGCAAAATTTTGCCTTAATCAGTACTATTTTTTAGTATCCATAGAGCTAATCAAAATATAAGCATAGGCCAATCTTATATATTTCAATTTTTATAAGATACTTTCACAGATTTAATAATCAGTTTTCTTTTTAAGTTCTAACTAGGGAAAGGAGCTAACAAAATAAATTTTGAAAAATCATCACATAAATAGCTTAGCTCTTTATAATAAAATCAGGCTTACCAAATGAGTACTATATGCACATATATATATACATATGATGTAAAAAAATAATTAATGATCAAAAACTAAATTCAATTGAACATGTAGGTACTTTTCAAAGAAGAAAGAACTACTAGGTATCACATCTGAATACAAGGACACAAAATCAAATGCCACTCAGCCATCTAAGTATGCTTATACAATGTACATATTTATCATTTGCTTGGGAAAGGACTCTCTTGACTTATAGAAATCTCTATTTCTTAATCAGAATAACTTCTGATTCTGATGGTTTTCATCATTTCTCTAATTTACAACTAAAAAACAAAGGATGACACAGAATATGTATTTCAAGACATGAATTTCAGCTTTCTTAAGTCACTGCAGTGGGAAAGCATGTACTAAAAATATTGGCAACAACATCTGAGTTGCTGACACTGTGATGTCCTACCATTTATTCTCTGAAGGAGGGAGAGATGTCAACCACCACCTTAGAATAATTCAGTATGGCCAATACTTTGGTACTGCAACTTGATGTTATCATCTACATAGTTCACATCCAAGATCTATGTAATCAAGTTAAAAAATCTCCTCTCTCTCTCTCTCTCTCTCTCTCTCTCTCTCACACACACACACACACACACACACACACACACAGAGAGAGAGAGAGAGAGAGAGAGAGAGAGAGAGAGAGAGAGAGAGAGAGAGAGAATGAGAATCTGGGAGTCAGAAACAAGAGCTGCAATAAACAGACAAGAGACTGTATTAGGATTTTATACCCTCCCTGCCGTATTTATACCTGTATTTAATATTCGATGTCAAGTTACTAGGCCATCTCTCGTCCCTCCCTTCCTTCCCTTTCTTTCTACTATTTTCTTTTAATAGGCTTTCCCAAAGAATACAAGCTGGCCTTGATTGCAGGCTCACCGTGTCTCAGCCTTCTGAGATGAGACTGCTAGACGCCATTTGACTCCACTTCTTTCCTCTCTTCCATTCAGCCCTGAGCAGGTCTCTCTGCCGGCCCCGTCACCGCCACTCTCTTTCCATCTGCCTTTCCCTCCTTAACGTTTATGGACTCCATACTAATCGCTAGTCTTACTCTTTCTGATGGGAAATACTGATTGCTAACTTGGGACTCTAGAGTAACCAAGGAGAAAAGCCTCTAGGCAGGTCTGTAACGGATTCCAGTCTAGGTTCACAGAGGTGAGAGGACTCACTCTAAGTGTGAGCAACATCATTCCGCCTCCAGCTCCTCGTGCCATGACTTCTCCACCATTGACAGACTGTAACCTCAAAACCTCTGAGCCAAAACAAATTATCCCTTCCTTCCTAAAATTGCTCCGGTCAGCCTTTTGTCACAGCAACAAGACAAGCAACTGATACAAACTGTTTTCCTAGAGATCAGCCTGCTTCTGCCTCCCGAGTGCTGGGATTAATAGGACAAAAAGTATAGATCCATCTCCAGGGAAAATCCTGTCTCCTAGTGAAGACATACATCCAAAAATTAAATGCCTGAAAATCCAATTAAAAAACGCCTTAAGTTGATTTCACCCAATGGACACAGGGATGGTTCAGCACATAAAAATAAATAACTCCAAAACAGAAATCACAGTAGTAACTCAATAGATACAGGCAAGTATTTTGAAAGAATCCAACATTCCTTCATGATTAAAGTTCAGAAGATATAAGAAACATGGGGAACACATCTCAGCATAATAAAGGTTGAAGATGACAAACCTATAGCCAACGTTGAAAGTGGAAAAACTAAAGACACTTCCAGTAAAATCAGGAACAAGACAAGGAAGGGTGTCCACTTTTTCCACAATTACTCAGTGTCATGCTTCAAAATCCTGGCTAGAGAAACAAAACAAGGAAATCAGCCAAGATTAGGAAAGTAAGACGATAAATTATCCTTATTTGCAGACATGACTTTATGCACAAAAGATCCTGAAGACCCTACCAGAAAGCTCATGGAACTGATATAGACTTTATAGTGGCAGTATATAAAGTTAACATAGAAAAAAACAGTAGCTTTTCTATATACCAATAACATGTCAAGAAAGAAATCAGGAATATAGCTTCATTCACAGGTCTTTCAAAAAAAAAAAAAATGAGCCGGGCGATGGTGGCGCACGCCTTTAATCCCAGCACTCGGGAGGCAGAGGCAGGTGGATCTCTGTGAGTTCAAGACCAGCCCGGTCTACAGAGCTAGTTCCAGGACAGGCTCCAAAGCCACAGAGAAACCCTGTCTCGAAAAACCGAAAAAAGAAAGAAAGAAAGAAAGAAAGAAAGAAAGAAAGAAAGAAAGAAAGAAAGAAAGAAAGAAAGAAAGAAAGAAAAAGAAATAGCTGGGCGGTGGTGGCACACACCTTTATCCCAGCACTTGGCAGGCAGAGGCAGGTAGATCTCTATGAGATCGAGGCCAGCCTGGTCTACAGAGGACAGCCAAGGCTACACAGAGAAACCCTGGCTCAAAAAGAAGAAAGAGAAAAAAAAATGGAAAGACTTAACTAAGAAGTGAAATACAAGACTTCTACAATAAAAGACTGAAGGAGAAAACTGAAGAAAACAGCAGAGACCTCCTATGATCATGGACTGGGGGCATCAATATTGTCAAAATGACTATATCACCAAAAGTAATCCAACATATACCAGCTAATTCCCATCAAAATTTCAATGCCATTTGCTTTAAGTTTAGCATTGTTTAAGATTACTTTTATCTATTAATTATGTGTTATGTATGTGTCTGTGTACATGTGAATGCAGACATCCATGGAGTTCAGAAGAGGGTGTCAGATCTCCTGGCGCTGGAGTCACAGGTGATCATGAATAGCAGTGTGGATTATGGATGTTGGAACCCGAACTCTGATCCTTGGTAAGAGCATTAAGTTCTCTTTATCACTGAACTAACTCTCTAGTTCTTCAATGCTATTCTTCATAGAAATAGAGAAACAAAACTTTAATTCATATGGGAGCACAAAAAACCAGAGATAGGCAAAGCACTCCGAGAAAAACAATGCTGAAAGTACTACAACACCTGACTCCAGTTATGCTGACGCGGCAACAACCCAGCATGCTGCTGCCTCAAAAACAGATGCACAGATCAACAGAACGGCCCATGGGACCCCAGTATAAACTCACATAGCCACAACCACCTAATTTTTGAGAAAGGTGCCAAAAATATACAATAAATGCTAAATAACTTCCTTTACAAATCACGCTAAAAACCAAAGAACAAGGACCTTAATACAAGACCTGAAACTTTGAAACAATTAAGAGAAAAAAGGTAAGGAAGCCATGTAAAATATAGGCATATGTAAGGACTGCTGAGTAGGGCTCTAATCATTCAAGAAACAATGCCAACAACAGGAGAGCGGACCTCCAGGCAATTGGAAAGTCTGCTGCTGCTGAGTGAAGGACAGCCTGCAAGACAGAAGAAAACCCTTGCTATCTACACACTTGACAAAGGGTTCATATCTTCAGCATATAAGGAACTTAAAACCTCAGAAAAAAATCAAATAGCTCAGTGCTGGGGAGTATTATTTTCAAGTGTGTGACTTTTGTTTACGCTGCATTTGTCTAACTCTGTAAAGCAGTGATTCTTTGCTTGTCTAAAACACCTGAAGGTCTAATAAAGAGCTGAATGACCAATAGCGAGGTAGGAGCAAGAATAGGTGGGGCTGGCGGGAAGAGAGAATAAATAGGAGAAACGAGTAAAAGGAGGAGGGAGCTAAGGGCCAGTCACCATGACAGCCACAGAGTGTGATTGAAAGTAAGATATACAGAAGTAAAGAAAGGAAAAAGCCCAGAGGCAAAAGGTAGTCAGGATAATTTAAGAAAAGCTGGTAAGAAAAAAGCCAAGCTTCAGTCAGGCATTCCTAAGAATAAGCCTCTGTGTGTGATTTATTTGGGAGCTGGGTGGTGTGCCCCCCAAAAAGCCTAAAAGGAGTAAAAACAACAACAATCTAATCAATAAGTGACTAATAAAATGAACACACAGTTCTCAAAAGGCGAAATAAAACGAGTATCAAACACATGAAACACTCTTCAACCTCACTAGCCAATAGAGAATACCTATCAAAACCGCAGGGCGATTCCATGCACCCTGTTAGAATGGCAATCATGAAGAATGCAAACACTCAGACCAAGCAGCTCACAACCATCTGCACTCCAACACAGGCACCTGCTTCACAAAAACATATCCAAATGGATGGACACACACTATTCAAATATGTGTGTGTCTATGAAATAAATCTTTAAGAATACAAATAACAAATGCTGGCAAAGACATAGGTAAGAGGAAAACTTGTATTAAAAAAACTGCTAATAGGAACAAACTAATCCAGAAACTATAGAAATCAGTATGAAGATCACTAAAAAAACAAAAAACAAAACCCTAAAAATAGATCTACTATATGACCCAGTGATACTTCTGAGTATTTAACTAAAGAACTCTAAGTCAACGTGCTATAGAGATACCTGCACATTAATGTTTGTTGCAGCACCCATCACAATAGCTAAGTCATAGTACCAACCTATATCAACAGAGGAATGGATAAAGAAAACACAGTATATAAACAATGCAGTTTTTTTCAGCCATAAAGAATCAAGGTATGCCATCTGCAGGAAAACAAATACAAATGAAGACAATCACATTTAAGTGAATTGAGCCACTCTCACGGCGACGAATGTCATATGGTTACTCATTTGTGGTTTCTAGATTTTATATGTATTTACATAAAATCATGAATGTAAATATAACATGCAAGTAGGAATAAAACCATCTAGATGATCAAAAGGAAAGCGTGGAGGGATAGTAAAGAATAGGAAGGGAATCATGGAAAGATGTGCTCAATTTATATTCCATATTTAGATGAAAACTTAGTACAGTACCACATACAATGAACAGACAGAATGAAATTTTTTAAAAAGAGAGAATCAAAGGGATAGAGAAGTCACTATGTGAAAGAATGGGGCAGCGCAGCTGATACTAGGATAGGACAGACTCCATGCAGTGCATTGGGAGGAACAGCAAAATCACCAGAGCAACATGTTTTACCTTCTGACAGTAAAAAACCTAAGTAGGGAAGAGCAGTCAGCAGGAACGGTGTCAAGACGAAACCACATCAGTGCAGACAGCTTGAACTACATTCAGAAGGATGTCAATGCTAATTTGAAATGCAAACAGTAAGAAACAAAAGCTTGCAAGCCAATACTGGAACATCTTATCTCCATCACAGAAACAAATGGCAAGACAGAAAGCATGTTTGATATGACCAGTCCACAGGAAGATGCTGTCGCACAACTTTTAGAGAGTACACACCATGTACTCCAATGAACAAGAGCTCCTCCTCCAAGTCTGGAGGAACGTGTGGAGCTGGCACTAATGATTGATGTGACTGAGTATGAGATCCAGATTTGATTCAAGAACCAATGAGCTAAGTACAAGCAGAAGAATCCACAGAATGTTCAAGAAAAACTTCCAGAATCAAGTGGAAGCTTTAAAGATGTTTCTGGGTCCACCCATTCCTATGGTCACTTATCTGTCCTTGCCTCCGCTAAAGTAGAGTCCATGTCTCCAGGCACATTCACAGTGAGTTCCATTCCAAACTCAACCACAGCCTGCAAGCTTCTCTCCATGATGATCAGGCCATAGGAGATGCTCGGGGTAGTTCCCAAGAGATCCTGCTTGACGGTCAGGCCCCTGCTGCAGCTCCTGATTCTGTTTAACCCATAGTAACTGAAGCCCAGACTTACATAGCAGAGGATGAATGGCCAGCCACTGTGGAAGCTCCTGTTCCTGCCACAGCTGTAGCCAGAGTCCCAGATGTTGCTCAATGCCTACATTCAACTTCTGAGCAGCTCAGTGAGTGGACACAAGAGGATCTGGACACATGGGAGGACTTGTAGACGTGGAGTTCAATTCTGAGCCCACAATACCTGTCAACCAGGCACAATCCAGTCAAGGTTCATGCCCTTTACCTCAGGATTCTGGAGAATGATGATCTGTATTAGTGTCAGACCACTCTGGTCCATATACTTAGAATATTTCCAAACAAATTAAAACACTGGTTAAGTATTGTGTTATGTGTTAGTTGAAAATATTTTCTGCAAGCACTCTTTAACATTTTTCTTGTTAGAATAGCTATTTGTATGTATTTCTTCTTTTTTGCAAATATTTCTATGTGTGATTGCCTGCATGCACTGTCTAGGGCCTGGAAGGCCAGAAAAGGACTGAGGACCTCCTTGGGAGTAAATCTTCACAGTTGAGAACTTGGAAGTGGGTGCTTGGAAGTGAACTCAGGTTCTGTGCAAGAGCAGCAAGTGCTCTTCACCATGGGCTCTCTCTCTAGTTCCATAGAGCAAGAAAGGTTTTAAATCATGTGTGAGAATCCCTTTCATGTCCCATAATACACAGAGTCCATTGTAATGAAACGTTCCCTTTGCTTAGTATATATTTGAGGAAGTCAAAGAGATACTACTGCCCCTGCTTTTGATTCTTAAGATTAAAAGTAAACCTTATATTGGTGATTAAATATACTGTAGAAAATGCTGTTTCAAAAAAAGCACAAAACTGCCGGTAGATGGCTACAAACCATACACTCAACAATATCTTACTTGCCTGAATACACCATCCATTTTCCTCTAAGAGCCAGCTTAAAACCTAAGTATGCAAGAGTCAGGACCAGAGTTCAGCTCCCCAGCACACACAGGAACACAAGGTGAGTCAGGTGGCCCACATGTAATCCCAGCATGGGGGGCAGAGGCAGAAGATCCTTGGTCTCTGGGTTTAACAGAGAACCTTGACTAACATATGAGGTAGAAAGTAATCATGGAAGGTACTTGACATCAACTGCAGACCTTCACAGACACACATGCACACATGTACATGTGTGTGGGCACACACATGCCCACACACAACCATTCATGGATAATACATATACATATATCTTATACGTGTATATGTATGTGTGCAAATCAGCTTCTGCCTTGCAGAGTTTTTATTTCAGTGATCATGCAGTATAAGGAAATCATTTCTGATTGTTGTTCTCCCCCCGCCCAACCAAGACAGGGTTTCTCTGTTAGTTTTGGAGCTTGTCCTGGAACTGACTCTGTAGCCCAGACTGGCCTCGAACTCAGAGAGATCCACCTGCCTCTGCCTCCCACCACAGCCTGGCTTTCTACTTGCATTTCTTAAGGTCATTTAAATAACACAGGAAAGAACAATGGCAGGCAGGTGCTCCTCTCCCAATGGTAAATCTGTAAATTCTACAGAGCATGTGGCCCTGCTATTGAAACTGGGATCCCGAGCCTTTCACTCTCCGCGCACTGAGTCACCTCAATTCTAGGGCTACTTCCCGAGACAGGATCTACAGAAGTCATTGAGAAAAATTAAACAAAGTATTTCTGTAGTTTCTATTTTGGTAAGTGTCCTAATAAACATGTGTGTATGTATATATGCATATATGTGTTGGTATGAATTTTTTTAATGTTTTAAGATGCAAGCAAACTAAAAGAATACTCTTGACACAGTTTACAAATTGCTTATTTAGAGTCACAATTCTGTGGTAGGGCAGGTATCTTCAGTTTATTTTAAGAACAAGCAGAGTAATTTCTGTACTTTGTTGTTCCGGCCACTCCAGGGTGATGTCAGCCTGTCATCACTGAAACAGCTGCACAGTAATAACTTCCTGGTAAAACATCATTTCATGATAGGTGCAATTCAGCCCCCATCCCTGATAGGCACACAGAATGACTTTTTCTCATTATTTTTCAAAGTTTACAGTAACTGTCAAAGGACAAATAGAGGGCAGGGGTCTGGAGGCTAAAAGATAACTAGGCACCTATGCTGGTGTTCCCTCTAAAGCTGAATGAACTGAGGGAACACAGAAATTCTCTAAGTCTATTTATATTGTTTAAGATGAGGGTCGGGGAGACTGGGACAGCAAGGGAGTCTGCTAGGAATCCATGACCAGTAGGCAGAGTAAGCCGCTGCCTTTCTGTGTATCACAAAAATAAACAGCATTTTCCTCCAACTTAATATACGTCTGGTTCACATAATTAAAGAAACACCCCAAGGGAAAAAAACAAGCACTCATTTCTGTATTTCCCAGTTCTTTACTAAAATCATCAGACAAGATAAATGTTTTTAAATGGGCAGAATATAACTTCAAAATATATCACTTCTTTTTTTGGGGGGGGGAAAGGGTTTATTTCATCTTACATATCTCAGGTCACGGGCCAACACTGAAGTAAAGACAGGAATTAAAGCAAAGATCATGGAGGACCACAGTTTCCTTTCTTGCTCTCCATGGCGGCTTGCTCGATTTTTCTCTTTTTTTTAATTAAAATTTCCGCCCCCTCCCCGTTTCCCATTTCCCTCCCCCTCCTCCCAAAAATATATCACTTCTAAAGCATTCTAATGACGACATTCCTAGAATCAGCCTTTCTGACTCCTCTTCATCCTTCAAAACACATTTGCTACCAACCCAAAATATATTTTCCTTCTCAAACGTAAGAAAGGAGGACTTGCACTGCATACACTGAAACAGCACCTTGTTTCCTAATTCAGCAGAATGCAGAATTTCTAATTTGTCAAGCTGAACTTAAACCTTGTTCATTGTTATCAACTGAATGGTCCTATGCTAAAGAGCTATGCTATATTCTCTCTTAGTCAAGACAAGACTTAAAAAATGTTTCTAGAAAATTGGCTCTGAAATATCACAATCTGCCCACCAAATTCACTCACTGTGTCCACTCTCAAAACTCATCGTTCAGTGTTCAAATACCACATAGAAACATGTTCTTTAATAATACTTCAGCACTACTTTTAGACATTGTTGGCATACCAAGATAAACTACTGCAAAAGGAGTTTCAAAAATAAAAAGCAACCTACTTAGAAGTGAAAAGGTTAGATGATACCTACCTGTAATCTGAGGATTCGGGGAAGCGGGGTAGGAGGGCCAGAGTGAGTCTGCCACTATGGAGTTCAGGGCTACAGAGAAAGACGTTGTCTCAAAGGGGAGAGAAGGAGGGAAGGAGGGAAGAGAGGAAAAACCCAAGGTATTTATTTACTTTGAGTTTGTTATTTTATATTTGTTTTTCCTTGGGCATGGGCAAACAACACAATGTGAGAGAACTGCTTTTAATTCTTTCTCTTTTGCTTGCCTTGCTGCTGGACTATAATTTGTTGCCAAGAGGACATAGCGTCCGTCCGGCAAATCATGTTTGTTTCTATAAAAAGACCAGAAAAGAAAAACATCAAGGGAGACTATCTGGTGAGACAAAGCCTGTTTCCTTAAAAAGACTGTATTAATTCTAAGGAAAACAGTACTTGGCAGAAATTTCAAAATTGGCTTTTTAGGCACAGAACATTTTAGCTGATTTGTTGTAAGTTCCTACAAAATTAATTTTTAAGAAAGAATTCTTATCTTGGTACCAAAAATGAACTAGTAGTTAACCAAAGATAATGACAACTTAAAAATGTGTGTGCATTTCTGATCACAATAAAATACAAATTTGGTTTATGCAAAGTTATCTAAATGTTCCATTATTATGTAAGCAAAACAAAACCATTTTTTCAGTGAAAATATACCAAAAAGCTATAAAGATTGAGTCACACACATCCTCTGCCTGGGACAGTGTGTGGTGCATATCAAGAATGTCTATTTCAGGAAGGAACAGGTGTTTTATAATGGCCCCTCCAATCCTCTACCTCACTCTCCCAAACAGTGTATGACAAATCTGTTTGTTAAGGTCTTTGAACTACTGAATGAATAATTACTGTAAAATCTCTTTTGTTAGGTATTATATTGTTGCAGCCAAACAAATAACTAATACCCCACCCAAGTCTGGAGGATTTTTAAGTTTTTATTTATTTATTTATTTATTTGGATTTGGTTTTGGTTTTAATGTGCACTGTGGGTATGCCCAGTGGCCATGGAGGCCAGGAGAGGGTGTTGGATCTTCAAGAACTGAAATATACAGATAGTTACAAGCTACCATATAGGTGCTAGGAACTGAACCCAGGTCCTCTGCAAGAGCAGCCAGTGCTCTTAACTGCTGAGCCATCTCCCCAGACCTCCTACTGAGGTTTTAAACCATCCATTGCCAGAGGTCCCATGCACTTTCCTATTATAGGAATATTTAAATTCATTTATCAAATATTTAGGAAATGGTAGGTACTGTGATGTTGTAATATAATGTGTATCACCAGAACTTACCCTATTTTCAAGTATTTATTGACATGTACAAATTAATATGCAACAACATGGATTTATGACCATTTATCATAAAGTATAAGTACTTATTTATATATTAATATATAGGCTCTTTTTAAATGAACGTTATATTAGTTTGCTAAAATGTCATTTCCAAAAAATATTTACAATTTCTTAAAAACATTTAGACTTAGGCAAACTGCACCCGTACTGAGATATGAACTCTAACTTTTATATACATTTTCTTAGATGTTCAGTTTTTTTTCATAATAAGCAGAAACAACTTTTTTAAATAACATAAAAGTTAATGGCTTATTTTCCAGCCATTATAAACTGTATACACTTTGAAATATGATCAGAAAGACTATTTCAACTAAAAAGAATAATTCTTAGCAATGCTGAAATAAACTACCTTCCATGGAGCCCTAAGCCGCCAACGCTTTAAGCCGGCTTTACCGTGCTCTGACAGTGCTTCCGGGCCACTCTAAGGATTAGGACAGCGGTACAGGAGAGCCACAGTCCTTTTGGAGTTTTCTCCTGAGAACATAGGTGTCACTCAGTGTGAGTGCTGCTCTCACAACGCAAAAGCATCTAGACTGTCACACAGTTTGCTAAGTTATTTTTTTTTATTTTGCTTTTTGTTTTAATTCATGGGTATTAAAAACTAATTTTATTCTATTGTCTTCCTTTTATAAAAAAAGTAAACATAATAAAGTATCAACAGCAACCTAAAGAACAAGGAAGAACCTAACTTCCAAACACTTCTCAATTTCACAGCTTGGTCTTTAGCCTGGTGAGTCCTAACATACGACCAGTTGCCAGGACAGATGCTGCCCCAGTCAGCTGCCTTTGCTGAAACACATTCTACAGATTACCACTTAATCTCCCACCAACAGCACCGGCTGCCTGTTGCTCTGTTGAAATCACCACTGAAAATAAACATGGTCACCAAAATAAAAAAAAAAAAAAATCAGACATAACTTTAGGGAAAACACAGTGCAGGTAAGTTCTGCATCTGCTCATTTCCTTCTATGGTTTTCTGGAATCCTTAAATTAAACCCAGAGCTTCTGTGCCTGGCTCTCACCATTTCTCCACAGACTACTTCTGAGTCATCTCTTCTAAAAACTGAAGTAGGTAGGTAGGTAGGTAGGTAGGTAGGTAGGTAGGTAGGTAGGTAGGTAGGTAGGTAGAGAAACAGATAAATAGACAGACAAATGAATAATCCTAAGATACTTAGGGAAAGAGTTACAGTAGTAATACAGAGCAGCATTTCCTTCGCTGCTGTTGTTAAATTCTGACCCCCTGGTCTTATTAAGATGGGGAGAAATAGAATTTAATGAGAACATACACCTTCTTACCTTCTCAGGACATCTGACCTTGCATTGGAACTCATCCACACTCCCCTCCCTCAGCCATAAAAAACTCCTACCCCTTAGCACTTGGTTCTTACACAAGGGTCTCCTACTCCACTAAACACATTCAGAACTACCAAATAAAATAATTTTTCTGCATAATAGAAATGACAATAAAATTACTCTGAAGCTCTTTAGACGTATTCTGGTACAAGGTGCTGATGAAGTTACTTTAAATTCATTTGGGAACACACTGAGAACTGTTCTTGGTGTTTACTTTTATGATCTAACTATGCTTTTAATGCTTGACATCAACACTGATTCTTAAACAAGAAACACGAGGACTACAGTGTCTGTAACCCACTTTTATTCCATTGCACAAACCTGTGACCTCCACTGTGACCTCCACAAAGCAGTTGTACGCTTTGCTGTGGTGCAAATCCTCATGGACAAGTTGAACCTGTTCTTTTTGGCACTGAGCCCTTGCGCAAAACACACAGCTGAGATTTATTATAAAAGGGGAACCAAGGGGCATTATTTCACAACATTTTCCTCATATATAGCCAAGCATAATCTTTTACAGCCTTCAAAAGCTCTTAAATAAACAGATTGTCTCTTAATTACAAGGTTTCTTATTTGTCACTAATTGCAGGGCATATTAAGATTCATTTTGCATGGGGAAAAAAGCTAGCACACAAAGCTTATGTATTAAGGTTGTAAAAAAGTCTGTTAGCGTGTGCTCAGAAACAATACTGCTTTTTAAATACTCATATCTTAAAATAATTACATGCCTTGCTGTCTTTAACAAGGCAAAAGCAAAATTATTGATAAAACCCTATGCTTATGGATCTGTGCTTTAAGAAAATAAGGTTTGTTTGTTATTGGTTTTAATCTCACATCACTCATTGGTCTTTTCAAAGCATTTCGGTGACAGACTCTCAAAACCAGAAAGATGGCTGATGTCTACTCTAACCTCTGCAAGTACACACATGGGTGAATGTGCCACAACACACACACACTCACACAAAGAAAAAGAGAGAGAGAGAGAGAGAGAGAGAGAGAGAGAGAGAGAGAGAGAAGGAAGGAGAGAGACATAGAGACAGAGGCAGAGAAACAGGGACAGACAGAGGCAGAAGCACAGAGACAGAGATGAGGGAGGGGCCTATGCAATACAAAAGGTCATCCTATATCTGAACATCTTAAACTGTATGCTGTGAACAAGGATAAACAGAAACTTCTTTTTAAGTGTCGGTTTTGCTTATAAATAAAAAGAAATCAAAATCTGATTCAGTAGTGTCAGCATGCCTACAGCATGCCTCTATTATCACTGCTGCTGCATCCTCTACATCAGGAGGAGGATCACTGGTCCCATTTCCACTGTCATTCAATATCCCACCACACAGAACCACGGCAGGCAATCAACAAGTCAGCTGGGCCCTTTCCAGACTCCACTGTGGCCTGACATGGTGATGCAGGCTTATAGTAGCTCCAGTGTGGAATTGAGGTGAGAGATCAACAGTTCAAAGCCAGTCTGGGCTATACTGAGTTCCTAGACAGCCTGGGCAACACAGCAAAATCCTATCATCCCTCCTCCGAAAAAAGGCAAAAAACAGGGGTGGGGGAGTGGGGAAGAGTGTGCAATCTGTTTATAATCAAATTACAACTCAAAACATCTTCCTGTAGAAAGAACATCACTAATGACGGTGCAGTCCCAGACTGACAACACATAAAGCACATTAATTATCTTTAATTTAGTCTTGGGCTCTGGGAACAATACAGGAAGGAAATCAAAGAATGATTTACTTTCTTTTTCCTGGGTACACAGTTGGCCCTTAGGCAAAGCTTTGAAATTCTTAAACTTCAGATTTTTTTTTCATTTTGCCCTCTGTATTCCCATCTGTTCCTCCACAACAGGATACCACTAAATTCCCAAGAACCTGTCCCCTCTTGCCACTATGAATCCTATTATGCTCCCTGATCTTGAGCTACAACCTGAATCTACTATAATAAAAAACTTCCTGACTTCAATAAGGTGTTAAAGGAAGAAATGTAATTGTATGATTTTACTTAATAAGCATCGGAATTTTGTAATTTCATTACTGTTATTTTTAAAAAGACATTTGTTAAATAAATTTTAAAGCAATATATGAAGTAGTTGTTTTTAAAACTAAGGATTATTTGCTTATTTTATGTCTTGTTTAATATTTGTGCATTTTAAGTGTCAATAGAAATTATACTTTTTATCCTTATAATTTCCTATTTAAAAAAAAAGGCAAGCACAGAGCACTAACACTTCCTCACAGCGACTGAGAGCAGGGCTACATACCCTATGACAAGAGCGTGGAGGGGCACAGAGACCCAGGATTAACTCGGGGTCTAAAGCAAGAAAATTCAAGGATTCTCAAAACTAGAAAGGCTAGGAAAAATCATCTCCAGTCTTATTAAGGTCTCAATTTTTGATTCTCCCTTCAACATCCTTGTACGTGATTAAATACTCACAGCCTACCAACAAAGCACTAAAACAGTCTAGAGATATGGCCCTCTTGGTCTCCAAACAAATTTACACTTTAGGGCCTGCAGATCAAAAGCATGAGTCTACAAAACCAAACAAAACCCCCTTCAACAGTCAGACAAAAATCTATGTGACACAGACAAAATTCTCTCCATATCTAGTTAAGGCATAAAACCACAGTATCTCACAAAAGCGGACCTAGATTTCCTGTTTCATAAGACATGATTTTTACAACAGATACACGTGTCCTTGCATTGGCAGCAATAACCACAGTTACACAAAGGACAAGAGAATGAGCGCTTATGCAGCTTCTCTAACCATAGCATCTCACTTAAGAAAACAAGGCTGTTTCTAAACCGAGTTCATCCGAGCTCTTGACATAGTTGCAGTCCTGTTTTTGTTTTCAGCGGTTCCAATGGATTACCAGACCGATGTTTGTCTCATTATGTATTTAACCAGATCCTATCAGCTTAGCAGAAAGTCCCACAAAATATTAAAATGAAAGAGAATTAATTTTAGAATTTCAATTATCTATAAAATGTGATTATTATTTATATCATCCTTTTAATGACTTACAGACCCACTAATAGTTTATAGAAGACTATGACATTATTTATGGTTAGCCCATTACAACTTAGAACAAATGGTTCTCCTTTTCCTCACCTCTCTAAAGGGCTGAAAATTCTAGCAGATTCTATATCCAAGTTTTGGGTTGATTTTTGTTTTATTTTTTTCCTTTAATTTGGTGCATCTTTTACTCAAATCACGAGTTTAACTTGGATCAGTCTGCACTCTGTTAGCAAAACCCATTTTCCATCACATTGTTACAGGTCAACAGGACATGGGGAGGCATCCATGAAACAGTAGTTCTTAAGATTGCTGTTATGAAGAACCAGAAACAAACCAAATACAGACGAGAACACTGCAGAAGATCTAAATAAGTATTTTACAATATGTATAATTACATAATTTATCACTAAGTTAGCATAATATGTAAAATATTGACAGTAGTCACCTATAGGCTTGATAAACACTTCACATACAGCAATATTCAGATTACAGCAGCATATACTAAGCATCCTTCCCATCTTTGAATCCAGCTCAGAGGTTTGGACTATCACTCTCTGCAACACTTTTTTCGGGCATTCTAAAGACAGCGTAACATGTTTAATCCTCCAACACAACAAAGCCAAATAAGGTATAAACAGGATTCACCACACCTCCTGGCCTATCGGCAAAATCTCCAGTCTCTCCATCATGACACGCTCACATGAAATGGCTCAGCCTGTCTCTACCAATCCAAAGAAGTTTCCTGTTATCTTTACAGAAACCAAAACCCACCATAGCATACAGCTGATAACTTCTCCAGTCTTCCATTGAGTCCACCTGAAGTCAATTGTCGTTCATAAACCCACCAGCCAAATAAGTCAGAATTCACTTGGTACCACCAGGAATCCTGGACAACAACAGATCTGTCCAGCATGAGATGCAGAGCCCAGTGCACTCCCAAGTCCATCATCAAAGTTCACACAGGACAAAACAAAGCCAATCACCTTTCCTTCCCACAGTAATAGCATCAAGCTTGCCCAAGAGAGTCAAAGTTGCCATCACAGAAAATGAGACTCTTTAATCAATTTCTCAAGTATCTCCAGAAAAAAACAAAACAAAACAAAACAAAAAACCTGTCTTCTTCCTGTACTTTGAAAACACTCCACTTTATTTACACCGGCAACAGTAATACTATCACGCAGAGTAAGAATCTGGACATCACTAAGAGTACCCAGATGAGGGTCAAGTCCAATGCTTATTCCCCTACACACATGTGATGGAGGAAGGTCATTGGTTAAAAAATAAAGAAACTGCTTGGCCCTCATAGGTTAGAACATAGGTGGGTGGAGTAAACAGAACAGAATGCGGGGAGGAAGAGGAAGTGAGCTCAGATGCCATTTCCTCTCCTCTCTGGGGCAGACGGGATGCAGCTCCTCTCAGAGTCAGACACGATGAAGCAAGCCGCCAGGTCAGACATGCTGAATCTTTCCTGGTAAGACTGGTGCTACACAGATTATTAGAGATGGGTTGATCGGGATATGAGAATTAGCCAGTAAGGGCTAGAGCTAATGGGCCAAGCAGTGTTTAAAAGAATACAGTTTGTGTGTTGTTATTTTGGGGCATAAGCTAGCCAGGCGGCCCAGGAGCTGGGGCGGCAGGAACACAGCCTGCAGCTCCCACTAACACGCATGTTGACATGACTTGATGAACGCCAGTGTTTCTTCTCTGCTCATGAGATGACGTAGTATTATGAGATCCATCCCTGCCAAGCCCCTGCAGGTCCACTCGTTCCCGAGTGCACCCACATATTCACGGTCATCGTTCTGGGAGTCACAAGAGGCAACATAATCAGCATGCTTCTGCGGAACAGGGTCAGGCGCATCTGACCTGATAAAGACACGTCTGCGGTATGCTCACGCCCAGCATCAAAAGCCCATAGTCAAGTGTGAGAATGATCTTAGGCTTGGGGTTATTCACCTAATTACGCTCTGGCTTTGCCGTCTTTGTTGTAAGTTTGTTGGTTTTTAAAAAGTTAATCTTTATGGGAAAAACTGTTAAGTATGGGAAACAGTTTACTGTTACAGTAACTGACAATATCTAAGACTATTCAAAGAATCCTCTTTGAGCTCTTCAGTATGTTATTTTACAATGTATATTCTAAAGATGACCAAGGTTATCTGTCCAAGTTCCACAGGCATTAACTCACAGGACCAGAATCTGAACCCATCCAAGCTGACATTGAAGCCCTTATGGCCATCACAACTCTATCTTCTATAAATGGGGGTTGAGGTTCTCTTGCTTGTATCATTAAATTAGAATAAAAGATTATAATTATTCTCCACTACTTCCCATTCTCAATTCAAATGCTTCTGTGAGAAAGGTACAACTCACTACTACGTAGGACACAAGGAGCTAGCTTAATATCATTTTAGAAAAGGCTAGAGGGACTTTTCTAGAACTCAAAATAGCCAAGAAAAAGTGTGCAACATCAGTTACCATTTCGGGAACATGGGTCTCGTATCAGAAACCGTCATTACATCTCTGCCTATAATCTCGAAACCGAAATTCGTGATATGGAGCGTAAGCCCCAGTTTCAGGCCTCCAACTTTAGAGGCTCCGCCCCTGTGAACACCAAACCTTGACCCCTCCCCCAGTCTATTTAAAGTGCTCCCCAGAAAGTCTCCATGTGGTATTCGTCCATATCTCCTCCAACCACCCCCCCACCTGTGGTCGCATATGCGGCTTCCCGGTTCCCCTCAAGACCACCTGAGAACGCAGAAATCCCATTAAGCCTGGACCTCCTTTAATTCGGCTCATTGTCACTTGGCTTGATTGGGATTTTTGAGTCGGCAGAGAGCTCGCTTTAGGAAAATTCCTAACATGGAGATTAAAAATTCCCCCAGGAAAGGCTTGATAGCTACAGTGAAACCCTGTCTCAAAAAGCCAATATATATATATATAGATATAGATCCTTGTTATTTCCAATTATCGTCATTTAAAAAGAGCTAAGTGTGGCACAGTTTGCAGGATCTACTACCATGCATACTATAGCTGTTCAAGGAGGAATGGTACTTCCTGGATCAAGTTGTTACCAGTCTCTCTCAAACTTAACATGTTCAACACAAGAGGCACTTTGCTAAAGTAAATCATAATTAAACAAACAAATAATCTAAAGGTTTGAACTTCCACCGTATCCTGTGCTTACGGAATGTATCAGTAACAAAGGGGGATTGATTAATAATATCTATATTGCATATATACATGGGAATGTATTCAACACTAGAACATGCTCTTTAGTCTTAAAATTTATTAATACAATTAACATACAAGAAATCTAGGAGCACAGGCAGTTGCAAACACCTCACTCCAGTGACTTCAGGTATATATGTTAAGTCTCTTCTCATTAATAACATCTATTTTTAGGATAATAGAAGACTATGATAACAAGGAAATGTTAATAAAACTTTCATCTTTTTATATTAACTGCACCATCCAATTTAAATTCATGCTTTTGATGCTCCAAATATATTATCAAAAATATGATTTGAAAGAAGAAACGTATTTTCTTATGACAAAGGAAACCCCAGAAATAAAAAGTCACAACAGAATAATCTGAGTGTGTTTCCGGTACACAAATGATTTACTGTTTCTCCAGAAACACACATGAGCAGCTCACAGTTCTCAAATGTGCAAAGTATTTCCATGTGCTTGGGACAAGAACTAGCCAAAACAAACAAGGCTGCAGAAATTTGCTGCTTTATTTCCCTGCCATCTGTCACCCCACTCCTTGCCTTTGCCTCCCTATTGTTCATAGTAACACTTTTTAAGGATGAAGGCAGCAAATCAGATCTCCAGCTGAGAACTGGAGTGTGAGACATCATATGGCAGTGATACAGTCCAGTGAAATGGTTATTGACATAAACACCTGAAGGAAATACGCATTTCCTAACACAATACTAAATACACTGTACCCCTTGCTAGCATTAAATTTTTTTCATTCAGTGTTCATTAAAAAGAGAATGTTAAATCAAGATCATATAGACCTTTAAGAAAAACTAATATTTCTGATCATTATCAACCTTATTTCAACCTTACTTTTTATACATTTTATACTTGGTGATAAGCGTTATTTTATCTGATATCTCATATCTGACTACATGAGTTCACAATATTGTAAGACAGGAGAAAAGTGAATTAAAGCAATATGCTTTCACAATATGATCCAAACACCATGTGCTAAAACTAAAACTGGACATCGTATTTCCTAGTAAAGATGTTGAAGTTGTCAGAGGTATTATTGAATCACATAGCTACGACAACTTGATGAAAAGGGAATCAAATAAGATGAATTTAGGCTCCAAGTCTAAATATAATGAAACATTTAAATTGCCTGTTTGTATTGAAGCCTCACACACATAACAAAATTATAGACGTTGAGGCTCAGGTGAGTTACAGATACACCTCATGAACATGCACACATAAAAAAATCTTTAATGAAAACTGGTGGGGCTGGAAAAATGGCTCGATGGTTATGAAACTGGCTACTTTTCCAGAAGACCCAGGCTCTGTTCTCAGCTCACATGGAGGCTCACAATAGTCGGAACACGGTCCACGAATGAAGCTGTGTAAGGAGATTTCCGCGACCTTGTGAGAAAACTCCAAGTAAACAAGAGTCTTGTAATTTCTGTTCCTTTAAAACATGGATATCAGAGACCATGGAAATATACAGGCAATTGATAATTCAGATATCAGCCCACCAGAGGAATGGTTCTCTGATGGAGGTTAACCCTGTACAGGCAAGGCCTATAGGACCACTGACTCTGGAAACTATTGCTCACTTTTGTTAAAGCAGCTTAGTATCTCCCCAATACCTGCATTGTAGTGTGTATACTCATGTGATGTATATATGTATTGTCACGATTACATGTCAATCTTATGGGCACATATATCTCTGGATGGTCAAGAAGGTGACTTTTCATTTAACTAAATAAGCTTGGAGTATAGAATATATGCTGGGACATGCTTCTTACTAGATTTGTCCCACAAGGACTGTAGACACTTAAAAGCCTGCTTTGTTCTTTTGCTCAGACTAACTGCACACAATTAGCTCACTTTCACCTCAGAGCAAATTCAAGCTAGACTAAAGGCGTTTTGTAAATAGATCATAAGTTTAAAACTTTACAGCTGTGCACAAGGTCAGAGTTGTAAATGTCCAACCTGGGCTGCTACACAAAGCACCCTAAGAAAAGCATGCCCATTCTTCGCTTGCCAGTCTGTTGACAATAGACCTATGTCTCAAAGTTTTTCACTGGGCACTGCGCTCCCTCCTGTCTGGTCCTGATCTTACTCCTGTAATCTTGGAACTTTGTGTTGCCATGGTAATGGTTCAGCTTCCTATCAGTCTATCAGTTACCCTAGGAATGTGCTTTTGACCAATGAGAGGTAACGCTTGTAATTTTTTTTTTATCATTTCAAAACTCCTATAAAGAGATGATGGGGGGGTGAGAGAAGCTAGAGGACAGGAGAATTAGTATAGAAGCAGAAGAATAAAGAGACTGATTTGGAAAAGCACATAGTGAGAGAGTTCATTCGCTCACCCTCAAATACCCAAAGAAAAAGTCCTTTTGGCTTGCTGTTGCATCCAATCTGAACCCTGAAGAGAGTCTTGGTGCTGGACCTCAAAGGCTCTCGGTACATTGGCTGTTCTGAAATGTGCTTTCGAGTCTCTCCCAGGAGTGTTGGATCGGCGTGAGTTCACGTCAGACAACTAACCACAGCTGCTACTGTACTTTGTTTACATGCTAGTACTTGAAAGGCTAACGCAGGAAGATCAAGGCTGAATTTAAGACTTAAGGCTAGCTTGGGCTAGAATAAATATCTCTCTCTCTCTCTCTCTTTCTTGTCTGTGCGTGCACGTGCATGCAGACACACATACACACACAAAGAGAAGATTGTAAGTTTTACAGCTACATTAAACCGATTTTGAGGAAACAGTATAAGAAAATTTATGTCAACAAATATGATATTTTAAATGAAATCTTCAGATTCTATAAAATAAAAATGTGGTATATCTGAATAGCTTAAATCTACTTTTTAAATTAAGTTTTATCAACTGCATGTAATAAATATATATAAGCAAATAAATATAAACAAATTAGAATTTGATGATTTCACAGGAGAACACTACAAAGCATATGATGAGGAATGACAGCATTTTACACACACCCCTTTAACACTAAGACAAGAAAAGCAAAATACTTGACAAAACATGACAGGTAAAAGCACTACAGCACAGCAAGACAATGGTACTCACAGCAAGGGAAACACAGATCACTATAGTATCTCTTAGAAATATAGACACAAAAATCTTTAGTAAAAATACTAACAAGTTGAAGCTACACATATACTAGGACTAAACAGCTGAAAATGAAATTTAAAATAATTCCTTGAAAATTATATCTAAAACATGAAATACACAGGAACAGATGTGACAGTCTAAAATCAGCCACTAAAAACTATAGACCCATTCTGAGATAAAGGGACTTCTAGTGCAAAAATATCACCTTGCTCCTGGAGAAAAACACAAAACAACAAAAAAACCCAAACAGTTGATAAATGCAGTCTTAGAAATAACACGGGTGATGAAATGTCAGTAAAAGATGTTAGTAAAGATGATGGATATTTGTTTGAAGGCGAAGGCGTAAGTCATAAACAAATCCCACACCAGTTTGGAACTATGATTAATAGAATGGTTATTTATTTAAAGGGGAAAAAACTTACAGATCACCGTCCCAGACAACAGCCCTCTGCGCAATCAGGGAGTCTAGTCACCAGAAGTGGAGCAGGAAGTAAGAGAGAGCAAGGAGGGAAGTGGCCGCTTTTTTAAAGGGAGAGAGACCACGCCCCAATGGGCTGATATCTCAGCGGCTATTAGCTGGAGGAGCGGAAGGATCTCCCACAACATTTGTTGGTTTAGTTTTATGTTTTCAGACAGGGGTCTCACTTTTGCTGGACTCAGGTGAATAAGTCAGACGGCAAACTCATGACTCTCCATGTCAGCCTCTTGAGGAACTGACTTACACATCTGTGCTACCATGCCCAGCTATCTAGCTAATGTAAACATGTTCCACATGCTCAAGAAAATAGGGGGAAAATGAACAAGAGGAGAAAAATGAAAGACACAAACACCCAAACAGAACTTTCCAGAAATAAAACATATATTTCATGAAGTGAAAATAAAGTGGTGCATACTTTAATTCCAGCTGGGGACAGAGGGATGGCAGGCAGACCTCTGTGAGTCTGAGGCCAGCCAGGGCTCTGTAAAGAAACCCTGTCTCAAATGAAGACAAAAAGAACAGGGAGGGAGGGAGGGAGGGAGGGAGGGAGGGAGGGAGGGAGAGAGAGAGAGAAAGAGAGAGTGAGAAAAAAGAAAGGAGAAAGAAATGAAAAAATATAGTGGTTAAACAGTATATTAGGCAGTATGAAAGAAAAAAAAATTAATGAATCTGAGCACACAGGAACAGTAGCTCCCAAAGCAAATACAAGCAACGGCTAGAAAAACATAATGGACAAGGCATCAACTATTTAGGGAGATAATTTATAGGCAATTAAAATTACAGAGTAAGAGCTGGGCAGTGGTGGCGCACAACTTTAATCCAGGCAGAGGCAGGCAGACATTTGTGAGTTTGAGTCCAGCCTGGTCTACAGAGTGAGGTCCAGACAGGCAGGGTTACACACAGACAAACCCAGTCTCAAAAAATTAAAAAAAAAAAAAATCATAGATTGAGGTAAAGAAGAAGAACAAAAACATTATACAAAGAATTAAAACACAATTTTCTCAATCTGACAATTTTTCAATAGACAAATGACCCAGACCAAAGAAGAAAAAAAAAAATCAGTAAGAAGGTATCATAAAGGAACTATAAACCAAGAGGCAGGAAGATTTTTACAAAATAATGTACCCAATAGCAAGAGAACACACATTCTTCTCTTCAGCAGATAGAACATTCTCTAAGAAAGATCTTATATTAGGTCACAAAACAAGTCTCAACGAATTCTAAGCAATGAAAACATCATGTGTCTTCCCTAATAAATAAATGACCAAAGTAACTTCAAAAACTGGGCAGACACTGAAGCTAAGCAATGTGCTCCTGAGGACAATGGACCAATGGAAAGAATAAAGGAAAATTTAAAACATCTTGAAATAAATAAAAATAAAAATAGAACATACAGATGCCTATGGGTTATAGCAAAAAGCCACACTAACAGGAAAGTTTAAGATGAAAAATGCCTATTTATAAATCTAGAAAAAAAAAACAAACTTTTTTTCAAAAACTAGTAATATAGTTGATCATGGTGGCATGTGCCTTTAGTCCTGGCACTCAAGAGGCAGAGGCAGTTGAATCCCTGAGTTCAAGGTCAATCTGGTCTACAGAGTGAGTTCCAGTACAGCCAGGGCTAAAAAAAAAAGCAACTACCAACAACAAAACTAAAATTGCAAGTAAGGAAGCTGAAAGGCAAGACCAAACACAAAACTGACAGCAGATACATAATGGAAGATAAAAACTTCAGTCTATTAATATCCACAATGTAAGAAACTCAACCCAACAGTGAAAAACTGTGGTAGATTGTTATAGACTATTAGTTAAAGATATGTTACATTTGTTCATGCTGTGGAATATTTGTTTAATGATGCAATGATGTGTTACATTCTTTTATGTTGCATTTGTTTAACTCTGTGAAGCTATTTTACTTTGCCTGTCTAAAACTCCTGATTGGTCTAATTAAAGAGCTGAAAGACCAATAGCAAGGCAGGAGAAAGGATAGGCAGGGCTAGCAGGCAGGCAGAATATAGATGAGGAGAAATCTAGGAAAAGCAGGACAAACACCAGGAAAAGGAGGAGAGGAGCCAGGGGCCAATCACCCAGCTATACAACCAGCCACAGAGTAAGAAATAAAGAAAGGTATACAGACTAGAGAGAGGTAAAAGCCCAGAAGCAAAAGAAAGATGGGATTATTTAAGTTAAGAGCTGGCAAGCTAAGACCTGGTATTCATAAGAAAGAATAAGACTCAGTGTATTTATTTGGAAGCTGGGTGGTGGGCACCACAAAGAGTAAAGAGAAAATAGAGTAAAAACCAACCAATGACAGTAGATAATCTGATTAGAAATGGGGAGATGATACAAACAGATATTTCTTTAGAATACACAAATAACCAGCAAATAAATGAAAAGTGCTTAGCAGCGCTAACAAACAGGCACATAGGTCAAAACCACGGTGATACATCAGCATCTCCCAAAGAGCAGCTCTCACAAAAAGACAAAGGCTGGGCAGGTGCAATTAAGGCAGCTCCACACACAACTGGTGAGGGTGTAACCAGCATGGCCACTATCAAAAGCACTACCAACATTCCAAAAAATACCACTAACTGACAGAGCAAGTCATTCACCTGCTGGGTAAGGACCCAAAGGTAAGAAGACGAGGACATCAGCGAGGTCTGCAGCCTCTATTTACTGCTGCACTGCTCACTACAGCCACGACAGCCAGTGTCCACGAGAACAATGGAGAAAAGAAAATGTGGTACATATTCACAATGGAATATCAGCTGTACAGTAAAAGGAATTCTGTCTCTCGGCAGCATGAATGGAACTGATGCAGGGAGTGGTTAGCAGTGGCTGAAGTGGAGAGAAGGTGGTTAACATGTACAGGGCAAGCTGGGGAGGAAAAACAGTTTCTAATGTCCTCCTGCATGGATGTGACTATAGCCAAGGACAAAAGTGCAGGTAGAATGGACTCTGAATGTCCCAGACAAAGAAACTAAATATTTAAAGAATAGAAATATCATTCCTTCCGAATTAGTAATTCTACTAAAATAACCATAAGTTAACCCATAAAAACAAGCATATATTAAACACAAAATGAATACTAATAGCAAGTAAGTGTACAAAGAGATGATAAATATTAAATTTGGGGAAATCTCAACACATATTGAGATGACACTAATACCTATTCAACACAACTAAGATATATTTTAAACTCACAATACCAAATGCCAGCAAGAATGAAAAATCAACAGAACTCAGGACAGGAACAAACTCAGAACAAAAAGTCAATACCTTAGCTTTGGATGGACATCTACTAAGGGAGGGCAGGGTTTTGCCCCATTTCATCTCTCTGTCAAATTTCTTTCCCTTTACCATCATGTCTAATAACTCAAAAGTTTAAACACTACTTCCTAGTTAGTACTGTTTTCTTTTCACTACATACAGATGTATTAATATCACCTGCATTTGTACATTTAAAACTGATATTAATACTTAATACTATTTAAGTACTACATACTCGTTACTATATAAAGCTAAGTTAAACATGGAGCTTCTTACCCTCAAGACATTTATAATCTAGCAACTAGTATGTATCTCAAAACACCAAGTAGGCAGCTTTAAGAGTTGGAAGAAGGATCTGGATGGGAGTTGAGAAATGAAGAGATTTATTCATTTGAATAATCGTAAAGAAAAATACGTATAAATTTGTGGGTCCAATTAGGTGTTTGAAGTTGGTAAACAAAAGTTTTTGTTAAGTAAAGGTGATTTGTCACAATCCTGATGACCTAGGGTCAATCCTCAAAACCCCCATGGTGGAGAAAAAACCAACTCCTGCAGGTTGTCTTCTGCCCACATGAGAGCACTCTGTGGCCCACAGACCGTCATGGTGCTACGGAGACAGAAGTAAGCCTTTCCGCTATAACTATGCCTTTTGGTAAAAGCTAAACACGATTAGAAAACAAATTCACAGTATGATATAGCTTCCACCAGAAAGAGAGAGAGTGACAAGGAGGAACAGAGGGAAGGAGGGAGGAAAAAAGGAGGGAGGAGAGAGAGAGAGAGAGAGAGAGAGAGAGAGAGAGAGAGAGAGAGAGAGAGAGGATTGTTCAGCATATTTCCCACCCAAAGTGGTCAGATAAACAATGGGTATCTTTACCAGCAAACAATCATGGGAACTCAGGATGGTACTCTCAAGGAGTCTGCTCTTTAGAACCTGGTTTCTCTGTGAGTCTTCAACACTGCTGACCAAAGCCAGGATGTAATGCACACTCAAGTCTCGCCGAAATGGCCACACACACTACAGAAGTTGGTTAAAGAGTCCATGATGAACTGAGACAGGGGTTTCACATCTCATGAAAAGTGTGCTGTTGGGTCAGCTGTGGCTGCGTCTCCTAATCTTATTAAGGAAACAAGTGTATACAGACAAGGACCTTGCATGTGTTGTTTATTACAAAATATCTGTTGATCAGTGATTGTTCTTCAAAAAGTTTCAAAGCTCATCTTAACAAATACAGTCTTAGCTTTGTATCCGTCAGGGACTGGGTTTACCAAAATCCAAGGACATTCAAAGCCTTTAAATAAAATGCACATCTCTCCAGTACAAGGTGGTGAGTGCAGAGACTCGTGGCTACTACACGACACTCAGAGACAGTGCCCAGCCATAAACAAGACATTTTTATCATCCCCTCAAAGACTCAGGGAGCACTACCACAGAGGAGGAAAAAGGATGGAAGAGCTGGAAAACAGAAGAATGGATGTGAAATGCCATCTTCCACTAAAAGCCCTCAAATGACAACCAAGTATGATTAATGCTTATAAACTAGTTAGTGTTTTCACAATCATTTAAGAGTATTCCAAGCATGGTATTCCATAAAGACAAAGAGGTTTCAATGTATCTGCATATCTTTAGAGTCCACTGATATCAACATAATGTATAACATTCATCCACTTACCCACTTACCCAGAACATTTCATAGAACCCTGTCATAGTCTTAGTGTTAAGATTGCAAAGGTTATATCCTAAATATAGAAGGAAACATTTAAGGAGTTTAAAAGTATAAATTACTGGTATGTGGGTAGAAAAAGATACTTTAGAAAAAAACACCAAAAAATTCACTGTGGCTGGGCAGTGGTGGCACACACCTTTCATCCCAGAACTTGGGAGGCAGAAACAGGCGAATCTCTGTGAATTCAGAGCCAGCCTGGTCTACAGAATGAGTTCCAGGACAGCCAAGGCTACACAAAGAAACCCTGTCTCGAAAACCCAAAGCCAAAAAAGCCAAAACAAAAAACAAAAAAAAACCAGAGAGAGAGAGAGAGAGAGAGAGAGAGAGAGAGAGAGAGAGAAGGAAAGGAAAGGAAAGGAAAGGAAAGGAAAGGAAAGGAAAGGAAAGGAAAGGAAAGGAAAGGAAAGGAAAGGAAAGGAAAGGAAAGGAAAGGAAAGGAAAGGAAAGGAAAGGAAAGGAAAGGAAAAGCAGCGTCGCTTGGTTCATTGACTCATTCCTTTAACCAAAACACCTGGAGGTGGAGACAGAAGATTGGCTTAAGACCATCTCCCCCTACATCAAGAGTTCAAGGTCAGTTTGGGCTACTAAAAATTAGGTCTCAAAAAGTGAAAGTTGAAAAAAGTTCCTGAGAATTGACTAGAATGAGCAAGCATGACAGAGGAAATATTTTGTTACTAGTGTCTTTTGTCTATATAACAGCCATTTCTTACATAGGGTTTGGTTTGTTTGCTACACAACTGCTAAAACTAAAGTTGCAAAAGATAAAAAGAAACAATCTGTACGTTCATTCACCACAATATCAAAGTGACCAATATTTACAGTCTATAAAATTCACTAAGAGCTTTCATAATTTTCTTTAAGATCATCTGTCCATTCATTCAGTCTCCAACCATCCATTCAACAAGAGTTATGGAAGAAGAGAGGAAAACTGACAATTTAAATATGATGATTGAAGGTCTTAATATAAAGAAATGTTCATAAGAAATACTGGGGCAGTGGTGGTGCAAGGAAGAAAATTACAGAGAACATAACTAGCACAACAAGATAAATTCTATTTGCTAAAATTTATAACGAGATACTAAAATCATTTCACAACAAGCTATGAACCTATAATTTTAACTGATGAGCGTTCTACTTTATAAAGTGAAATATTTTAAGAAAAAATGGTGAATATATAAAAATTCTGCATAATTGTATTAATAGTGGACATATATAGATATATTATATCTCATATATACTATGGTATGAAAACAAGATACTACAGAATACTGCAAAATGCTAATTTTATTTCACACTTTCAGAATGCTGTATAAACGTCAAACAGCAATTAAGGAAAACAGCATTTAGCCCTCAGCACCATCTTAAAAAGAAGCAAGTGACAACGTTATAGATGAGAAGCCTGATGACTTGAACTTGATGCCCAAAACCTCTACAGCTGAAGAAAGAATCAACGCCTACAAGTTGTCCTCTGACCTCCACACATGCACCCTGACACATGTACATACACCTAGACCCCCCACAACATATGCATTTAAAAAGTTATAAAAGTAAAAACTGATAATTCTTAAACTATAGCAAAAAACTTCATAAATATAGTCTTACTTGTGAATGACTAAATTTAGACAATGTTTTAATTCAAATCACTCTATCCTTAAAGAGGATAAGAGGAAACTACAAATGGCTTTTTTTTTTTTTTTTTTTTTTTGGTTTTTCGAGACAGGGTTTCTCTGTGGTTTTGGAGCCTGTCCTGGAACTAGCTCTTGTAGACCAGGCTGGTCTCGAACTCACAGAGATCCGCCTGCCTCTGCCTCCCAA